>NW_022631046.1:12430449-12861341 GCF_010015895.1 Lontra canadensis | reverse complement strand
AAAAAAAAAAAAAAAAAAAAAAAAAAAAAAACAGAAAAGAAAAAAAAAGCAGTTCAGAAGAAAGGCTTTTTTTCTATATTATATGAAACATTTAATAAATACTAAATATTAACAGTCTTACTGATCCGTGAAAGATGTAATATTGTTTTTAAGCTCAGTGAGTTCCATTCACACTATCCAACTAAAAGGCTTCCTTAATTCTGGTCACATTTCAGAATTTAAAAATGGAAAATTGGGTAATATTTTCTCCCAGTTCCCTTACTGTCCATAAGACAGGTGGTTGGGGAATGCCCACAGTGGAAGGTTGTGGTGTGTCAGGCACAAGGCTGTGTGGCACCGTGAACGGTGATGAGGGGACAGGAAGGGAGAGATGGGGTCTGAAGAGCCCGCGGCCACTCCTGCAGGAGAGGCTGTGCTCCATCTGCGTTTACCCATAAAGCCTGTTCTCCCTCTACCTTCTTAGGACCTTGTGCTGTCAGTGAATTATTGAAATGGTTTCCTCACCTTCTTATGTATTTTCTCTCCTCTTTTGTTCCCACCTGTCTTCTCTGGAAAATCCATCAGGCTAACTGTCAGGTAGGTTCTTCTCAGTTTTTATTTAATGTGATTATTAGGAGGAACCATAGTGGGGACTGAAGGACACAGACTATTGGAGACCCGTGATGAATGATCAAACAGAAAAGGTACCTCCTAAATTGTGGAGAAGGTTTGCGCACATGCATAAAACTCCCAAAGCTGCAGACCAGCAGCATGTGAAGCCGGCGTGAACATCTGTCATAAGAACTCAGCCTGAGGAAATCTAGTGGCTCTAAATGACGAAGGAGGTTACCTGGACTGTCCGGTTTTGCTGTGGCTCAAAATACGGACTGTTCCAGAGGGCTTCGCTGTGGTAGGGGGTATTCTGTCCTGCACAGTCACCAGCGATGGCACGACAAATTCGTCTGCTCTTCGGGATTTGGCCAGGTTCAAGAAAAATCCACAAGGAGGTGCTTAAATCCCTCTTCTAACTACATGATTCAGACCTCCATCGTGCCTTGGAGAAAGAGTGACTCTGGGAGAAGGGAGTGGTGGCACATGTTTTGTTAATGCCAAACTCACCCTTGGAGTTAACTCTGACACGGTTTAACTCCAGTCAAAGAACGGTTGCTTGAAATCGCAGTGGGAGACAGGGCCGTTCCATTGCTCCCTTTGGTGTCAGGGGAAAAGTTTTCCTTCACCCCCCCGAAGTGCCAGAACAAGCTCTTTTTAGATTCTCAAGTGCAAGACAGACACTTTAGAAGCCCAAACTGTGGCTGAGCCTAAGAGAAGAGAGACATACATTTAAATTAGTGTGTTTGGTGTGTGTTTGATGTGTGTGCGTGTGTGTGTGTGTGTGTGTTGTTTTTAAGTTGGGCTCATTTTTATCTTTTAAGAGGAGAAATTATGTGCTTCAGTTGCCATGCAACACAAACTGCTCTAACAGCTTTCTAATTTTAATTTCAGAAGTCTACTGAGCAAATGAAGAAGGTCCCCACTATTATTCTTTCGGTCTCTTATAAAGGAGTCAAATTTATTGATGCAACAAATAAGGTGAGTACCGCACCTCTCTTTGGTTTGTACCCCAGATACACTCCTGGGCATATGATCTAAAATACTTTGCTCCCATCATGCCCAGCATTTCCCATTTTATTCACGTCCTGCCCCCCACCTTTCTGCTCCCTGAACACAGCTGTAGATGTGTGAGCACACGCACGCGCACACACACACACACACTCACTCATGCATATACACAGAAGGGCACGTTGCATCTGGGGATTTCGTCTAGGATTCCTATACATGTTTTGCTTTTTCTGTGTGCTTCTCTAACAGACTGTGGCCATTTAGTATCTGGCCCTTTGGATCTAGAGAACGTAACAACAGAAAAAAAAAAAAGTCACGGATGTAATGAAAATGTAGCATTGTCATCGTTCCTCCATCAGAGGAAAATGTTACTGGCCAAAGGACCAGGACATTTGTCTTCCCATTTCTCTAGCGACATCTACATCCTTTCTTTGGATACAGTGAACACCTGACACAAGGAACACATTCTCTGACTTTTGTATCTTGTAATTGCGTTTATTCCCAGCTATTGAGACAGAGGAGAGGATTTCGACTGTATTGTTTTCTTAAGAGGCACAATCAGAAATAAAGCTCAAGGCATGCTGTACCTTTGTACTCACAGTGGAAACAGTTCATGAGCTCTGAGGTCAAGTGCGAAGAGCCAGGTTGCATTTTACTTAAGTGTTTAGAGTCCCTTTCTTGGTGAAGATGACAGAGCACCGGGGCTAGACTAGAATGCTTGGGTGTGACTACTGTCACTCCATAAACAACCAAATCTGACCAGTTCCTCCTCACAGAACCCCCAGATGTCCACATGTTTTATTCCTGTATCCTCCCAACTGACAAACTATAGAAAGATCCCCGTTGGTGAGTACCATTTATTTTCTGGACCCCCTATGGGGTTCCCCTAATTGTACTCACTCCAGTTTGGAGAAAGGTACTCAAAGTCATGGAACAGGTGGACTAAACAATAGTTAACTTAGGGTTGGGGCAACTGGATTTAGACACTGAGGTGGGGGGTCCCACGGGCAGTGACTCCTGGGTGGCTATAATAACCTGAGCATTGAAATCAGCCAGTTCTGGGGTTTCCTGGTGTATCCAACAGAATGGGGAAGATAGCTGTGTCAGCATTCAGACAAGCCCAGGCTCTCTGGGCCTACTTAGAACAACCTCCCAGTTTTAGCAATGGTTCTGAAAGCTTGAACCCAGTACGATGGTGCAGGCTGATCTTTCCAAAGCATGGAGTCAGATGCCTTGTGGGAAATGATAGTTTCAACCCGGCAACAGGGTGTTGACAATTACTGTCGTATGATCACAACTGTGGAGATCCTCATCAGGAAAATCCCGACTGATTTGCTTTCTTTATTAGTTGGAAGCAACTTTTAGTTACTGGTGCACAAACTTTCTTTGTCCTTAAATTATAGTCAGTTGGTTTTTAAAGTTTCAGAACATTATGGAATTCTCATGGACAACACCATTACTATCACTGTTTCTAAGGTTCAAGAAAGGCTTTGGCATCTGGGTGTTTTCCCTAACTTGGAGCAACTCTCTCTATCCATTTGCATTTGAAAACCATGAATAGCAATATATTTTTAGTATCAGAGTTTGACACTTCCTTAGATTAACCACCTCAGGAGTCTTAGAGTCTGACAATTTCTAAACAAGTGGTATTTTTTTTTTAAAGATTTTATTTATTTATCGGACAGAGATCACAAGTAGGCAGAGAGGCAGGCAGAGAGAGAGGAAGAAGCAGGCTCCCTGCTGAGCAGAGAGCCCAGCGCAGGGCTCAATCCCAGGACTCTGGGATCATGACCTGAGCCGAAAGCAGAAGCTTTAACCCACTTAGCCACCCAGGCGCCCCTAAACAAGTGGTATTTGCCCTGAAAAGTGTCCAGAGTCTTAAGGCTGTCATTCTGTGGAGCTGGTGATGTGACCTGCTGGGCCTCTATTAGCAGCAGCTTCTCAAATCTGCTCTCCATGTCCTGCTGCATTTGGCTTGTGGGCACATCAAGGGCTGCAGAACCTGATCCTCCCATACCTTGAGGAGACACGTCTGCTTTAGTTGACAATAATTAGATGAGTTATCCACAAATGCCTGCTCATCCGTGGCTGTTGTGTGGAAGTGCGAGCACTGAGCAATACACAGAAGATAATCCTGTGTGAATAGAAACACTAAAGAGGACAGCATAGCTCTCGAGGTCTTGGAGGTGGTCCTCAGCATATGTGCAGAATCTAGAGCAAAGGCAAAATGCCTGTGCTGGTGGCAGGCAAAGCCAGCCTCTCTCCATGCCACGGGCCTGGTGGCTTTTTCAGGAATCGGGAGACATTGACTTCTACACTGACAAGTGCACAGTGTCCCCCTTCCAGTGTCTGCAATGTGGCCGATCTAGCCCAATGGAACAGTGGATAGGGAGAGAGTGGGTGACTCAGGGCCACATCTGGTCATTGGTGTGTGAGAAGCCAAGGCAGAGAGATTGGATTAGAACAGCAGAAGAAAGAAAGAGTGTTGGGCTGCACGGGTGGGATTTGAGGGCAGAAGGCTGAGAAGCACCACCACCAGCCAGGGCTGAAGGACCGGTTCCGAAAGTCCTCGAGGCTGCATTGTCGAAGGGCCGTTCTCCGGCTGTGTTGTGAGGGGAGCTGCCCTCCGACAGCCAGGCCCCGGCAGTGTCCGCTGGGCCCCGCTAGGCCGCCCGGTTCTGGAGCAGAGGCCGACCTCGGATTAGCGCTCACCACCGTGGGAGAGGAGCGCAGTGTCGAACTCGAGGCCTGCTTTCTGTTTGCCCCGGGGACCTCTGCCCTGGGAGGCGTTGTCTTGGGAGCTGCTTTGGTTGGAAGGACTTGAGAAGCGCGCGGCTATTTGAAGCCCTCACAAGATGAGGTGCTGGAGGCCGCTAAGCCTGCAAGGAGGCAGAGCCAGGAGTCACACCTTCGTATTCATATTTGATGCTTTCACTGTGCTTTCTTCCTAAACGGCCCTCTCCGGCTGCTGCAGGGCTCTCTCTCTCTCTCTCTCAGCCTGCAGAGCTGGAGGTGCTTATTCCACCGGACGGTGCAGGGACGGGAACAGAAGGCCTCAGGCCTCTGCTAAGTGACTGCGCTGCAGTCTTACAGCCAGCTGGTCATGGGGACAGACTGAACCCTGACCCAGCCTCCCCACCCCCTAACCGAACACAGCTGCTGTCCCTCCACCGCCACCGGCCAGTTTGCAGTATGCTGCTCTAATGTATCTGTGACACCCGTTAGGCCAGAAAAGATGAGCCCTCCCAGTAAAGCACTTCTCTCCTTTCAATCCAAGAAATCCAGGACTTCGGCTGCTCCGTGGGGAAGGGCTTGGTACCTAGATAGAAACTTCTAAATGTATTGCCTAGAACTTAGGAAACAAATCGAACCACTAGTCCTGATTTAAGAAGGGAGAGCAGAAAGTAGTCTCGAATTCAAAATGGAACTTGGAATAGACCTAGTCCTAAAATGTTGTAGATAGGGCACAGCAGCTTTCTGGAGATCCACAGCCCAGAGAGAACTCTAGTGAGGCCTTCGGCCCAGAGGTCTCTGACAGTTTGGTTACAGACTTGTGTTCAAACCAGCAGCGTCTTGCAAGAGGTGGCACATCCCCACATCCAATGCGTGCATTTTGCCTTCCCGCCCGCCCTGACACCTTCCTCAGTCTTCCCATCCAGCTAAATTAGGAAGAGTGCAGCACTGGGGTTTGGTTTTTGTTTGTTTGCTTTTTGAATGCCAACTTCAAATAGGGCTTAGGCTGTTTTTTAAGCACAAAATAATTCAGAACATTTGCTTAAACAAGTGCTCGCTCTTTTTCTTCCTTTTTTTTTTTTTTTTAATAGCACATACTTCTCTTTCCAAAAAGCTCAGAGTCAAATTAAGAGCCCATTAAGCATGTGTGCTGTTCTCATCTGCATCAGCCTCTCCACGGGTCCCCTCCAGGCAGCCCTTAGGTGGGGCTGCTGCCTCTGTTTCGGGTGCTTTCTCTGAAGTTCTCCCAGAGAAGGCCTGGCCTGACGAGGGGGACTCAGGAGAAAGGCCCTGCCTGGCAGAGCCAAGAGTGAGGGAAACGGGGAGAGGCTGACTCCTAGGCCCCACACTTTGCATCACACACCCTTCTGAGAACCTATTAACTGGCTGGACCACACACTTGTACTCTATACCCACAAGGCAGGCCCCTATTTAGCTGTTTCTCAACATGATGAAAGGCAAAAGACAAGAAAAACAGTCTGTCCCTGTTGCAAGTACTGAGCTGCCAAACTTTCCATCCCAAAGAAGGGATGGCATGAGCCCCTCCTCCCTCTTTGTTTTGAGCCTTTTAAAAGCTCTAGTCTCCTTAGAACATGCCTAGATATGGAGGCTGAGCAACAGAAGTGGAGTCTGTTTTAAACGAAGATGCATCACCTGTTCCTTATGTGGACATCCACTGTTAATTTATGGAGGAGCCACTAACTGATGCATGGCAGATGGTAGAAAGAATGAGTTCCTCCTTGACATCTTCTCTAAGGAGGAAACCAACCGTCCAGTCTCCAGCTGTAGTGTCCTTGGTCTCAGACGCACCCTCCTCATGGAGAGCTGGCCTCGCTGTTCTGGGAAGATAGTGCAGAGGGAGGGCAAGCTCTTGGGGCTTCATCACATTCCAGCCCCATTGGTAGATCAGGAAGTTCTGTTCAAAAGTGCCTCTTTACATAGGCTATCTATACGAACTCACTTAACTGCATACAACAGTTAGGATGATTACACATCAGTTATTCTTAACTGAATATAGAATACATTTGTTAGCCTGCCTTCCCTCTGGACCACAGCAAGAGAGGAATAAAAATTTCAGTAGAGGGAGGGGAGGCTGATTTGGAAACATGGAGCAACACAGAGGAGGGCAGCTAAAAGACAGCCCTGGGCTCCTGCAGATAGAGAAGTGGGAGATTCCAGAAAATGAGGGAAAGGGCAAGAAAGACAGGAAGGATATCTTAGTCCATTTGGGCTGCTGTAACAGATGACCAGACTGGGTGGCTTAAATAATAAGCATTTATTTCCTACAGTTCTGGAGGCTGAGAAGTCCAAGGTCAAGTCACCAGCAGATTCAATGTCTGATGAGAGCCCATAACCTGGCTCACAGACGGCATTTTCCTTCTGTGTCTTCACATGGCAGAGAGCTGGCGAGGTCTCTCTTCTCTTATAAGAGCATGAATCCATCATGAGGGCCACACCCTCAGGACCTGATCACCTCCCAAAGGCCCCACCTCCAAATACTACCAGATCAGGGCTTAGGATTTCGGCATTGCTAAGATTTCAAGATATGAATTTTGGGGAGGACACAGACATACAGTCTGTAATAAAAAGAACTCTCCAAAGATATCCTTTACCTACTTTACCGTTTTGCCCAGGGCCATGAGGCTGCCACACGCCATTGAAGATCGTTGACAAGTATTATCTTGTGAATTGGCAAGACACAGGGAATTCAGCGTACTAAAAATCACAGGGCATTTTTTTCACTGCAACACTTTCCCCAGAAGTTGATCTTGCAGTCTACCGTTTGCTAGCAAAAGATCTCAGAAACACAAAATGCCAATTTAGTTAAAAAAAAAAAAAAAAAAGCTGGAGCCAGTGCTCTATTTCTGGTGACAATGGATCTTAGATAGGTGACCCCAAATCCACACTCCCCAAGGTAATGGCAGCCCCCCGTTAAAATGACGGTGGAGGCTCTCAGCACTTGCTAACGTCTTCCCTGTAAAGACTGTAGATTCTGAAATTCATTTTCACACTCACTAGTTCTTAATTTAGTTTTCTACTTGAAGAAATGCTACCTGAATGCCAGAAGAAGATCATGACCTTCTAGTTTGAAACTGCATCTTACAATAGGATGTTACTTGTTTATGGGATTCTGGTTTCAAATTGAGTTATTTTTGACAGCGCACTGCATGTCGTGTCAACATACAGGGCCACAGTGAAGAATGCCTTAATTTAATTTTCTTTTATGTGTTAATTCTGTAATTGCTTCCCAACCACACAGCTCAGTAGAGCGAGGGACGTGAAGTACTTGCTGGGGGTGCTGGCAGGGAAGGACATTTTGTAAGCATTTTTAGGCATTGATGGGTATACGTGGAAAGTTTTATGGCCAACAGGTTATTTAAGACTGTGCAATTAAAAAGTAATTAGCATAACTAACGTAGTGAAGGTTTTAGATCTCTGACAACTGCAAAAAAAAAACATAAATGGGATACTATAAGATAAAAAAATGATTGCATAGTTTTTTTCTCTTTTTAAAAACATCTGTGTATCAAAAGAAATTTCTAGCAGGGTTTGCAGCCACCGCAATGCTCCTTGGTTATGTTGTGCTTCAGAGTAATGGTACTTAAACCTTTCTTCATTTGCCTTCCACCAGTTGCTCTTAGATGCACCCTGGCAGGGAGATGGCATGAAGAAATGCTGGAGAGAAAGAAGTGAAATGCTATTAAACCAGGGAGTGGGGAGTGGGGAGTGGGGAGTGGGGCTGAGCTCCATAGTCAAGCAACTTTGCATTTTCGTCCTAGCTCTGCCACCTGCCCTGCATAAGGCACTTACCCTGAGTACCATTTTCCCCACCTGTGAGATGATAAGAAGAGCCACAGCACCCACTCGTAATTCTGCACGGTGGGTGGAGTTAGCAAGGTATTGTCATCGTCAGGCCAGGCATCCAAGACCTGAAGGATGCAGAGCAGTTGTTTCCGTCATCCCACCTCTCCTCCTCAGCCTCCACAGAGTCTGCAAGAGCGAGCACCTTGAACTGCTGGTGGGGATGCAAACTGGTGCAGCCACTATGGAAAACAGTACGGAGGTTCTTCAAAAAGTTAAAAATAGAACTACCATCGGATCCACTAGTTCCACTACTGGGTATTTAGCCGAAGAAAACCAAAACACTAATTCAAAGGGACACATGCCCCCCTATGTTTATTGTAGCCTTATTTACAATAGCCAAGGTATGGAAGCAACCTGAGGGTCTAAAGATAGGTGAATGGATGAAGAAGGTGAGTGGGATAAAGTGTGCATGTACTACATGTGTACACATCCACAATAGGGTGTTGCACAGCCATAAAAAGGATGAGATCTTGTCATTTCCAACAACACAGAAGGACCTGGAGGGTATTATGCTAAGTGAAGTAAGATTGAAAAAGACAAATACCATAGGATTTCACTCATGTGGAACTTAAAAAACAAATGAATAAACAAAAAGCAGAATCAGACCTATAAATATGGAGAACAAACAGGTTTTTCAGAGGGAAGGGGGTGGGAGGATGGGCAAAATGGGTGAAGGGGTGTGGAAGATACAGGCTTCCAGTTATGGAATAAAAGGCACAGACGAGGGAATGTAGTCAGTGACACTGTAACGGCATTCCATGGTGACAGATGGCAGCTACGCTTGCAGTGAGCCTAGCATAACATACAGAGACGTCGAATCACTGTATTGTACACCTGAAACTAATGTAACATTAAGTGTCAACGATCCTTTAAAAAACTGTTTTAATGAGCGAGCACCTTGATGCTTCCAGCTGCCCACTTCCTTCTATACCTGTCTTTGCTCTGGGGCAGTGGGGAGTGGGGAGCACAGGAAGTGAGGAGCGAGATGGGGAAGGGCTTAGAGAGCTCCTTGAGACAGAGTTTCTCCCCACATGCAGAGTGTGACAGATGATCCTTTCCAGACAGAATTAGCAGGAGGCAGCAGTGCCTATCTATAGGTGTATACGGGGAATGAAAACCATAAAATGCTTAGTAACTACTGTTTTTTAAAAAAAGCGTGTCTGCCACCCAGAGTGCTTCTGCTCACAGCACCTGGTGAGAACCACTGCTACAGGATATGACTACCTTAAGTTGTTTATAATTAAGTGAAAACATTCCTTCCAGACCTGGTATATTTTTGCCCACAGGTAGCCTGTTGTGTCACTTTGAATGTTGCTTGTCTAGAACATTCTGGAAAGGGGGAATGCAACTGATTCCCAAGTCATTTGCCTTGGTTCTAAAATATGCTGGTTTGCAAAAGAAAACAACCGTCATTTATTTCATTTATTTCAGAACATAATTGCTGAGCATGAAATTCGTAATATCTCCTGTGCTGCCCAGGACCCGGAAGACCTCTCAACATTTGCTTATATCACAAAAGATTTGAAGTCCAATCACCACTACTGTCACGTGTTTACTGCCTTTGATGTGGTGAGTACTGTCTTTGGACAGATCAAACATTTCCCCAAATTTACCTGCAGTTTGTTGAAAGCTTAACTTGCAGTTAAGATACTTGGCTTGTCTCTTGAGTGTTAAAGGTATGCCTGAGGTAGGACATTTTGCAGACTCGGTTTCCCTGAGCTTTTACCCTATTGTCACTCATCCATTAAATTTAGAACCCTGCTTCTACTTGGTGTCCGAATTGCTGTTGCTCAACTATTAACTTCACTTTTCAGATTTGACAAATCCTGTCTTCCTTTGGTACCAAAGCATAGTAATGCCTATTGGTTTCTCTGGCGGCCACTTCTAAATAGTAGGGTGTAGCCATCTAGGTTTGTTGGGAAGAAAAATAATTTCAGTGCCTCAAACATGATTTGTGGTCTTCTCTATTGAAAGGTAGTCAAACAAATTAGACACCTACAAATAATAATTGGGAACACCAAGGTTTGGTCTATTTGCTTATTCAGAAGTTAGTCTCGTAATGACATACTTACAGTATTACACCACTTATGGTCCTGTTTGTCATTAGTCTAAATATTAGCCCTTTATTACAGACACGAGAAATGAAAGCAAGTCTAGAAAACAAGTGTTCCTTGAAGATAGGTAGATAGATACCCTCAATGTGGTATGAATTCTTGACAGTATCTCTAATACAGTACATTGGGCATTCTGTATTTGAAGCAGATAGAACACATATTTGCAACCATGAAATAATTTGTAATCAGAAGAATTATTAAAATGTACTGCTCTCCAGTGTGTTTGAAATATACATATTTGAAGAATTACACGGTAAATGCAATATAATGTGTTCTTAGAAGGCCAACCCACAGTTCAGTGTCATGGGTTGAAACTTCTTGGAGCAGTCTTTGTGAGCTCCGGCTAACAGCCAAGGACCAAAGATTCCCATAATCCAAAATACACACCATTCTAAGGTCCATTAGGCTCATGCCCAGAGCATTTGTATCACGCTGCAGGTGGCTCATCTCTTTCAGTTTTGTCAAAATGAAAACAGGAAAGAATGTTCATGTGCCTTTAAAAAAAAAAATCCCTTCTATTTGGGTAGGTATGTGAAAAATAATATAAAAGTGGTATGGAGTAATAGTAAGAACAAAAAAGCAAAACCCACAAAAGCTGCTTCAAATATCTGGTTGTGTCTGTTTGCTTGAGATCCATGGTGTTGATTAAGGTCATTTCAGCATTAGGTTTCTGGTGCCTTAAATATAACTCCCCATTCTTGAGAAATGCCATTGTTTCTGTAAGCGCAAAATTCCGTTCTCTCCACACGGATTTTGGTTTGCGTGGAACACCTTTCACTGAGGCAGTTGGGTTAGTGTCATAGAAAGAATGGGCAGATCAGAGTTCACACCCCAGCTCTGCTTCCTGCGCCCTAGTCTTGGACGAGTTGCAGGACTTTCCTGAGTCTCGACTTCCTTTGTCTATAAACTAGGTACAGGGATGTGTACCTCGTGGGTTTTCATCAGGATTAAAATGAAGGAACATGTGGAGAATGCCTCATAAATAATAGGGGTTCGATGTTCGCTCCTTCCCTACCTCTTCCCTCTCTTTGCCTACTGACAGCACGGTTGGCAGCCCAGTCCTCTTCCTGCTGAACGCCGTAACATAGACCTGCCACAAGTGTGTTTATGATCCAGAGTTTTCCCACTGCTCTTATAAAAGAACTGGAAAAAAAAAATAGAAGTAATAAATAAATAAAACAGAAACAAGAGAAAGAAAATATTGACTCTGCAGGCCTTAGAATGGCGTATTGCCTCCATACAGTGTTTGCACCGAATGCCAGGGTTCATATTGTGATAGCCTTCAGGATGAATTCCAGCTTTTCATTGACTACTGCAGCATTTCTCTGTAAGTTGGTTTTTAAAGTAATATATAACTGGCCTTTATAATCGTACCCCAAACAATATCCTATATTCAAACTAAAAATGACTCCTGTGGGCCATAGGCCCCCTTGAGTTTTTAGCAATGTATGTGTGATTCCAGGATACTGAGGCAAAATGTGGGGAAAAAAATAGTCAACTGTTTAGTTTTAGGATCAACATGATGTCCCTGATACATTTGGAAGCATGTAGAATATTGCCTCATCTTTTATCTTTCCACCCAGATGTTTGATTTATGGTAGACCTCCACAGGCTTAGGATTCTGGTATCCGCTCCAAAGGATTTTCATCATATACCACAAATCCACCATTTTAATCCTCTCTAGGTGAACACAGTTTGTCTGACTTCAAAAATAGCAACAAAGGCCATCAGCCTTGACCAGCCTTTGAGCAATTTTGAGATTCAACAAGCTTTGCTGCACCAAAAAAAAAAAAAACAAAAAAACACCTTTTTGAGTGTAGATTTTGTACCTTTACATAGGGCAGTTCAATATTCAGTCTAGTCTTGAAGCTTTAAAATTTTTTTGATATGAGTCATTCTCCTGGTTGCCCAAATGGCAAAAAAAGAAAAAAAAAAAGGAAAGGAAAAGAAAAGAAAAAAAAAAAGAAAAAGGAAAAGGAAAAGAAAGGAAGAAAGAAGAATGCCTTAAGTATCCATTTTATCTTTTAGCTGATATGCATGCATACATATACATTTTCATTGCAAAATTATTGCTGCTTTAACCCTTGTTTACAGGTCTAAAAATGTTGTTATGAATGTCTGCTATCATTGAGAAAAGTCAGTGGTGTCTAGAACACTTCCAGCTTGTGGAGAGTTAGATTTGAAATTCAGAATATTTTCCCGCAGAAATCCTGTGGTCTGGGAAGGGAGGCCCAAGTCCCCCCACAAATCTACCAAGCGAGTTGAACATCGCTCACTTACAAAGGGACACTGCTGCTCCTTTAATACACTCAGATGCTGGGAGGGGGTACAGTGCGTCCTGTCCCCCAAGTTCATCTGGCTGTTGAGCCTTTTTCGGAGAGCACCTTGCAGGGGTGGCATTCTACAGAACATACTTTAGGAAGTGTTATACTTTAGGATCTCTAAGCCTGTTTCCATTAGAATCTATGCTAAATTCAGCTTGTGATAGTTGCAGTTTTAGATGACAGGTAGATGAAAAGAAGACTGGAGCAAAAGCAGAATTAGGGGGCAGGTTCCCATGTAAAAAGCTGGTATGTACCTACTGGCAAGCACTTGACCTCCTTTCATTCTAGACTCTCGCTGTCATGACAACAAGAAAACATCTCGTCCACTGCAGAACAGAAGGCTTCCCAAACCCCATCGTCAAGGCAGTGAAAACTTAGGGGCCGAGGCAGCTGTAGGACTGGGTAGAAGAGAAGGATGTGTCATGATCTCAGAGGGCCGAGGGGGGGTACAATGCAGCTAGAACTGCCCAGATTGGGGGGAGGAGAGAGATGAGTGTTTCAGTGGCCACGAAATTCCAAACCTGCTGTGATCATCCTTAGAAGGGCGCTATGAGTACAAAACAGATATAACCAAGGTAACTTGGAAACTGTCATCTTCTATATACTGTTCACTCAATCCAGATTCCTAAGTACTAGAATGAGATAGGTCAGAAAGATTTTAATGCATGCTCTGTGGGACTAGCAGATTTATTGCAAAAATCTACAAAGGACCTCATTCAGTTGTTTTAAAACATGGAAGATTTTTTTTTTTTAATGGCCTTAAAAGCCATGACTGTTGCTAGACCCTTGCAAATTCTCATTTCTCTTTAAAGAATGCTTGCAGTCTTTGATATTCTTTTTCTCTTACGTGCAACTCCCAAATTCTGTAATCCTCAGTGCGCAGCACGTGGTATGGCTCCGACCGGCTCCGGAATATGCAGGGAATGTCGAAGTCATGATGCTGGTGGGTGGTAGATGTGGGAGACGAAGCTCCCTCTTTCCTGTGTTTTCTTGGCTGAATGTGGGCCATGAAAGGAACTAAACGGGAGAAGCAGAAATGACGACATGCAGGCAGACATGTTCGGTGGACTGGTAGCCGCTGATAGTATTCTGCCATCAGGAGGTACCAGCAAGCCAAAGCATAGAGGGAAAAGAACAGTAGAGTCAACCACACTGTCCTGACCAATGAGACCTATGCCAGCTTCTGACTTTGCCTCTGCTATGAGTTTCTTTCTTGGTTTTCTCATCTGTTTAATGAAATTAAAATTCCTGAGCGCCCCCTCCCTTTTTTTTCCCAGTTTTAGTGAGATAAAATTAGCAGAGGACTTTGTTTTAGTTATACGACTTAATGATTTATGTGTATATTGTGAAGTGATCACTGCAATAGCTTTAATATCCATCAACCGCACAGTTAAACAGTTTTTTCCCTTGTGATGGGAACTTTAAGATCTACTCTCTTAACAACTTTCAGATACACAGTGTAGCATTGTGAACTGTAGTCACTGCGCTACACATGACATCCCCAGCCCTTATAACTGCAAGTTTGTACCTTTTGACTCCCTTTACCTGTAGCACCCATGTGCAAACTGTGAGAGTATATACGTGGGGTCGCTCGAAGTCCCTGACGAGGAGTATTTCCGACTTTCACTGCGGAGGTTGTCCAACAGAGTGGGAACTTGGTGCACGAAACAGCTGCTGTTGACGCCAGCTGGCCTCTGACAATGAAACGAATATTGTACGTGCAGTGGGGTGGTTAGCTTTCGTTCTGTTTCTCATTTTCTCCACCTGAAAGTGGCCCTGGACCTCTTTGACTCTGAGACGGTGAAAGTGCATGGCAATCGAGGAAAGTGCTAAAGAACAGAGAGCCCTGAGGATGGGGCCGAATGCTTCCCCTGGCTTGTCCACGGTGGAGAGTAGCACCGACAGCAAAATTCAGGCTACTCCCTGGCCAGGGAAACCCCTCAGCAAGTCCGTGTCAGGAAGGATTCTGCTCCCAAGAGCAGCGAGGGGCTCTCACTGAACAAAAAGAAGGCAGCATCAGCAGCCCAGTGGCTCCTACACACCACCTCCTCTTCCCTCACCCAGAAAGGGATAAATTAACACTGTCAGGGTGCATTTATCTGTATCTTTCAACTCCATTGGCATAAATCATTGAGAATTAACCAAGTCACAAAGTCAAAGGTGGGTGGATATTCAAGGAATAATAATCCCCTTTTTTCCCCTCTCCTCCCTATTTTTTTTGTGGGTGAGGGAGGGATGGATGTTATTCATGCCTTAAATCAATCCCATTTTTTGTGACGCTGGAGCAGAAGACATTCTGGCATTTTCTACCCACCCCCCCGACCCAGTTTGTCTGGCAGCATTTACACATGTGTTTGCCTCCTCCCAAATGACTAAAAATCACATGTCATATTTAGAGGTGTGGCCTTTAGAATCAGGTCAGCACCTCTTAACTTTATAGTTTGGCCAAGAACTAATCCTCAGTTTCATCTGTAAAAGAGAGATGGACAGCAGTACCCACCAGCCATGGCTACTCTAAGAATTAAATGAGTTAGTCACTCCTGTCCTGCTGAGGACAGGACAGGAGAGGGGTAGCAGCGGTTGTGGTGATGGTTAGATTCTTTCTTGTCGTCAGAACCTGCATGAGGCTTTATGTCCCAGGTTTTCATATATAGCATGTGTTTGTTGCAGCAGCATTCCACACTTTGTGGGAAGAAGTCAAAGTCCATTTAAATGCATTTATTGAGTGCCTACTATGAGTCAGGCACAGGTCCCTGCTCTCCAGGAGCTCGTAGTTCCGTAGAAGTAGGGAGGACATAACAAATGGTTGCAATAAAATCCCACCCATGCTATCCTGGAGCTGTGCCAGCCTCTAGCAGGGCTGGGGCTCCCAGAGGAGGTATGCTTGGGCTGGAAGCTGAACGCTTAGTTTGTGTGAACATGTGATAAGTTTGGAGGCATGACAACTCATTAATTCATTTTGCAGTGGTGAGCTCAGGGCACTAGACACACATCTGCAATAAGCAAGAAAAAGTCATTTATATTTACTGTGTTTATTAAGCCAAGGAAACGGACTTGTTCATTTGAGAAAGATTTTTGATGAGAAGGGTTAAAATAAAAAGGGTTTTTGAATTTGGTAAGTGCCCTTTTTCAAAGGCATCACAAGTTAGTGATGGGGTTACTGTAGCTTCCACTAGGAACTCTGACTTTTGAAGAGTGGGGAGAGGTGGAAACCTAGGAGATCTCTCTTTTGACACTCTTTCTCCAAATCCCTACCAAGTAAGAGGAAAAAGATCAACTGTGTTTCCCTTCTGCCCTGGCAAGCCAGTCCTCCGGCATGGCTACCCAGGGCCTGCTCTCCAGCCAGCTTGGGCTGTGATTCCATGTGGACAGGTGACCATGGGGCACGGGTGCATGATCTCCATGGCGAACCTGGAATGTTACAAGAAAGCAAGTCCTGACTTAGGGAGGAGGGCCCAACTTCCTTGTTAAGTCTTTGCTAAGCCAGTGCACACTCATGTGCTCAGGGTGAGACATGAAGTTAAACATTAGGAGGTAATGGTGGAATGCTCTGCCACCTTTAAAAATCTGATTTTTGAACAACGTTTAGCAGCAGGAAAAAGCCATTCACGATTTAATGTTGCATGAAAAAGCAACTTACAAAACCACATATCAAGTATGATTCTAATTTTGTTTTCAATTCACATACATAAATATTCATGTAGCATATCAAAGTATTTGTGTATATGTACAAATGTAAAAGGAAAATAAACCAAAAAGCAGTAGTGGCTGTATTCCAGCAGTCGAAATTTACAGGTGTTTTTCTACTTTCTTTATATATTTTCAAAATTATCTACATGTACCCCAGTTATACTTGGGGAAAACGTTAATTTCATCATTCTTTTAGTGAGCTAGAAATCGGGCCTAAAGAGGCTTTCGGCACCCTGACCAGTCAACATGTCGGCCCTGGACCACATGCCTAACATAAGACCTGTGATGGGGCGGTATTTATTTCTACAAATATAATCTATCAAGATTAATTTCTGACTTGTACTGGAGAGAACTAACTATAGGTAGAGTTAAGGAGATGTCAATGAATTCTGTGAATAGGCCCAGAATATTCTCAGAGTTATTTTTGCCTCAAGACGTGGGTGAAGCAACTTGTAGATGAAGCTTACCCGAGGCCTTAAAAAACAAGAAGTACAAGCAAAATACAGCCAAAAGAGAAATGTGGCTTCTTTCTGGAGACTCCACTGAGGACCCAGATTGAAAACCCTCTTCCTTTGTCTTCAGGACCCCATGGCATTGCCTATATTTGTTTGGCATTTGTGTACCCAGGTCCACCTGTGGGAGAGAAGAGATGCCAGCAATTGTCTCTGGCCGTCCATAGTCACCCTGGCAGCTTTTAAGCACAAGTCCTCTGATCTTAGGGACCTACCAGGCAGCTTCCTTTTAGTTCTTTTTTTAGTTCTTCCAACAAACGTTTTTGGAACACCTAATGTACCCTAAGTCATAAAACACAAAGTCAGATGAGACTAGAGGCCTCAAGGAGCTCCATCAACTGAGAGGGTTGGACCTATAAAGAGAAAATACTAGTAAGTGCCATGCAGTAAGTAGAGCCGTGTCAAGGTGCTGCAGGACTGCCTGAGGTGGGGCACCTGGCTTAACCTGGGGTCAGGAATGGGGACTAGGAGAGGACTCCTAGAAGATAGAATGTCCCGGGTGAATCTTTAAGGATGAGCACTAACTCACTAGCCAGAGGTGAGAGATAGGAAAAGGTGTTTTCCAAAAGCAAAAGCCATTTTGTAATAGACAAAATACTTGGCCACCTGGAATTGTTTCTGGGGTGATTGTTGCCATGAGGACATCCTCTCAGATGAAGGCCAGCCCCTTGGTCACTGCATTTCTAAGCATTGGCTGGTAGGTTGTCCAGCCCTGCAGTCTGGCCTTTGCATAAGATGCTGTGATTTAACATGGTGTCAACTATACGTGCGTCTCTATACTGAATCCGTAATTGGCTAGGTAAGAGACATGAGCTTCTAACCATACAATCCTGGATCTCCCAGGGTAGAAAGGGACCTTGAGGTCACCTGGGCCAGCCCCCATTCCCAGTGCCATCTCAGTGGCAGTGATGGGTTCCCTAGCTAGGTAGCCCATGGCAGATCTAGCCCATGCAGGTGATCTAGACATAGTCTTGATTCACCAACCCTGAGGCTCCTCGTAATGCCCTTGGCTCTTTTGCCCCATTTGGGGCTTCCATGCACAGACACAGCCCATTCCTTGAATGTCTGTGTTTGCATCCTCTTCTGGTATAGGAGTTTCTGCTGACTCCCAGAGACCAAAGAATAGCCAGGGGAGGGCCTGTAGTTTTCTGGGGCTATAGAACAAACTTGTTCCTTCAACTGCAGTTACTGAAATGTGGTGGTAGTTTTTTAATGCTAAAGGAAAGTGCCAGTAGATAGGTCAGAATGGTCTACTTATAAACAGCAGTTTCCCAGCCTGGGCTGTCAGGGCCCTCTCTCCCCATGGTGTCCCATTCCCTCTCAGCTTGCTCACTCACTGTCACTCTCAGCAGGTGATGAGGCCACATATGAGGTAGCTTGTCAGCCATTTTGGCAGTAACGGGTTAAACAAAGTGAGCTCTCAAACAAATGTTTATAGGAAGAAATGGACACCACTTATACCATACTTCTTTCCATAAAGGGTTTAAGGCAGCCTCCATAAATAGGTATGACAGACCTGAAAATATAGGTACACACAGATCTGAACTAAGGGAAAGACCTTGAAAGGAAGATCAACACCAAGGGAAAAGTTTTAGCGTCGATGTGCAGACCACAGAGTTGTAGGGAGTTATTAGAGCTGAGCCACTGATTTGGCTCTGAGCTTCCTGGAGGTCAAGGAAAGAAGAGTAGAACTTCTTGGAAAGAAGAGTAGAACCCATCCTCTCAGAAAACAAAACTTTGGTGAGACTGAAGTCTGAAAGAACTCTTTGTCCTGGGTGCCTGTGACAGAATATTGTGCGACAGTTTCTTACTAACACAGGCAGTGAATCTCAGAAGCACAGGGTGCTGCCTTCGAGACGCGCTCAGTGAAAGTAGAACACCGGCCGACTCGTGAAAGCAATAAGGTGGGAAGCCCAGTGGCACAAAACACTGGCTCATCGGAGGTCAGATCTGGGTTTGAGTCCTGGTCCTGCCCCTTACTAGCAGTTTGAAGTTGGCCAAGTTAATCAATCTCACTAATCCTGAGCTTTTCACACATAAAATTGGGGGTGATAATTCTCCCTTTATGAGGTAGCTATGCGGGTTAGACTGTCTCCATCGGGCACTTAGCAGGTCCCTGGGACGTAGTAAGCAGTGTCACGTGGTGGTTGTTGCTAGCGCTGCTTGATCATCCCTGGGAGATGAGCTAGAGTATGGTTCGGGTTCACAGGTGGTGCAGCTCGGTGCAGGGATCAAACCCAGCTCCGCATCAAGACTGGACTGAGGGAATGTCTGTAAGTTACAGTCCACGTACGACAGTTTTCAGCTGAGCTTGATACCAATTGGAGAGCAGAAGGTTCTACTCTTTGTACTGAGGGTAGAGGTACTGGGGCTCCAGGTTCAAGAAAGAGCTAAGAACTGAAGGAGTTGAATTCTGATATGCAGCTGAGCAGATGTTAGAATTGACATCCAGTGTGAAAACTGAAGAGCTTAAATGAGATTCTTGGCCACATGGATTGCCAGCCGCTCCGGTACATGGAGGCAAGCCAGAGTAACACCTGCAAATAGGGCCTGGGTTTTGTTTGGAATGGTTTCCAGCCCTCTCTGCCAAAGAATGAAAAGGCACCTAGAACCCCAAGGTGATGAGTAAAGAATAGGTAAGCTGTTTTTGAACTAGAATATTTTCTCTTGTTTTTAATTATCAAAATGGAAAAGCTTATTCTTTTTATGACTGTAAAATTATTCATCTTCATTTGAATAAAGTTCAAAATATAGAAATATACAGAGAAAAATGATCTATAATCTCAAAACTCAGTGATAACCATTAGTAACATTTTAATATATACCCCTATTTTCTATGCACATAGATACCACCTATGTTTGTATATATCCATATATTTTTACTTAGTCTTTTAACCAGTTTTTTTTTAAATGACTCAATTTTTGTTTTAATTGGCTGCCTAGTGTTCCACTGTGTGCATCTATGTAGTATACTTAAATAGTGTTCTATTTATGAAAATTTTAAACATTATAATGAATATTCTTGCAGATAAGCCACTGAAACCTTCAGCCTAAAAAATGTTCAAGCCCCTACTTTATCGAAAATGCTTGGGGTTTTTTTTTCTTCTAAAAATGAAAGAATGCTTTTGTTTCCAGTCCCATCCTGGGCCACCTCCACAGTTGCCCCTCCAGGCCCAGCAGTGGCCTGGCTCTTGAGGATGCAAATAAAGCTGATTGCTAGGACAGAACCAGCAGGTACACCCAAAACAGGGCACCCCAAACAGCATCCCAGACTGGATGGACACAGGAGGACACAGTGAATTCCCAGGGGCAAGCAAGGTCAAGAACCAGGCTCTCTCCAAATTTGTTTGGAGGTTTCCAACAAGGAAGGAAGGAGGAAACTCGCCCCAGGAGGGATGAGATGTAGGCTGGGGCTACCAGTACTGGGATAGTCATTTTAGATTCCATCTGCCAATGTTCTGTACCTGTGGTAAGAGCTTATTTACTATACAGTGTGCTTAAACATTTCTAAGTTTTATGAGCTGGTTCTTCCTTTATAAGCTGACTATTTGACATATTCATTTCTTCCTTTATTATAACGATCACTATCAAGTTATGGAAATGCTAAGTATTAATTTTATTTATAATTTAATTAATAAAACACAAAAGTATAAAGCAGGGAAAAAAAAACATAAGAATCCTAGCGATACTCAGTTAATATAAAACCTGAGTGACAGAATTTCTCCTAGAAGACAGATTTGTCCACATCTGTGCTGGTTTTTCTAACACCAAACTGATGAATGTGCTGTGTACAGCCTCAGTGACTAGGATGCAGGAGGACAATGAGGGACATTTCTTTGTCTCTCCATGAGCCTCCCCTCCCCCACATCACTCAGTGAGCCCTTCCTGGACACTTGCCATAGACCAGGAACATGCCAGGTATTAGGAACTCAGCTCCAACACATGGAAGTAGCCCAGTAAGTATCCAGGGTGGTCAACTGCAGTCCTGACTGCCTTGAGCTCACAGTAGATGCAAGCTTGCCTATACATCTCCAGTTTGCATAAGAAAAACAGGTTTGTATCCCTCGATTACTATTAAGATCTCTCCTTAGAATATGATGGCTCTGCAAATTCCTCTAACGTAGCAGTTCTTAATTCACAGAACAGAATCCCTAGGGGAGAAAGGAAGGCTTTAGAGATTGTGATGTTCCCCCTGGGGCGGTTGCCCCCATTGATTTGGGATTCCCTGCCTTCATCCTAAAGAGCCTCTGCTCGAGAGGGAGTGTTGCCTGGCATCCCTCATCATGGAAGGGGCACATCCCCTGGTTGAGAATCCTTGTGATGATGGATCACGTTAAATCACGAAGGACACCCTTTGCCTGGAGGCTGAGACCCAAGCGAATTGTATACCTTTAGGTACCCTCACCCCAGCCAAGATGCACTGACACCCCCCGCCCAGTAGCTTCTGTATTTAAGCTTATTTGTGTGTGTGTGTGTGTGTGTGTGTGTGTGTGTTTTAATGGTTTTCAGAAGTCATTTACCTTAAGTATAGTTCTAAGTTATAGTGGTCAAGAGCAGGGCCTACCAACACCTGGATTCAAATCCCAGCTCTGCCGTGCTGGCTTCATGACCACGTTGACCATTCTGGGCAGAATTCTCTCACCCGTGAAGTAGGGATAATAGCCTCACAGTTATTAATAACACCTACAGGGTGGTGGTGGTCGTTAGGATTCAATGAGAGAGCCCATGTGAAGCATGTCCTGTGGTACATGACACTCAGACAATCATGTCGGCTGAAATTGCCATTGGTTCAGTGTAATCATGAGTGATTCTTGAAACAATCCTGTGACTTCACTACCGCATGTTATTATCCCCATTCTTAAATTAAGAAAATCACAAGGCTCAGAGCATGCTGCTCCCAGTCATCCCCCATGCCTGCAGCAAACATGCACGCACACACACGGGCTCCCTGCTTTGACCAGTGGTGTCTGTAAGGCAGAACATGCTCAAGGTCGATTCTAGAAATGTGATTCTAGAAAGAGACTCATGCTGGAAAAGCCAAGGCAGATGTTTTCCAACAAGCCAGGAGGGGCAGAAAGAGCCCCCATCACAGACAGGCCAGGTTGTATCACTAGAAAGATGTAAGGTGGTGAACATAAAGCTAAAGGAGTTTGAATTTGTGCTCAGGGGAGGTAGTGACTAGAGATGAGAACATGGTTGTGCCAACTTAGGAGGACAGTCCAGCTCCATGGTTCGGGCTAACATATGTGAAGGGACCCCTTAGTGCTTACTGTGATGCTGTGAGCAGGATGGGTCGCAGGAATCAGCTAGCTTCCCCTCAGCCAGGGCTGAGGGCGTGGTGGCTCCAGAAGTGACTCCCCACGACTACGTTCCAGCTCAGAGGCCGGCAGTTCTTCCTGCCACCTGAATGAGGAGCCAGCCAGCCGCCTTTAGCACCGCATGGTGTTCCAGTTATCTGATGCTGTTTAACCAACCATCCAAAAACATAGTGCCATAGAAGAACATCCATTTCATTATGTTTATGATTCTATGAGTGAGGGGTTTGGGCAGAATATGGCAGTTCTGCTCTTTTCTGCTCAGCAGTACCCGGGGCCTCCACTGGGGTGGCTCAGATGACTGCTGATGTTGGAACCCCTCTACTAGGGCCATCTATCTGGGGTCTTGGGTCCTCCCTGTATGGCGTCTCCTAGAGACTGAAAGTCCAGGATAACTCCTTTGCTGTATATCTGGAGACCAGGCTGGGATGACTGCAACTACTGTTTCTTTCCAGGCAGCCTCTGCCTCTGGCTAGCTTGCACATTTGCATAGCATGGTGACCTTGGGGTGGCCAAATGTTTGCACATAGCTGGCTTCTCTCAAAGTAAGTGTTTCAAGAGGCCTGGATGGAAGCTACAAGGCTCCTCATAACTGGATTTCAGAAGTCCCAGAATGTCACTTCTGCCACATTCTGCTAATTGGGAAAGTCAGTAAAGCCGATCCAGATTTGAGGAGGTGGAGAAACAGACTCACTCCCTTAGTAGAAGGTCATGACATGTACACAGGGCAGTGGAATGGATGGCAGCCATCTTGGAGATAAGCTACCATATGTGGGTAGGATTAAAAACATGGGCTTTGAGTCACTAATACTGGTTCACATCATAGCTCTGTAACTTTCTAGCTCTGTGATGTCAGGCAAGTTACTTAACCTCTCTGAGCCTGAATTTCCTCATCTATAAAATAAGGATTAAGATATTTTGCAGATAACTGTGGTAGTACTTAAATGAGATAGACCTAGTGCTTGGCACACTCGATTCCTAACACCTGTGAAGTCCTTACTTGATGGTAGCTGTGCTACCTAGAGTAACTATAGTATAACTATTTTATATATATATATATATACATATATATGTATATATATATATACATATACACACACACACACAATTATACTATATATAGTGTAACTACTGTATAACTATAGTAGTGCTCTTTCTCTAGTTCGTCCTTTGGCTATTCATTCATTCATTTAGCATTCATTTACTGAGCGTGTGTGTCAGGCACAGTCTCAGGCACTGGCCTCCCCTCAGTTGCAAAGATAGACATTGAAAGCAGACAGTAATTGGGCCTTCAGGTTTTTGAGCAGCATCTCTAGCTCTGCAGTGCCAGCCAGCATCACTGGGGTCAGCAAGCCTGGCTCAAAGGAAGAAACAAGGCTTGTCACCTAATCCTCTCTTACACTGCGGTATTAACTTTTGGTCTCGTCCTCGTAGAGACTCCTACCCTCCCAGTAACTGTCCTCCCATTTAAATAGGGGGATTGTCACTAGAGAGAGGCAAGAGAAATGAATCCTCCTCCCTGTCTAAACATGTGTGTGCAGGTCCCGTCTGATGAGTGTTCCCCTCGGGGGCCTTAGTATGTCAGTAACACAGCACTCAGCATTCAGAAGCCCCATCAGAATCAGCTGCTCCTCGTGCCCAGGGCCCTCCCTGGCTTCCAGAATCAATACCTCAAACATTGAGGCGACAGAAGAGATAGGAAAGGTAACAGTGTCCAACTTTTTACTATATATAATTATAAGAAGAAAAAAAAACTCTGTAAAGCATTCTAAAATAAAGAGGAAAGTAAGACATCACAAAGAACACAAGCCAAACCAGGAGAGGCCATTTGGCACAGTCTGGTCTCAGTGTCGTATTCAAGCAGTTTCCTAACACTAAGAACTAATTAGAAATGAAAAGGCAGGGCTTCTAACCCTGTACCTTCAAAACCTTTCGGCTTCCCATAATAATCATGTGAAAAATCTCACTTGCTCAAATGAGCATCTCCAACTTCTGAAGACACTGGAACTTTAAGTAAATCTCACTTTCAGGAATTTGTTTTTAGGTTAATGATAAAGGAAGTCACACTCATTAAGCTCCACTGCTCCAGTATCTAAAAGCTGAACATTATAGAATCGCTGAATCTGCCATCTTTCCCTTAGTCCATGTGCCCACCCAGAGCATAAGTATCTGCTACATAGCCCTGACAGAGGGACATCAACCATCTCCAGTGTCCTGCTGAATAAGACCAAGAGGCCGTGACCTCACATGGAGACTACAGAAGTCAAAAGCCCCATTCTGCCTCTCAGAAAGGTTCCCCTCTGTGCTCTAGGAAGCAAAGCTGATGATGACATGAGTGCCAAGTGTAGGCAGTCGAAGGGTTCAGCCCTCTTTGTGCAGTGATGGCCAGAGCTGTCTGCCAGCCCTCCTCCACTATCATTTGTCGGTGCCCTGCTAATTTACTAGTCTGACTCATCCTTGGAGGCAAACATGGGATCAGTGTTCATTGCAGGAAGTGCTCAGTTGGCTGTTCAAGGTTCAGTGTCTCCAATAAGCACACGCCTGTCTTGGGGGGCATCATTTCTTAACATGTCACTCAAAGAAAGGATACCTCCTCTGTCAAAACAGGTTTCAAGCTCAGAAGCATTTTCCCTCCTTGGGTCTAAGACCACAGCAGTCTGGCATTGACCTGAAATCTGGTTGGTCCAGAAACCCACAGGCCTCTTCCACATGGCCTCCAAAGGCCTTCTTGAATCTTCCTCACTGTCTTCATCAAGTGGGAACAGTTCTCCCCAGAATCATGGGAATTAAGCTGTTCTGTGTGCTGGATAGGGGAGGAGGGGCCGGAGTGAGGGGGCATAGTCACAAAAGCAGCATAAGCAGAATGCCATTTCTGTTTTGAAAAACCATGAATAGACATTCTAGGACACTGATCAGAATGAAAACTTGAGACAGACCACGCCTGCTGTCTGCTGGTACAGTGATTTTAAGAAAGCTCTCTATGACTGACAGGCATCTACCTATTTGGAGCACTGTGGCCTCAGGGGGATTGTCAAGCCCCTGTCTCTCTCAGGTCAGACAACATCATGTTTTCTCAGTGAGAGAAGACCAGATGGGGCTGTGCTGGGAAGAGAAGGCAGAAATCAAAGATACATATCTGGAGAAAAGAAAAGATAGCTAGAGTCATCTTGAAGGGAGTGCTTGAAGGTTCAAGGAAAAAAACCCTTCTCCCAGTCACTGCTTGGCATGACATTTAGGCCTGACAGAATCTCCTCTCTTGCTGATTTGATGATAAAATATGGAGTGGACCCACAGGGAGAGCAAGCGCCTCAAGAAATAGATGGATAATTGGCTCTGTTTGCATGCTGGCTGCTGTAACTGTGAGACACCACACCAGCATGACTAATGCCTCTCCCCTCCGCCTAAATTAGATTTTGATTGTGCTTTAGAGATGTTCACTGAATCACAGATGTTTAAGGTAAAAAGACCCAAACTTCTCAGGAACACCTCCTGTGGAGTGTGTGGGCTCATCCCCACAAGCACGGCTGAGGCGCTCCCAGAACTCAGATGAAGGACCATACTAACCCCTTATCTTCCAAGGCCTGGGAGCAGACCAGCTGTCCATGAGGGAGGCTCTGAAGGTAACAGGCTGCTGGGGCCAGTGGGTGGGGGCCTCCTCCCTGGAGGATGAAGCTGGGGGTCGGCTCCTTAGCGTGGCTGTAAGCCAGTGCATCGCATTGCTGACTAACGCCTCATGTAGACTCTAAATTGGACCTGGGGTTTCCTGTTCTTCAAAGATTTCCACTGAGTCACTGCCACACCAGGTGAACTAGTTCAAGGTCCTCGCTAGTTCATCTCCCAGTGTTCCTCAGGCTATTCAACTTGGCCAACCTGCAGGATACCATACAGAGTACATGCTTTTCTCTTTTCTCTTGCAGAATCTAGCCTACGAAATCATCCTAACACTGGGACAGGCATTTGAAGTTGCTTACCAACTCGCACTACAAGCAAGAAAAGGGGGGCATTCCTCTACACTTCCAGAAAGCTTTGAAAACAAACCCTCCAAGCCCATCCCCAAGCCTCGTGTCAGCATTCGCAAGTCGGTGGTAAGTAGAGACGATACAGACATTCTGAAAATCTTGAGCTGGAGGGAGAGGAAGCTGTTAAGCAGGTCCCGAGTGATGTGGGGGCATGCTTTTCTCTGTCTCCTTTGGCCTCCTTCTCCTCCTGGCATGCATCCTTCATCCTCCCAGCCTGGTTCCTGCCAAGTCTCGGGGGACCATCTGTCTGAACATAGAGGCTCCCAAGAAAATTCTTTCTCTGTCACCTGTGGCAGCTCTGTGAGAGAGAGCCTGGTGTGCTGCTGCTTCCTTGAAGAATCTTTCCTGAAGCTTCAGGCAAGCTTGAGAACA
Organism: Lontra canadensis; assembly: GCF_010015895.1. NCBI lineage: Eukaryota > Metazoa > Chordata > Mammalia > Carnivora > Mustelidae > Lontra > Lontra canadensis. The sequence continues at coordinate 12,834,799 of NW_022631046.1, read as the reverse complement.
ATGTTCTCTGACGCTTCACTGCCATCCCACCAGGGGCCAAAACCTCTTGCAAGCCACAGGCCCTTGGAGAGGGGGGCAGAGGCTCACAGCAAGATGTCCCGGGCACTCTGCTAGAGGAAGTTAGCTAGATGCACAGGCTGGGCATACATCTTGGGTCAGAGCAGAGCGGCCCTCTCCCCCTTTGCTGGAGGCTTAGACGCCAGCTTTCAGCAGGCTCTCTCCCAGCAGCTGAGGCCTCCTGCAGACCGGTGACTCTTCAGACGGTGCAGCCCCTCCTTCCTCCTCGTCATCTGCCTTCCTCCAGGAATTTCCTCCCCTTGCCTCCCACAAGCTCTGTAGACATCCTGTCCTAACAGACTTTCATGACTTCAAAGCGGCCTCTTCTGGTAGTAGCAGTACCCAGAAGCTGGAACGTTCCCAACCAGCCTCCCATCTGGCTTCTGCTCTGGCTGCCGTATGGCATCCTAGGAACTCTGGGGCTTGGGACAGACGGGCACCCCCAGATGCCTTGCTGTCGTGCCCACATATCCTTCGATCTCTAGCTCTCTCCTCCCCACCATCCCCAGCTTGTGGGGTCATGGGGGAAGTGTAGGATCTCTAATGTTTGTCAGAAAGCGCCTCCCTCTGTGACCATGCGGCTTGTTTACAGTCTTCTTTTGGGCCTCTACTCCTGCCACCATTCTTGACAACTTCAGTCCTTGGGGATGATCCCTCCAGCATCTGGCCTCTGCTCCTTGACTACTCGCTTCCACCCCACTTCAACCGTTCACTCCCACGCCCACCCATCATCTCTGAGCATCACCAGCAACTGCATGTCCTCTGAAAATCTTCCCTTCAAACACCGTGGTCCCTTCACCTCTGCACCTACCCAACTCCACTGGTACCCAGTCCTGATGCACTCCCACAAATCTAACTTGTTATGTTCAATCGCTTCTTTAATATCTAACAGACATCTAAAACGCAGCATGTCCCTAACAGAATTCCTTTCATTTTAATTCCGGTATAGTTAATATACAGTGTTACATGAGTTTCAGGTGCATAATAGAGTGATTCATTATTTCTACCCACTACTCAGTGCTCATCTAGACAAGTAATCTTAATCCCCTTCACCTATTTCCCCCACGCCCCCCTTCCGCTAACCATCAGTTCTCTATGGTTAAAGAGTCTGGGTTTTTTTCCTTTGTTCATTTCTTAAATTTCACATATGAGTGAAATATATGGTATTTGTCTTTCTCTGACTTACTTCACTTAGCTTTATACTCTGTAGATCTATCTACATTGTTCCAAATGACAAGATTTTATTTTTTATGGCTGAGTAATATTCCATTATGTGTGTTTGCACGCATGCACACGCATATATGTATTATTACACACACACTTTTCTTTATCCATCCATCAGCGGACACTTAGATTACTTCCATAATTTGGCTTTTGTAAATAATACTGCAATAAACAGGGGTGCATATATTTTTCCAAGTTAATGTTTTCAGATTCTTTGGGTAAATACCCAGTAGTGTGATTTCGGGATCATGTTGTTAGTTCTATTTTTAATTTTTTAACGTTTTCCACAGTGGCTATACCAGGTTGCTGTCCCACCTACAGTGCATGAGTGTTCCTCTTTCTTCCACATCCTCACCAACACTTGTTTCTTATGATTTTGATTTTAGCCATTCTGACAGGTTTGAGGTGATACCTCACTGTGATTTCGATTTGCATTTCCCTAATGATGAGTGATGTTGAACATCTTTTCATGTGTCTGTTGGCCATTTTGTATCTCATTTGGAGAAATGTCTTTGATGTCTTATACCAGTTTTTAACTGGATTATTGGGAGGTTTTGGTGTTGAGTTGTAAAAGTTTTGTTTTTGGTTTTTTGGTTTTTTTTTTTAATTTCATTTATTTGTTTGAGAGAGAGAGCATGAGCAGGGGGAAAGGCAGAGGGAGAAGACAACTTTCCACCCAGCAGGGAGCCCAATGCAGGGCTCAATCCCAGGACACGGGGATCATGACCTGAGCCAAAGGCAGATGCTTCACCGACTGAGCCACGCAGGTGGCCCCTAAAAGTTCTTTACATATATTGGATACTAACTCTTTATGGGATATGTCATTTGCAGATATCTTCCCATTCAGTAGGCTGTCTTTTTTAATTTTGTGGATTGTTTCCTTTTCTGTGCAGAAGGTTTTTATGTTGATGTAGTCCCAGTAGTTATTTCTGCTTTTGTTTCCTTTGCCTCGGTAGACATCTAGAAAAATGTTGCTGTGGCCGATGTCAGAGAAATTACTGCCTGTGCTTTCTTCTAGGATTTTTATGGTTTTAGGTCTGATATTTGAGTTTATTTTGTATATAGTGTAAGAAAGTGGGCCACCTTTATTCTTTTGCATGTAGTTGTCCAGTTTTCCCAGTAACATTTGTTGAAGAAACTCTTTCCCATTGCGCATTCTTGCCTCCTGTACTGAAGATCAATAGATCATATCATAGGTTGATTTCTGGTGTCTCTCTTCTGTTCCACTGATCTGTGTGTCTGTTTTTGTGCCAGTACCATACTGTTTTGATTACTACAGCTTTGTAGTGTAACTGAAATCTGGCATTGTGATTCCTCCAGTTTTGTTTTTCTTTTTCAAGATTGTTTTCACTATTCAGGGTCTTTTGTGGTTCTATACAAATTTTAAGATTGTCTTAGTTCTGTGGAAAATGTTGTTGGTATTTTGATAGGGATTGCATTAAATCTGTAGATTGCTTTGGGTAGTATGGACATTTTAACAATATTTTTTGTCCCAGTCCATGAGCATGAAATATCTTGACATGTGTGTGTCATCTTCAATTTCTTTCATCAGTGTTTTATAGTTTTCAGGGTATAGATCTTTCACATACTTGGTTAAGTTCATTCCTAGGTACTTTATTATTTTTGGTGCAATTGTAAGTGGGATTGTTAATTTCTCTTTTTGTTAACTCATTATTAGTGTATAGAAATGCAGTGTTTTTCTGTATATTGATTTTGTATCCTGCAACATTACTGAATTCATTTATCAGTTCTAGTAGTTTTTTGGTGGAGTCTTTAGGGTTCTCTATACATAGAATTATGTCATCTGCAAATAATGAAAGTTTTACTTCTTCCTTACCAATTTGGATGCTTTTCATTTCTTTTTCTTGTCTGATTGCTCAGGCTAGGATTTCCAGTACTGTGTTGAATAAAAGTGGTGAGAGTGGACATCCTTGTCTTGTTTCTGATCTCAGGGGAACAACTCTGTTTTTCACCACTGAGTATGAAGTTAGCTGTGGGTTTTTCATGTGTGGCCTTTATTATGTTGAGGTATGTTTCCTCTAAACCTACATTACTGAGCATTTTATCATGAATGGATATTGCACTCTGTCAAATGCTTTTTCCTGCATCTTTTGAAATGATCATATGGTTTTTATCCTTTCTATTATTGATGTGATGTATCATGTTGATTGACCTACAAATACGAACCACCTTTGCATTCTGGGAATAAATCCTATTTGATCGTGGTGAGTGATTTTTTTTAATGTATTGTTGAATTTGGTTTGCCAGTATTTTGTTGTGGATTTTTGCATGAATGTTCATCAGGGATATTAGCCTGTAGTTCTCTTTTTTGATGGTGTCTTTATCTGATTTTGATACCATGGTAATGAGGACTTCAGAGAATGAATTTGGAAGCTTTCCTCCTCCTTCTATTCGTTGGAAGAGTTTGAGAAGAATAAGTATTAGCTCTTCTTTAAACATTCAATAGAATTTACCTATGAAGCTCTTTGGTCCTGGACTTTTGTTGGGAGTTTTTTTGATTACTGATTCAATTTTGTTGCTGGTAATTGGTCCATTCAAATTTTCTATTTTTGGGGCGCCTGGGTGGCTCAGTGGGTTAAAGCCTCTGCCTTTGGCTCAGGTCATGTCCCAGGGTCCTGGGATCAAGCCCCGCATCGGGTTCTCTGCTCAGTAGGGAGCCTGCTTCCTCCTCTCTCTGCCTGCCTTTCTGCCTACTTGTGATCTCTGTCAAATTTAAAAAAAAAAATTTTTTTTTTATTTTTTTTCTGTTTCTTCCTGACTCAGTTTTGGGAGGTTATATGTTTCCAGGAATTTATCTAATTTCTTCAAGGTTGTCCCACTTATTGGCATATAATTTTTCATGATATTCTAATTTTTATTTCTGTGGTATCGGTTATTTTTCCTCTTTCATATTTGAGTCCAATATTTTTTATTTTTGATGTGTCTGGCTAGAGATTTTTCAATTGTGTTGATCTTTTCAAAGAACCATCTCCTGAGCTGTTGGTTTTCTAATTTTCTGCTCTAATCTTTCTTTTTTTCTGCTCTAATCTTTATTATTTCCTTCTTTCTGCTGGTTTTAGGTTTTGTTTTTTTTCCCCCTAGCTCCTTTAGGTGTAAAGTTACATTGTTTGTGATTTGTCTTGCTTCTTGAGGCAGGCCTATATTGCTATAAACTTCCTCTTAGAACAGCTTTTTGTACATCCCAAAGATTTAGCATCATTGCGTTTTCATTTTCATTTGTCTCCATATATTTTTTTATTTCCTCTTGGATTTCTTGGTTGACCCATTCATTGTGTAGTAATGTTACTTAACCTCCATGTATATATGTTCCTTCCAGACTTTTTTCTTGTGGTTGGTTTCTAGTTTCATAGTGTTGTGGTCAGATACATGGTATGACTTCAGTATTTTTTAATTTGTTGAGGCTTATTTTGTGGCCTAACAGCTATTTTGGAGAATGGTCCTGTGTACTTGAAAAGAATGTGTAGTCTGTTTTAGGATGGATATTCTGATTATATCTGTTAAATGCATCTGGTCCAGTGTGTCATTCAAAGCAACTGTTTGTTTATTGATTTTCTGTTTGGATGATCCATTGATGTAAGTGGGTATTAGAGTCCCCTACTACTATTGTATTACTATTGATTACTTCCTTTATATTTGCTGCGAGCTGCTTTATGTATGTATTTGGGGGCTCCCATGTTGGCTGCATAAATATTTACAACTGTTCTATCTTCTTATTGGATTGTTCCCTTTAGGTAGTGTCCTTTGTCTCTTAGTACAGTCTTTTTTGAAGTCTATTTTGCCTCCTCTCCCCCATGTTTTAGGTGTATGGTGTCAGATTTTGCATCCTTTTATTTTGTGAATCCCTTGACTGATTTTTATAGATATACTTAATTGTACTGCTTTTGTGCATCCTGTTTTTCTTACTCCTGCTAATGGTCTTTCCTTTCCACTCAAAGAGTTCCCTTCAACATTTCTTATAGAGCTTGTTTAATGGTCATGAATTACTTTTTTATCTGGGAAATTCTTAGGAGGAAAAATCTTTCCTATTCTAAATAATAGCCTTGCTGGTTGGAGGTTTTTTCCTTTCAGCACTTGGAATATATCATGTCACTTTCCTCTGGTATGTGAAGTTTCTGCTGAAAAATCAGCTGACAGCCTTATGCCTTGTATGTAACTGTTATCTCCTGCCACTTTAAAAGTTCTCTTTATCACTACTTTTTGCCATTTTAATTACAATGTGTTTTGGTGTGGACCTCCTTGGGTTCTTTTGTTGGGGGCTCTCTGTGCCTCCTGGATCTGGACTTCCATTTCCTTCCTGAAATTAGGTAAGTTTTAAGCTATTATTTCTTCAAATAAGTTTTCTGCCCCCTTTTCTCTCTCTTCTCCTTCTAGAAACCCTATAATGCAGTGTTATTATACTGAATGGTGTCACTGAGTTCCCTTAATCTATTCTCATTTTTTGTTAATCTTTTTTCTTTCTCCTGTTCAGCTTGATTGCTTTCCATTACTCTGTCCCCCACATTACTGATCCACTCTTCTACTTCCTTTAGTCTATTTATTCCCTCTAGTGTATTTTTAATTTGTTATTGGGTTCTTCATCTCTGATTGGTTCTTTTTTATGTTTTTCTATCTCTTTGTTGAGGGTCTCACTGAGGTCCTGTACTCTTTTCTCAAGCCCAGTAAGTACCTTTATGACCTTTAACTTATTTATCAGGCATATTATCTCCGTTACTTATCTCCAAGAGTTTAGCTGTCTTGCTGTGATTTTGTCCTGTTCTTTCATTTGGGACATATTCCTCCGTTTCCTCATTTTGTCTAACTCCCTGTGTCTGTTTCTATGTGTTAGGAAAGTTAGCTATGTCTCTTGCTCTTGAAAGTAGTGGCCTTAACAAGAAGAAGTCCTATAGTGCCCTGCAGTGCAATATCCCTTCTTTATCAGAACCTGGCATTTATGGGGTATCCCGTGTGCATTGTGTGCACCTTACTGTTGTGGCTGTGCTGCTTTTGCCTTCAGTCCAGTTGTCTTCCATGGCTCTCTTTACCTGTTGTGGGCAGGGTTTGGTTCCCTGTGTTGTTAGTGAGCCAGTCTGGGGCAGCCTTGGGCTTGAGTTGGGTTAGACCAGGTATTTTCCAGAGCTGCAGGAGCACTGCACTGCAGGGCACTCTCCCTGTGTTGTTCCCTTTTTGTTGGTGAGTGAGGCCTGTAGTCAGACCAAATATCTGCCCCCAGCCCACTCCTGGGGCCACAATCAGATTGCTTGTGTGGTTTTTAGTCCCTATTCCCCAGGCAGGAGTCCCTTTGAGGTGGTGCTGACCCCTGTCAGGGCTGCTTGTATACTGCCATGCTTGTGGTGTTGCTTTGGATGGATTCACCAAGGCCAGACTGGGGGGGGGAAGGTGAGCATCCAGGGCATGCTGTTAGCAAGGTAGGTGGAGAGAGTTCTTGCTGCAGTGGTTCACACAGGTATACCTGTATCTAGGCTGGGGGGTGGGAGAGGAAAATGGTGCCTGCCAGTTCTTTTGTTCTTGAAGAAGTCTCCCAAAGACCTCTGCCCCTCCAGCACATGCTCTGAGATTAGTAAACAAATCTCCCTCCCTCCTGTATACCCCAGGTGTTTTTCAAGCTGCTGCTTCAATGCTGTATCTTGGTGGGGTTATTTGTTATGCTGTCTCTTTCAGGGCAGGAACTCAGTTTCCTATCACTCTCTGGCTCACTGATTTTTCAAAGTTCCAGGTGTGTTAAACCCCACTGATTGTAAGAACTCATGATGTTAAGTCCCTCTGGTTTTCAAAGCCAAATGTTATAGGAATTCATCTTCCCAGCACAGGTCCTCTGTGCCTGGGATGGGGTTTGCTCCTCTCCCCTCTGCACCCACAACATCCCACCCTTAGGGTCCTGCAGGGTTTTGGCTCCCAACTGCATCTCTGCCCTTTCTACCCTCTCCAGTATGTCCTCTGTTCTACAGTTAGCTATGAAAAGTCTTTTCTGCCAATCTATAGGTCATTTTCTGGGTTATTTACACTGATGTGGATATTATCTAGGTGTATCCATGGGATGAGGTAAGCCTAGGATTCTCCTCCTCTGCCATCCTCCCTGGAAGTTCCCAGAACAGAATTCTCGATTTTCCCCTCAAAGCTATTTATACTGTCTTCCCCAGTTCAATAAATGGCATAACCATTCACCATGTTGCTTAAGCCATAAATCCAGAGGTCATCCTTAATTCCTGTCTTCCTCTGACCACTGTGTACAACACCTGGACAGATTCCATCTACTCAGCCCCTAAAACATGTCTCAAATCCACCCACTCTCCATTTCCTCAGTCACCCTTCTCATCTAGGCTACCACCACTACTCTCTCCAGAACTATTGCAGTACATGTCCTAACAGTCTTCCTTCTTCCTCATGCAACCGGAGTGATCCTAAAACACACATCAGATCACGGCATTTCTGCCCCATATACCTAAACCTAATTTCTCCCCATGCTTCTCTCTGATGCTCAGGCCTTTCTATTCCTAGAAGAGACCAAAACTCACTCCTACCTGAGGCCTTTGTGTCACCTGTTCCTTCCACCTATCATAGTATCCCCCATATTTCTGCAGAGCTGACCCCACTTGTTCAGATTTAAACTACATGAAGAGGCTTTTCCTGGACCATTCATTCTGAGATAGATACCTAGTCACACTCAAGTGTATACTTGCTTTGAATTCTGTGTAGCATTTATTGATGGGGATTTGTTTATTACCTATCCCCCCCCAAAAAAAAATTAAGTTAAATGTCCAGGAGTTGTCCCAGTATTTTTGGAGTATCTTAGACTATCATATTGTTTCTCATATGGACTGGAAAATCTGTTCCTGGCAGGTGCCTCCATCTGACTTTGGTCTCCAAAAACTTCCAGACAAGCCAACTGGGTTGGGTGCCATGACGGCTTGTAAAATATGCATTGAAAAGCCTTCACTGACAAATATGAAAATATATAGTGAATAATACTGATGTCCTTTAACTGCCTCAACATCCTATCCCTCTCAGCTGGTATCCATGTTCCATTTCCCTCAGGTCCAATTGTTTACTTTTGAGAAATATTCCATGATTCCTAAGAATATGTGAAGTCCTGCCCACAGCCTTATGGAGATAAAATCAATTCATACTGTAAGGTAGCCAAAGGGCATGGATTCCCACAGCCTTTTAGCAGGCTCCAAAGCTCTCAGTGCAAGAGTGCAAGAGAAATGAGATCTTTCTAGGCTTTCTTGCCCAAGCACTCCTGAGCAGGTGGCCAGGGCCAGGGCAGATGTGGAAACACCAAAAGATGAGACAGCAGTGTGGTGAAAAACTTCCTCCAAGGCCCCTCCTGAGAGCTCACAGCTCAAGCATTACCCAGGAATGGCCTGTTTAACTTTGTATGCAAAGGGGCTAAAAATGGTTTTAACAGTAATTTTCATACCTCAACTCAAGTCTGGTCCAAGGCTCAGCTTGACCTGGCCCTGCTCACCTTTTCACCCTCCCATCTCCACTCCACAAACTAACTGCAAGTTCTCAACCAGCCACTTCTCTTTACCACAGAAGCTTTGCATATGCTATTCCCCCTCTCCCTGCCCCCTCACCAGACAAACTCTAGCTCGTCCTCCAGCTGTTTAGACTTTTTTTTAATATCAAGTATTTATGGTGTACCTACTATTATTTACTGGGTTGTCACGAGCTTTTCTAAGTTTGGGGGAAACAGTGAAGAGAATAAAATACTACACTATGTGGAGAATGAAGGAATAAATATATATGTGGCATAAAGATTATAAAGGATAGAGCAGAAGAGGAGAGCAGAAAAGTTAGGATGCTATTTTTGTATTGGGTGAGGAGGTGATGTTTGAGTTGTGACCTGAACGACATTACGGTGTAAGGCATTCAGGTGTCTGGCGAAAGGCATTCCCACAGAGCAGATGATGTGAGCAGAGGCCCTGGGTATGATCTTGGCATGCAGGGAGAAGCAAAGTCAGTGTGGCTAGACCTCACCTTGAGGAATTTGGAAACTACAGTAGGCTTGAGAGCTGGAGAGTGACATAACCTGGTTTCACCTTCTCTAGGAAGTCCCCTGGCTCCCTAACCACAGAGCACCCTCCCTCCCTCCATCCCCTTTTTCAGTATTGAAGTGCTTCTGTGTTTGCTCCCCATCTGTGTGCCTTCAAGAGCAAGGGCCAGGTCTCATTCACCCCCCACCCTTTGAATGCCTTGCATACAGTCCTTATGCAATAAACATGTATGAAAAGAACAAACACGATTCTCACATACCTGTTGGTTTGTGACAGGACTGCAGGCCTAGTGTTGGTTTCCAAGAAGTGTTAGGAAGCATGTTTGCACCCTGGTACAGGTACCGTATAACAGGCATCAGCCTTTCTGTTTTAAAGCAGATCGACCCATCTGAGCAAAAGACTCTGGCCAATCTGCCGTGGATTGTGGAGCCGGGACAAGAAGCCAAGAGAGGAATTAATACCAAGTATGAAACCACAATTTTCTGATACTCACCATCCTCCTGTCCTTGCGGTGCCTTGCACGCTGAGCAGTCCCGGAGCAGGCTTCCCTTCGCGCCTCAGTTTCCACCCAGCCCAGGAGGAAGACTGCTCTGTCTGTGTGGCCTTGTCATGGGCGAAAGGCCGCTGGCCATTCCTGGGGACGTTCTTTCTGCACCAGTGACAGAAAGTGTGCAACCAAGACTTTCCAGCTGTAACCCCTGAGAGGCATGAGTTGAGATTTTTGGCTGACTCTCCCGACTCCCCTTCCTGCCACCACCCAAGGTATTTCTAATGACTCTGCCCCCAACACTGCTTTGCTGAATCTGGGGATAATACCTTTAAAAAAAAAAAAAAAAAAGGTACAGGGGATCTCTAATACTGCCTAAAAGTATAAAAATCTTGGATTTTTCAGTCAGCAGTTTCAAAGGTAGAATCAGAACAGAACTACCCCCATAAAACACCTGTAAAATCATATCACTGAGCATCATTTCATGCATAAGGACAAAAGCCACCCCCATGATTGCCAGGAAATCCTGTTTCCCAATTTCTATATTTGTGGATTTTATATGTAATCAACCATGTCAGATAAAGAAAACATTTACATCTATGGATTGATTCAAAATTTAAGAATGATTCAAAACAGAGGAATTTATTATGCACAGAAAAATGTGTCTTGTATTAAATATTTTTATTAAAAGAATGTTTCATTAATGCACTGATAAGAAAACTAGGTTAGTTGTGAGGGTTGTTTCTGGTTTCATTTCTAAATAACTAAATTTTTACTGCTACCACCAAGAGGACTGGCTTGGGCGTGGCAAAGTGCTGATGACACTCCCCAGAGCAGGAGATTAGGGCAAGCAGACTGGCATCCAACCGAAAGTGCTGATGCAGCCATAAGCTGCAAAGATTGTTTTTTTTAACCTTCACAGTGTTTTAAAGAAAACGTTAAAAAAAAAAAATCTAGGGCTCCTGCTGTCAAGATTTCTGTCATGGAAACCTTGTTTGAGAAAGGTGTTAACAAAATTCTATTGCAAAAATTTTTTTCTAGGAAAAAAAAAAAAAAAAAAAAAAAAGAGGAGAGATTCCAAAGTAATAAAATTCTTTTCTTGAAACAAATAAATGTTTGCTTACTATTTGATTAAATAAAATTTACTTACATTTCTTTAAGGTATTTTAATTTTTTTAATGTCTCTGTGGAGTATTTGTATGATACCATAATGTATATTTATGTAGAATCAAATTATATAAACAGTACCAATATCATTATAGAAGAAAATAACATTTTAACGTATATTGTTCTAACTGATCATATTGTGAATCATTTTGCAGTTCATTATAGCGATATTGATAAATTGTGGGATTGTCTTAATGTTTTTTTTTATTAACCAGTATTATTTCAAACCTGAAGATTATCAGTTATTCATCAGTTGGTGAGTTTTAAAGAAAGATAATTAAATTTTATTTCAAACTGACAAATGTATATGGATTTAGTTCAGTGTTGAAGAATTTTAATACAATATTAAATTACTTGACCTGAACAGTTCCTTGTATATATTTTGCCTATTCACTGTTGATATGTATGTAGTAAATGGAGAGTAAAATAACACTGAAATATGGTACCAAAAGGTAATTGTATAGGAGCAAAGTAAACAGTAGCTTTGCTAAGACAGAAACATATGTGTAAATATGCTTGGGCTTCCAGTTATAAATTTTGTAATTTTTGTCATTATTTATATCCTATTAAAAAAAAGCACACAAAATAAAATGGAAATTGTACAGCCACCGGTGCTTGGCATCATTCTGTGAGCACCTTCCCACTTCCATTTAGGAAAAAAAGCAAAGGCCCAGCCTCTTCCAACAGCTATAGCTAAAGGGCTTTTTTAATTGGCAAAATTGAGAAAATTTACTCATTTCTAAGTTCAACCAGTCTGAGTAAGATACATTGGCCTTTAAAGCTTAAATTTCAGCCAGAAAGTACCCAATGTCTTTAAATATTACAGTAGGCTACAAGGAGAAATTGCCAAAACAAATTTCTAAAAGGGCAAGGACCACCCAAATAGATCATTTGTGTGGGACAATACAGATAGCATGTTTGGGAAAACATCTACGCATTTGTCTCAGGTTGGGCTGCTAAATGAAATATCAGACTGTGTGGCTTAAACAACAGATGTATTTCTCAGAGTTCTGGCAGCTGGAAAGTCCAAGATCAAGATGCTGGCAGAGAAATTTCTCTCTGAGGGCTCTTCTCTTGGTTTGTAGGCATCTATCATCTTCCTGTGCGGTCTCATGACCTGTGTGTGTGTGTGGAAGTACACATGTGCACAGAGTGGGGGAGCAGCAAGCTCTCTGTTGTCTCTTCTTGTAAGGGCACTAATCCCCTTCTGAGGGCTCCACCATCAATACCCCATGTAACCTAATTATCTCCCAAAGGCCCACTTCCAAATACCATCACATTGGAGGATTAGGCTTCAACATATAAATTTTGGTAGGGGTTAAAACATTACATAACAACATCAATCCTTCCATTTTTCTAAAACACATGTGCCAGCTGCACATCAAACGATATAGGGCCATATTAGAGATACCGGAAAGATCAACATTTCACATTCTATATCCTGTGACTTTCAGGAGATCTCCCTGCACTCCTGGATCTAAGTCTGTTACTCTTTGAAACACACACCAAAACATATGGGGTGCTACCAGCCAGACATGCACAGACACATAGCTTTGAAAGCACTAAAACCAACCTGAGAGGGGATGACATTCACAGAGGCAGAAAGGGCAGGTTTCCTGAAGAAAGGTTTGGGCTGGGATTTTAGATGGTAATGCATCAACTGGGCTAATGTGGCCCCCTTTTTATCTTTGGTAACCACCAAGAGGTCAGCAGTCTTCTCTCTCTGGATCAAATGCTTATTTGTTATCAGTTATGGTCCCAGCATGAAGCAGATGGCACATTCCAATTGGGATATTTTAAGAGTTTAATAAATAGAATACTTACATAGGTGTTGGCAGCATGAAGGGAAACAGACGGGTGGAACAGTGTCCCTGGGCTGGTAATGGCCTGAGGGAGAATGGGAAAGGAGAAGACTGTATGGAGGGGGCTACCAGACAGGCTGAGGGATATGGCCAGCGGTAGTGGCCCTCAGAGAGGGAGCCAGGGATTAAAATAGCCTGATTTCACTCTGCATTACCTGAACCCACTGGAAGCCAGAACACAAGGAGCCCATTGATATGGCCTACACAACACAGGGAAGAGGAAGGAGAGATCTAAGGGGCAAATAGAAGAGAACCAGCACATATAATGAAGGGATATGCAGCTGATTTCTTGAAGGGGGGAGTCTGACACATTAGTAACTGCAGTATCCATGGGCAATCGTGATCCTTGAATGCTAGTACTATTCCAAAAAAGAACTTTAATTCAATTACTCATTTTTCTTACATTATATTCTATGATAAGTTTGGATGAATGAACCCTATGAAAAGTATGCCTAGTTAACTCATTAATAAGTCATGGCAGTGGTTTTTCTCAAGACATACCAGATTTTCTGTTGGAATAGTTGGGAATATTATTGGGGTATATAATGTTTGGATATGATGGGCCAGTAAACAGGCTTAGACAATGAACACATGGCCAAATTCTCAAAAATAAAAATTCACACTTGGACCCCAAGTAACATTGCTCTTAAGCTACTTCTGAACAGAAAGGAAAATGTGATGAGTGGGCTAGCCTCCAGAGTTCATTCTCCCACAGAACGGGAATATAATGACCATGTTCAGAAGTCTATATGGAACAAAGCCTTTTTTTAGGACATTTTTTTCAGTTTTTTTATATAAGGTATTCACTGGGTATGTTTCCTATGAAAATCAAGCAATCCGACAGTAATAAACACATTTTCTTAAAATATAATTGGGAAACCAGCCTAAATAGGCCAGCAGAGTCTACCTGCACCAAGGCTGCATCATCCTGCTCCCTACTCCATTCCTGCTTCCCCTACACCTAGCCCACCCCATTCCCATTTACTGCTGTCTACGAAAATGTACAAATGAACCCAGGCATCTGGCTGCCCCAGCAACAGAGTCCTGTGTCCCACAGAAACCAGCTCCAAAGGAGGCAGAGAATTTCCTGAGGCTCGTTGCCCAATCACCATCCTGCATACTGTGAAATTCCGTTAGTACCCATGAGCCAGGTCTTATTTTTGTAGGGGAATTAACCCCAAGAATTTGGTGCAGACCTAGGAATACCAGTTCCACTTAACTGTTTCCTCTCTTCATCCCAGGCCAATCTACTCACTGACAACTTCCTCTGTGTTCATCGTGGCTCCATTCTACTTAGAATTATTGATGCAAAGATGGTCATTCCTGACCCAACACACTGCACATTGTATATCAAAAGGAACTGTAGCTACAAATTATTTATCATTGAAATAGTTTTTGTTTTACTCTCCAAAACCCCAGAGACCTGGGTTTGTAAAAGCTGCATAGGCATTTAACTTTCCAAGAGTAGTTAATGACCAAGGGTATAAAAACTTACATCAGACTGCAACAGAGACTCTGCGCTGTACAGCTCCATTAGGGTCCCTGCAACAGCTGAGGTTTTCTCAGGGGTTCAGACAACTGAAGAGCATGCATGTCACACAACAGTCCTCACAAGCACAGCAGAGCTAATGTGCATCTTCCAAGTCCTGCCATTTAGGAAACATCTAAGTTACATCTCAGAGGACAGTATGAGCAAGCTGAGATAGGGTTGTTCTTACTCATGACATGGTAATAAAAGCCGTTCAAGGAAATCCATATTCAATAATATAATTGTCCTCTGGATGTCTCACTGCCTCCTCAATGAAGCATCCCAACAGCTGCTCCGTGAGGAGCCTGCAGCTCTCCCTCTTACTGCCTCTCCTCAATAAGATATGTGAAAAGGGAAGCCAACACGCCTCCAAGTGAGAAGCAACATCAGCTGTTTTCTGACATTTGAAAGGCTGATTTCTCTCTACTTATCGAAAGTGCATGCTTAGTTTTCTGAGAGAAAAAAAAAAAACAAAAACAAAAACCGCAATGTGCTAAGTGTTGAGTCAAGGGAGACTGGGAAGAAAGGCACAGGAAATTCAGGAATACCATTCGAGCAGGCCATTTCCGGGGTGTGTGTCTGGGTAGGGAGATGGAAAGTTGCTAACTCATATGGCTTCAGAGCCACGCAGGTGTCATGAGTGACGGAGGATGTGATGATCTACAGAGCAACTGTCTCATTTCAGGGGGCAGCTCCTACTTACTTTCAGCTGATTGTTGCCAGGCAGAAATAAAGACCCTGGGTCAACAGATTTTCTAAGAAATCAGTATTTATGCAAAATCACCAGATTTCCAAATGCTGGCAACAAACTCAGCATTTTAAAAAATAAGTGTGGGCCAAATAAAACTCATCTGTGGGCTGGGCGTGATCCATGCATCACTTCTTTGTGACTTTCCGAGATTCTACCAAGCTTCAACAGCCTCACAGCCAGCTAGATGTCCAGTACTTATCAGAGGAGGAACAGTGTGTCTGTGGCTAGAGTGAGGAGGTGGAGGAGGCAGAGATGCAGAGTCACTGACATTTGTTGGACTACTCTTATACACCAGGTTGGTTTATTATCAGGAACTGAATTTAGGAACTAGTAGCAAAGATCAGAAATAACAGTCTCTTAAACAGGAAAGGGTTGAATTTTTTTCTCATGTAATATGAATTTCAGAAATCATACAGGGCTGGAATGGGAGGTCAACAAGCTCCTTCTACATTCCTATTCTGTCATCCTTATCATATAACATCTGTAAGGTCACCTCATGATCACAAAGTGGCTGCTGGAGCACTACCCAGCACATCCAAATTCCAGACAATAAAAAGAATAATGACCTAAGGTATCCTACCCCCCAACTGAGTAAGACAATCTTTTAGGAGCTTTCCTGGAAGCTTCAACCCACAACTCTTTGGCCACCCCTATATAGGCAGCTGGAAAATGTAGCTATTGATTTTGGCCAAGCACACTGCAGCCCCCAACAATAAAGGAGTTGTTAGTGAGGAAAAGGGAGAGATTGGACATTAGGATGGCCACCAACAGTGTCTGCCATGATGGGAATAATCATGGCACTAGGTAAAAAATGAAACCAAGTACACACAGGTGAGACACCTGGATAGAAAAGCCATGACCAGAGGAGGAACTGATGGTAATAACCCTAAAAGAGTTGCTCTATAAATTAACCATCAAATCCAACCACAAAAGATCCCCACATCTGTGTTAATAGACATATCAAACATCTGTGATGCCCAGCAACACTCCTGAGGTTGTCACGGCAGAGCAGGTATGGGAGCACACTGTAGAAGCAGTCATCAAAGCTGGCAGCTGGACAGAAGAACTGGCAATAGCCTGGTCATCAAGGGCAACAGAGCAAAGGGTACTGGTTCTCAATCTCCACTGCACTCTGGAATTAACTGGGGAACTTTAAAATAATACGGATGCCTGGGTCCCATCTCCAGAGATTCTGAATTAATTGGCCTGGAATGAGGTCTGGGTTTAGGGAGGTTTTTAGATTTCTCAGATAATTTTGGTACAACAAAGTGTAAGAAGCCTCACCCCTGGATGGATGAGGCCCTCCTGATCCCCTGAGAAGTTGGGCAACACACCAGAGGCTCCCTGGGAAGAGGTCCTTGAGAAAATTAAAACATTTGCTGAAGGTCACACAGCTAGGACGTTACTATAGCCAGGATGTGAACTTGGATACACCTGACAGCCAAAGCCAGAGTTCTGCCATACTTCCAAGCACCAAACCCAAGCAGCAAGCCCAAGGTCTCTTTTCTCCATTCTCATTTCCAATCCTCCACTACTCATGGGTGCAAACACATCCCAAAGAGAAGAAAGTTTCAAACAGCTCAAAAGAAAGACCTACCATGAGGAAGAAAAGGATGCCTGGAGAAAGCAAAGTCACAGGTTCCCCCTTCATAAATCATGGAAACATGGGCAACAAAGGAATAGAAGTTTATAACTGAAACAAAAGATGATAATGCTATTGAGGTCTGTATCAGATGCTTGACATACTTTTCAACCATCACAAAAAATTTTGCAATCAAGTATTGTGGTCCCTATTTGACAAATAAGGAAACTGAGGCTCTGAGAGGCTCACCTTTTCAAATGGAGGGTGGAGGAGAAAAGGAAATGAAATCAAGTGGCAGAAGAAGGGCTGCCACTAATCTCAAATGAACCCCCTAAGAGTTTCAAAGCAGAAATAAGCATCTCCAGGGAGCAGGCCATAAGGCTGTTACCTTCCATGTTCAATGCCTGAATCATATGAGAATTGAGACCAGGCTGGGTGGTAGCCAAGGGCTGGAAAACCCAAAACATCCCCCAATCTCTGCCATCCATTTGGATCCTACCAGAACGGACCCTGGTTCTTTTTTTTTCAAGGGGCAATCCCTACAGACACAGAGATGGGCTAACCAGAATACCAAAAGTAGAAGCTCCTCAAGGGCAGGGACTACCTCTAACAGCTCAGGACTTAGAATCAGTCATGACATATGATGTGAATGAGTGCAATGAATCATGAATTAAAGTGCAGAACTGAAATGATGTTCCTGGATCCTCTCACCCAAGGGCTTTAATGAGGTGGCCAACTGCATGGACCAAACACCCCAGCTCCACCACTTCGCTGTGGGGTGCTGGCGACTTAACCTCTCTGCACCTGTTTCCACATCTAGACAAGAGATAATACCTTGCAGCCCTGTTGTGAGGATTCAATTACATAATGTGTGGAATGTGCCCAGCATAGGACCTGGCACAGAAAAGAACAGTAAAAAAATAATAGCTCTTCCTTCCTTCCTCCTAAAAAGGATTTGTTAGGTATCAGAAAGTTATTTGACAGAGTGGGGCAAATAAACACAAGATGAAGGGTTTAGAATCACTGCTAATTAAAAATGAATCAGAGATGAAAAACACAGATCTCCAAAATCTTCCCCAGGGGCTGAAACCCAAGCCGTGACCCCTAGACTAGTGTTCATCTGCCATAAACCCAGGAGGATTCCACTTCCAATTGAAACTGACATTCAACTTCTAGCCCAGTGGGTCTGGGTCTCTCTGTAAAGAAAATCAGATTTGGACTGTGGCCTTGGCTTTGTCACAGATTAACTGCTTGGGGTGTAGTTCTTCCTCTCTAGGCTAGGACTGCAGAGTCTGCAAATCCACTCAAGTACTATGAAGACAGAATAAGAGCTGGGGAGGCAACGTAGATTTGAATGGATGGTGAAATGTGTGCTCCCGCTCCCCACAAGAGCCACCTTGTGCTAAGCATTCAGCTACTGGGTGTTTTCCAGTTTGACCAGTTGCTCAGAACCACGCCACCCAAACTTGGGCCTGGCATGCTCTCTGTAGTTACTTACTCCAGCCCCTGGGCTATGGGAAATCACAGCGGCAGATTTTTCTTTTCGCTTCTCTGTGATAAGCAGTATTCCCCGTTCTGAAGACCGAACCTCATAAATGAATTTACAATGAACACCAGCAGCTCATTTTCCTGAATCATAATTTAAATGAAAATTGCCCCAAGTTATGGTCTTCTTACATCACCTTAGAAGTAATACGCTGTTGATGCCAAATGATCTCAAAGACTTGGTCTCTGGTGAGTCCCACGTTTGATGCACATTTTTCTACCCCTTCCCTGTGAATATACACAACTACATTATAATTCTATGGTTAAACTCATAGCCTGATAGCAGCTGATATTCTAATTCAGGCATTTAATAACTATATAGTATCTCCATAGTTTTAAGGGGAGGGGTTATGAGCAAGGAAATCTATTCAAGTGACAATCTTCAGAGACCAAGAATTATTCGAAAATCGTTTCCTCCTTCTCTAAAGGTTGGTAAGTAAATTATAGTAACATAATGTTGAACAACAGATTGCCATACTTGCCAACTTAAACACTTCAGGAGCATGTTTATTCATTTCATATAATCTAGAAGCAATCATTTTTATTCAAGTGAAGTTTTACTTTCCTCTAATGATGCTTCACAATAAAATGCCAAACTAAAGCAGAAAGATAAAGAAAATGCTGGTGACCTGCTACTTCTTAATTAGCCTCTTGATATCCTATTGCAGAGGGAGAACACAGAATGTGCTACGGGCACTCAAGCATACGTACAGGAATTTCAATCATTCAACAAATATTTATTGAGACTCCCAACTGGAGCCAGGCTTATGTTAGACTGTGGTGTAAAAGACATAGACCTGGCTTCATGGAGCTTACGATCTAATGAGGGACTCCAATAAGTAAATAATACAGGGTGCTAAAAGTCATGGCAGAGAAGAGGGCACTATGAAAGGACTGGGCAGACCTTCAGCAGAAGGGTTATCTCAAAGAATATATGAAGGATAAGAAGGAATCGGGGAAAAATTAGCCATGAGATGGCGAGTACTGAAGAGAGAACAGTGTATACAAAGACACAGAGGCAAGAGAGCACACAACAGGTCCAGGGTTTTAAAGAGAAGTGACAAGATTAAGATGGCACTTTGGAAAGATTAAGCAGAGGGATGTGACTGGAGGCAGAGACAGCAGCCAGCAAACTGCTGTCAGGCCAAAGATGACACAACCTGAATTACACTAAGGAATGTTCACTGAGCACTTTCTTGGTCCAAGCACTGAGGTAAGTACTTCATGAGCATTATCTTATTAAATCTTTACAACAACCATGAAAAGGAAGAACAGATGCCCATTTTACAGATACAACAACTGCTGATTTTTTTTGTTTTCTTATTATCTGTTATTCCCAATCTCTCCTAACAATTAAAATGTATTTAGGTCTTGCCCCAGCTGCTACCTAAAATAGTGCTTGGCACACAGTAGATACACAAGCCATATGGGAAAGACAAGCAGGTGGCTGAACAAACAAACCAATAAGAAATTTTGCCCAAAATCACATTGAGTTAAGAGACCCACACCCACTGCATTCACTATAACTTACCACACCACGCTGCAATTCTTACTCTTTGTGGTCCTTCTCAGGCTCCTGTGCTGCTCCCTCGTCTCACCAACTTCACACTGTCCTGGACTCTGGCTTACAACTCCAATCTTGTCTATCAACACTTGTTTCACTGCTGATCTCATTTGATCCTATGGTTTTAAATACATTTGATTCACTCATGATTCTCAGATTTATATTGCCATCACAGATTTTTCCCATGAACTCCAGACCTTTTTATCCAACCACCTACTCAACATCCCTGCTTGGATATCTAATGGCCATCTCAAACCTACTATGTCCAAAACCCTGCCTCATCTCAGTTAATGGCAATTCTAATCTCCTTCCAATAGTTCAAGTCAAAGAGCCAAAACCTTGGTGTCATTCTTTTTTTTTTTTTCCCCAGGGTTCATTGTTTATGTACCACACCCAGTCCTCCATGCAATATGTGCCCTCCTTAATACCCACCACCAGGCTCACCCAACCCCCCACTGACCACCCCTCCAAAACCCTCAGTTTGTTTCTCAGAGTCCACAGTCTCTCATCGTTCATCTCCCCCTCCGATTTCCCCCAACTCACTTCTCCTCTCCAATTCCCAGTGTCTTCCATGTTATTCCTTATGCTTCAAGATCAAAAGCTTCTGCACAGCAAAGGAAACAGTCAACAAAACAAAGAGGCAACCCACAGGATGGGAGAAGATATTCACAAATGACACTATAGACAAAGGACTAGTATCCAAGATCTATAAAGAACTCCTCAAACTCAACACACACAAAACAGATAATCACGTCAAAAAATGGGCAGAAGACTTGGTATCATTCTTAACTTGTCACCCTCACAACCTTTAACCAATCCACTGGTAAATCCTATTAACTCTTATCATTAAAATGTATACAGAATCCAACTGTCACACCCCCTACTATTGCCATCCTAGCCCCGCTGCCTTCATTTTGCCCAAATTATTGCAAAAGTTTCTCATTGGTACCCCATGCCTGTCCCCCCTTTCAAATGAATCTCAATTTCCCACTGCCAAAGGAACCAACTAAAGCTTAAGTCAGATCACTCCACTGCCCAAACTAATCCAGCAGCTCTCACCGCAGAGGAAAAGTCCTTACAGTTACCGAGGAGGCCCTGCACAGTGATGCACCTCTTGTTACTCTCCAGCCGCAAGCTTCCTTGCCAGCTCTGTAACAGAGCAGCCCATCCACTGTCCTGTCTGCGCTCACTGCACTCTCCGCTTGGGAATCTCTCCAGATACCTCGATGACTCACTCCCTCACCTTTCAGGGGTGGACTCAAGTGCCACCTTCTCCATGAGCACCTCCGTCTAAAACTGTAAAGCTTCGCCCCTCCCCACTCAAACATACCAACTAATATGCTATAGATCCTATTTACTTTTTTTCTGCCTCTCCTTGGCCCATACCACAGTCGGAAAAAGATTGTTTGCTCACTTTTATATCCCCAATTCCTACAAAAAATGCCAGGCACATGGTAGATCTCAATAAATATTTACTGAATGAAAGAAGAAATAAATGAATTCTCTTCTTTACAAGCTCTTCACCATGCCAGTCACATCAGGTAGCAACCAGAGATAAACTGAGGAGATAAAATTTTGATAAAATTAGACATAGTTGATAAAACATTAATAGAAAGGATGACAGCTTCAGTTTGGAGGCCTTTCACATTTGTTTTCTAATCAACAAAGGACAAGCAAGGAGTCTGAAACAATCCGAGAATGTTTTTCAAAAATATTTTAGGAATTTTATTTTTTATAAAATTTTTTTACTTCATGTATTAAAATGTATACCAAAGCAAAAAAAAAAAAAAAATGACCTGCATCATAAATACAAAACAGTCTTCAAAACATACAAGACACATACAATGTAAAAAAAAACCTTTACATATACAAAATGCAATGTAATTTACATTACAAAAAATAAAGCAAGGGAAAATGCTTGAAAAATGCTCATCTGTAAATACAAAACAAAACCCTCCCCTTGAATGACCACTTGAGCCGCCTGGAAAACTGCAGCTCCATGACGCTAGGCTTCCCTTTTTCCTTCACGTTACCTTGCTTTTTACCTTGCCTTTTTGTCATGTTACCTTTTCTTCCCATTTTTCTTTTTATTTTAAAGACAAGGGCCAATCAAGGTTTTTTAAAAGCCGATGTTTGTTCTATACTTTAATAGTAACTGACGAAAAGTTACTTAATAGTAACTGATGAAAGTCAGGTGGCTTTTAATTCTAAAAGTTAATACTTTATACTCCCGAGTTATAAATGAGTTCCTAAACACTGTATGCAAATCAAATTATGATTTGGATACTCTAAGCACAAACATACATTTACAGAAATTCTTTCATAAAATTAAGATTTTCACATCACATTTGCTTAAATCACAGTAAACCTATAAACTAGTTCCTCAACCCATCATAAAAAAAAAAGCAAAATCTCCTTAATAATTCTATCTATGGCTCCCTTAAATGCTAAATAGTAATATTTAATCTAAAATACATCTGGAGTGGTCTAGGCCCTCCTACCTACACCACGTCTAATACACACCAAAACAGAAACTGGCTCACTACTTACTATTAACACTAATACTTCTTTGATTTAGTTTCTATTGCAGCAGCAAAATTTTTGAATTTTGGTTATTTTCTTATATGAACCACATCTATTATTAATTTATTGCCATTTCCCTTAACAATGTATTGTCAGGGGAAATGGAGACTTAAACTGCAATTAAAGTTCCTAATCAGGAGGTTAAAAAAAAAAAGCTAGTTGATATACTTGTTCCCTTCAAGAGCTATCTTTCCTGATTAACCTTGGAGGAAGGAAGGGAGGGCAGAAAGGAAAGGAGAGAAGGTAGGGAAAAGGAGAAGGTAGGTTAAAAGTGACATCTTCCAGAGTCACAATGACTCTTTTGTTACTGCATAGAAAACCACCGAGAATTCTCTTGAAATTCACTTAGAACAGCACTGACCGTGCCATTCATCTGAGTAAATAGAGTTAGAAGAAAATGGTTTTTTACTATATTTCTTAGAAAAATTCTGTTAAAACTTATCTTCTGTTAAAACTGGCTCCTCTCCACTTATTCTAATTTATAAAAGTTCAACTATAGAACAATTGCTTAAAAAAAAAAGAAGAAAGTGAGGATTATGAAAGGTCAAGTTCAGTCAAGTAACAAGTCTGGTACATAGAAAACCAGAGCAAGCAGGACAGCACCCAACTAAGAGACTGACAACTGGAGTCCAGCTACGGCACAGATCTGCCATCAGCTAATGAGGAAAAGGTAAACCAATAAAATCTCTCTTCAACAGGTGTAATTTTTGCTTCACAAGATCTTTTGCTTCAAAGAACTTTTGAAATCCAACACTCACTTACCGAGTGAATTAAAAGAAATGCTGCAAACTGTGCAAACAGACATAATATTTTAAAAGCAAATTTAAGGGGTGCAAATAAGCGCCAAGACTGTAATTGGGAGAACTATCCCCCTTGGGGTATATGTGGTTCAGAAGGCAGGTCTGCTACCCTGAGGCACAGCCTGCTTAATAACAGCATTAAAATACATATTTCTTCCAAATTATTCTCATTAATTATGTCAACCAATTTGAATGCATCAAGAGAGAATTTTACCAACAGTATAACAAGGTACGTATTTACATTTTCATTTGCATCTTAAGGACAAACTGTTCACAATAATGATGATGATTATGAAAAACAAGATTAAAGGTGTATTCATTTGGGAAAAAGCTACATTAATATTATTCATCCAACCACAAACACTTTTGTAATGAATGCAGTAACTGCAAAAACAATTCACAGCTTTATAAAAAGTCGAAATATAGAGTTTTACTAGAATTTTTTCCAGTTCAAAATTAAAAAGAGTTCAACTTACATTAATTCTTAACTACTTTACTCTAACATCTGTAAAATATATAAAATACCAAGATTATCAACAGTCACATATGTTTTGAAGTCAGGGGACACGTGTATTTTCTTAAGATAGGTTCCATTTGTGTAGAAGGTCTGTGAGGATTCCCCAGTGACAACATTCCACCACTGTTCAGAGAAAAATAAAATTCTCATTAGATTGGTAATTACTCTGTGCGATAACTGTAGTGCCAGCCAACTCCTTCACCCTATCACCTCCCCACTCTCAAACTTGAGCAAAAGCAGAGAAAAAAGTCTAAAGTTTAAAGCTGAATATAGTATAATCAACTTGGTCAGCCTCTCCTGATTAATCCTGGTGACTGCCTCAAAGCTACCAAACATAGCCCCACTGCAAGGCATGGTGGGAAAATGTGCAGCCTATTGGAAGGTAGACACAAGGCTGTACCAAGTCCACCATGGCTATGACTGCACTGAACTCTGCTGCCTGCATGTCTTTCTCATTGGAATGAACAGAAGAATGCCCCTCTTTTCTTTAAAAATGTCCCTTTGCAGACAGACTGGTATTGATAGACACTACCAGACAGAATGTTCTCTCTACTGAATCTTCTTTTTCACCAGGAATGATTTGAGAGCCGATGACCAAGTTTCTCTAAAATAGCCTATACGTTTATTTGCTAAATAAATATTGAACGTCTCAAATGCAGCAGGTGCTCTGGCCAAATCCTCCCTTTCTCCTCCTGATAACTGAATTCCCTAAGATTACACAGTGTTCATAGTCATTTACCAGATGGAGATCATAAAGCTTACTCATGAATCTCACAGCTGAAATAAGGGCAAAAGAGACAATGTACATGAACACCTTTTGAAAAGGGACATTGAGATTCAAAGTATTATTAACAAATAATGGTGTCACTCATTTTTGTATCTGGGGCAGTGCCTAGCATTCTAGCAGCTGACTGGGCCAGCTATTTCTGTTCACTTAGTAATAGTAACTGACGAAAGTCTACCCCATGGACTCCAGTAAACCTCACTGATGCAACTTGTACTAACTCGAAATTTTTCAGAACTGACAATTTTGCTTTATAAAATAGCAATGTAACAAGACTGCAGAGAACACATTCCACCTACTTAAGACTCATTAGTTTTTAGTCACTAGAAGCAAATCATAGAGATAGTAAGGCCCTTAGAGATCACCTAGTCCAACTGCCTCATTTTACGAATAAGGAAACCATGGTTCTGAGAGAAAAAAGGCCTCATCACCCAAGATGATGCTGCTAGCAGGTGGTCGAGCTGGAACAGTTTCTGGTACCTAATCTAGTGCTCCCACCACCTCTCCCTCTATTCAAACAAACCATTCAGAAACACTACACCGGCCACTAACTTGAATATGGACTAAAAAACAATGACATTAAAAACAACTAATACAGGGAATTTTTAGGGCAACGAAACTATTCCGTATAATACTACAATGGTAGACACATGTCATTATACATTTGTCAAAATTCACAGAATGGAGGTGCCTGAGTGGCTCAGTCCATTGAGCGTCCAACTTTTTTTTTCTTTTTTTAAGATTTTATGTACTTATTTGACAGAGAGAGACAGCAAAAAAGGGAACACAAGGAGGGGGAGTGGGAGAGTGAGAAGCAGGCCTCTCCCTGAGCAGGGAGCCTGATACGGGCTGGATCCTGAGATCATGAACTGAGCCAAAGGCAGACGCTTAACGAATGAGCCACCCAGGAGCCCCAAACATCCAACTCTTGACTTCAGCTCAGGTCATGGTCTCAGGGTCGCTGGACAGAGCCCCATGTTGGGCTCCACACTCAGCAAGGAGTCTGCTTGAGATTCTCTCTCTCCCTCTCCCCTGTCTCTCCTACCCCACACATGCATGCATGCTCTTTCTCTCTTTCCAAATAAATAAATCTTAAGAAGAAAAATTCACAGAAGGAACACCAACAGTGAACCCTAATGTAAACTATGAACTTAAGGTGCTAGTGATGTGCCAATTGAAGTTCATCAATTGTAACGAATGTACCACTCTATTGATACTCTGGTGATAGTGGGGCAGCGTGTGTGGGTCAGGAGATATATGGGAACTCTATACTTTCTGTTCAGTTTTGCTGTGAACCTAAAACTGCTTAAGAAATAAAGTGAATTAAAATAGCTAACATTTACTTAGGGTACACTATGCGACACTATGTATATTATGTATTAACTCCTTTAACACTATGTATATTAACATGTATTAACTTCTTTAACACTCCCAAAATCTGAAATAGATATTATACTCATTTTACAGATGAGAAAATCAAGGCATAGAGAGATTAAACCATCTCTGTAAATCACAAAGCTAATGAGGGGCAGAGCCAAGCTCTGACCTTAGGCAATCTGCCTAAGATTCACTCTCCTGACCATTACATTCTATTGCCTCTAAGGAATGGCACACCTGCATTTATCACCATGTATTCCATATTTCAAATGAGACTTTCTCCTCATAAGTATGGTTTAACATGGAATTGTCATTCTAACAGTATGTACTCCATGGTATAACACAAGTAAACAGCTAAATTACATTACCTTTTTACTTTATAGATAGAAATAACTTTGAAAGTTAAGAGCTTTTTAGCTACTGGATATCTATTTTATCTTACTGACATTCAATTTATATAGCTTGGATTCCTTAGTAAACAGACTCAAAAGGCCCATTTCTTTGGACACTACAGCAGCTGTTCCTTTTTACTTTTAATCTGCTCTGTGCTTTTGATAGTCTCATTAACATGCTGGGTGGATGCACGCTGGGCTAGATCATAATCAGTTTAACCAAGCTAGTAATCAAACCAGAGAGAAGAAAGCCTGTCACTTAAAAATACAGACTGAATGTATAGTCTATAGGTTCTTACACTTTTTTTTTTTTTAAGATTTTATTTATTTTTTTAACAGAGAGGGACACAGCGAGAGAGGGAACAGAAGCAGGGGGAGTGGGAGAGGGAGAAGCAGGCTTCTCACTGAGCAGGGAGCCCGATGCGGGACTCGATCCCAGGACCCTGGGATCATGACCTGAGCCAAAGGCAGCCGCTTAACGACTGAGCCACCCAGGAGCCCCAGGTTCTTACACTCTTAAGACACAAACCCCTACACTACAGACACCTATTCTGCTGCTGATTTCAAGGTTCTCCAAGAACTCTGGAAATCCAGTCACTAATTACTATCACATCTTGTAAGCCAGATTCATAATTACGTGACAGCCTTCTATGGGGCCCAGGGCATCACATGACATGGTCTCTAGAAGCTCAGTGTCAAAGCTGAGCGACTAAGTTTTTCAGCAGTTAATTAATGGAGCTAAAGACCCCCTGCATCATGCTCAGAGCAGTCTAAGAGTCAGTTTGTCTTTACACTGAAGGAAAACAAATGGTGATAGTTTCACGATTCCCCTCCCCATAACTAAAGGTGTGCCCCAAAAGGTATAGTTCAGTGCAACATTTTATAAAGAGCATTGTATTCTCAATGCAAACTCTTTGAAAAGGGTTCTAACAAACATCCCCTCATATAGCTAAAAATTGTCCTCCTTCTTATAAGCTAGATTTTTATGCTGAGTAAAACTACAATTATGTGGGTCTCATATAACCAAAAACTTCAAATTTTTTGAATATCTATACTGTGTCAGATAATTAATCAGAATCATTTCCTACACTTGGATGTTTTCAGGGAGAAATAAAAGTACTGTAAGGTCTAATTTATTGGAATCTATTTTAAGTGGCCAGTACAATATGTAGTATCTTCAATCCCTTTCACAAGTGAACCACCATTCAAAACACTCATTCCAAGCATTCCCCTAAGAAACCTCTGCTAACTCCATTATCTTTAAGCAGACATGTCCCAGAACCCTCCTATACTTTAGAGACAATTTACTGTCTGTTTCCCCCAGACTATAAGATAATGGAAGGCAAATACCAAGTCTTAAACACTGTGCCATATAGCAGTATCTTAGCACAGAGTGGGCACTTAACACATTTTTTTAAAATTTTATTTATTTATGAGAGAGAGAAAGAGGCAGAGGGAGAAGCAGGCTCCCTACTCTGGGACTCGATCCCAGGATGCCAGGATCATGACCTGAGCCGAAGGCAGACACCCAACCATCTGAGCCACCCGGGCACCCTTAACACATTCTGATGAATAAATAGATGCAATCACCAAAAAATGACCCTGAGGCACGACAACACATTCAGTCCTTGGCCTCTATATACTCTAATAATAAGTTTACACAAACCACATTATTGCATAACTTTAGGAACACAACCTCCATGAACATCAGTTTCCTCATCTATAAACCAAGGATAATTAAATTTAAGCTTCACAAAGCTGGCTAATGAGATTATGTAAAGAAAGCATTTTGTAGGCTATAAAATAAAGCAATATGTTCCTGCTATTATTCTCACTACCACTACAACAACCACTACTACTACTAATATTTAAGAAAAAAATTTCACAAAAGAATTTTTTTTCACAAATAAATTTTTTTAAAGACTTTCAACCAAGAGTTAATAATTAGTGACATGGAAAATAAAATTAAGTTAAACACCCAACTTTCTAGTCATTCTGATTATCTAAGTATGGGGCAGTATGAGAGCTCTGGGAAGAGAACATTCCTAACACTGTCATCAAAACTTCCAAGAGAGCTGAGGAAAGCAGCCTTAAAGATCTCAGTCTTATTGCTACCAGATGAGAATAACAATAACTGCCCTTCCACTCTGCTGGGTTGTCAGAGGCCCAAATGAGAAACAGGAAGTGAAAATAGCTTGGAAAATAGAATATAGGCTGCTCTTTTCTTTCACAGTCTTTGAGGAACTCTTACCTTAAGATATCCTCCAGCAGAGACAAGCATTTTGCTATCTGGAGAAAAGCAAAGGTCAGTTACCCAACCTCCATGGGTAGCAGCTCCTTCTTCTACTGAAATCGGAGCACACAAATGAAGCAATTCCCCATTTGAGACGTTCCAAATCTATACAAACAGGATATACAATGCATTAACAGGGTCATCCAGAAGTATTATATATCTCTCCATCTCTTCTGGAACATATTTGGAAATCTTTTTTTTTTTTAAGATTTTATTTATTTATTTGACAGAGAGAGAGATCACAAGTAGGCAGAGAGGCAGGCAGAGAGAGAGGAGGAAGCAGGCTCCCTGCTGAGCAGAGAGCCCCATGCGGGCCTCAATCCCAGGACCCTGGGACCATGACCTGAGCAGAAGGCAGAGGCTTTAACCCACTGAGCCACCCAGGTGCCCTGGAAATCTTGCTTAAAAATATAATTACAATTCAGTGATACCTTAGGAGTTTTTTTTAGATTGCATTCTCTATCCAATTTTTTAAAAAACACTAGTTATAATAAAAATGCATTACTTAAAATATTTATCACTAACCATACTCCAAAAAAATAAGACAAGAGAGCTTAGAACAACTGGTCAGAATGTTGTGACTTTTTTCATTTAATAAAAAGAAAATAATGGAAGAAGAAAGGAACAAACAAAAAAAGAGGCCTAAGAAACTACCTTAAAAAACAAACAAAAAACCATAGAATTCTAGCCCAGTATCTACCACTAAGAATTCTGACAGAGGTCATTCAAACACCTACAGTCATTCAGACATATTTTAAACAATAAATCCCTACAGGGTTTTATATGTATAATATACACCAAATTAATTACAGATGCTAATGCTTTCATTTATTTCCAGTGATAATTAATATATGTAATACTCTAATTTTTCAAATAAATGCCCATCAGAAAAGGAATAAGAAATACAGAGGCATCAACAGCAAGGGAAAACAATCAATACCATCATTTATAAACGTAATGCAAGAGAATCAAATGGAGAAATTCATTAGAAAGAATTCAGCAAGATAGCTAGATATAAGCTAGATATATATGTACACACACATATAAATAGCTTTCCTACATTTTGAATAATCAAGTAGAAAAATAAAATTTTTGTTTAATGTATTAAAAAAATTTTTTAAAGTAACATTTGTTTAAATAGAATTTATTTCCTCACGGGTTTCAGAAAAATGAAATACTCTGTAACCAGTAAAGGAGCACTCTCATCCAAGAGAACTCAGAGCAAAATGAATTTCCCCAAAGCAGCCCTGCCACTTCAGTTGACATGCATTTATTAGAACAGAGAAGGCTGGTAACTCAGTCCTCAAGCAAGAGAATCTTAATTGTCCTGAACAGCCTATCTGATAATGCCTCCATTCCTGCAAACTGCATACTCTCTTATGAATTTTAAATCTTCCTTTGTAAAAAACGAAAAACAAAAAACAAGATGCTCCTCAAATACACTGGTTACTAACACAGCCATCCCAGTGCCCAAATTTTTCCCATCAACTGCCGAATCCTAACACAACTAGAAGCAGGCAAGCCCATGAGGACTGCAATAGGCCACATTGTAAATATGGACTATCTAACAGATACGGTTTCATTAAGAGATCTTTTCTTGCAGTGCTGAAAACTGCAGAATTTGCCATTTATTCACTTACAACCTAGTTAATGATTTATAAAATTATTTTCCTCAAATTCTGCCATTATAAACAATCTTTGGTTCGGGTCCAAGAATTCCGATGAATCCTTCTCAAGCTAAGAGCAGACAGCCAACTGCAAATAACTTGGGCATTTGCCTCCTCGCATGCACAGACTCTAACTCATACACTTCACTCTAACTAAAATGAATTCTTTTCTGCAGAGTGCTGCTGTGAATAAAACGTGCACAGGAAGCAAAGCAAACAATGCCTCATCCATCCAGAACCCCAGGCCTGTGCTTCCCAGTCACATTAACAATGTCCCCAGCGTGGTACAGAGCATTAGCCAAAGCTACAGAAAGAGCAGTGCTTTCATGTCAGCAAACATCCTACCCTGATTTCTCCATTGTCGTCTCCAGTTGCCAACAGGGTACTGTCCACAGAGAAGACAGAGCAACGTACACAGCCTCTGTGGCCCCTCAGTTCATGAAGAGGGGAGAGAAGGTCAAAACTCCAAATCTGGAAGGCAATTAGGATGGTTTAGGAATAGTAAATACACTAAAAATAAGTACTTGCAAATGCTGCCCTGAGGGTTAGTTAGCCATAAATTAAATCATATGGAAAGTCTAACATTCCACAGTTCATAAATTTTCATTAGAAGCCCAAATTCCAACTTGCAACATTGTTTTTTTCTGACTTTCCCTTTAATTACTTAAGTTAACTTCAGCTCAAGGGCCAAAATCACAGCTTCTTTAACCTTAACTTCTTTAGAAAGAACAGCAAATCACTTAAAAGCATTTTAAAGAGTGAAGCCAATGTGAGTGTGAATCCTGGCTCCCCTACACTGACAAGTTCCTTGTGGCCTAGGACAACCCACATAAGTTTCTGTAGCTTCAGTCTCAGCACCTGTACAATGGGACAACAGTACCTGAGGTGTGAAGATTAAATGAGATAATAGCGAAATTCCTAGCACAGGACCTAATATATGCCAAGTGTTCTTTAAAGGTTAGTCACTGTACTATCCTACTGTCTCAGCAGCCAAAATGTTCTTTTTTTCTTTCCAGTATTCTCCCTTGTGGTTTTGTCATCATCATTTAACAAGAATTTACTGAAATTACCATGTTCCAGACACTGTGAACTAAGAACTGATGGTACAAAGATGAACTGGATACAGTCCCTGTCCTTGAAAACTTTATAGTTTAATCAGGAATATAGACTTATGAATTGTTAATAGTTATATGAAGTAAATGCTCTAAGAATCTTGAGTAATATGTAATGGAACACTGAAGGCAGAGCAGCTCACCCTGCCTGAGGGCCAGGAGAGGGTTCACTGAAGAGCTGACATCAAATCTAGGTCTGGAAGACTGAGTGAGTCATAATGCTTCGAGGTAAAAAAAGGAGTTTGTGTCAAGCCAAACCACATGCCCAGGAGATGGAGGTAAAAGCAGCCTGGCACAGAAGGAACAATGCAGCAGAAAGAGATGGTCATGGGCAAACGAGTCTGGCTTATAAAACACCAGATTACAGAGGTGTTTCAACTGGAGACTCAAATAACTGTAGGAAAGATAAAACTGGAAGAGGCACAGACCAAAGGTAGGTCTACCAATGGAAGGAGGAGAGCCTAATCTTCTGGGTGGGGACAAGGAAGAGAAAAACAAGCCAAGAAACCCTGAGAAGTAATCAACAAAGCATGAAACACAGGATAAAGCCCCACATAATTCCAAGGTTTGTAGTTGGGTAAGATGGGCAGATGATGAGGTCATTAACAAAGGGAAAAAAAGAAGAGAATGGAGTAGTCATGATGGGCAGATGATGAGGTCATTAACAAAGAGAAAAAAAGAGAAGAGAATGGAGTAGTCAATGTCCCCAACCAGGCAGCATCATTTCACTGGAAAATGATTTTCAGAAGTATCAACTTATATAATTACATAAACATTTACTGTGGATGTGCAGTTAAATGTAAGTCCCTTTCAGTGCTTTTTATCACCTATAAAAATAGTAGAAACTACATTTTATTAGTAATAGACAAAAAGTCATCAGTAAGCTAGAAATCAAAATCATGTTATTCATCTATCTATTTGACACCTAAATGCCAATGTCATCCTCTAAAAACTCACAAAATATGAGAAGGACAAGTAGACAGAAACATACTATACATCATTTGAACTCATAATACATAATGAATACCAAACTTTCATGCATGCACATTTCAACTATTTGGCCTACCTTTGCAGTCTTGTCAGCAGATGTAGATGAAAACTTGGTAGCATCAGGAGAGATATCACAAGAAAGTACTGTATCCTGGTGACAGACAAAATCTTTTTCTATTCTTCCAGTAATAATACTCCATACCTTCAAAAAAAAATTCAGAAGTTGACACTTTTAAGAACATTTTGTATTACTGAGCATAATCATCTAGAATACATAGCTATAAAACAAGAGCTTTTGCACAATGGTTGTTCTAACCTCTTTAAGTGTCCTTTAGTACAGATGCTCTTAAATACAGAGCAGATGTAGGTGACTGCACTAAACAGAAAACAGGCATGAGAAAATAGAAATCTAAAAATCTGAGTAGTTACTTACCATCCATCTGCTTGCAGATTTCAAAATATAATCATTACAATATTAGAATGCTTTTTTAAAAAAGAGACCCGTGCTTCAAATTACCTTCACCGTTCCATCAAATGACCAGGAAAGCAGTTTTGAATTTTTCAAGAGCTTAAAGTCTTTCACTGTTTCCTGATGGGCTTGTAGAAAGACATATTCTTCTGACTGCCAATTCCATACCTGAATATCAAAGAAATAAGTCTGTTATAATCCTTAACCCTCTCCTCATGATATCCCATTGGAGGAGGGCAGTAATATGTGGTCCACTCCCTAAAAACTTTTGTTTTCATGGCATTTTGGTAAGACAAAGAAGAGTACCAAGAAAGAATAAGGTATTTTCATTTTACAGACAGAGAAAAGCAAAGCTGGGGTTAATTACCTTGACCAGAAGTAGAATAAAGTATTTTTCCTCCTAAATAAAGTTCATTTTCTTCAGTTGCTTAGAGAGCAGTTAATATCAGAAGATAAAGAAAAGCCATAATATGCTAGTGAGCTCACCCTCTGATTAAATTTTTCAGAGAAAATTATCTCTATTACATATTCAATTTCCTAAGCCCCACAAGCTAGGCCAAGACTGATGATTCTAGCTCCACTGAAGCTACTGAATCCTACTGGTCCTCCTGCCAGGGCAGGTCAGCTGACCAGAGTAGCTTCAAATCAAGACATGGAAATTCTAAGTTTCAGAGATCTTAGCTATCAGCTATCCCCTAATGCAATCCTCAAATTGACAAAGTAAGTGATATATTTTTCACATGGAGCTCCAGGAAGAATTCCTCAGGCACAGGAAAGGAGAAGAAATTGAAATGATGGAGACAGTGGATTCAAAGTAGGCTTGAGGTATGGGCTGGAAGTGTGATTCACAACCTGGGAAGAGCATTTCAAATAAAAGGAATGAATGCTTGAGTTAAAGCAAAGCAACAGGAAAACGTGGCAAGATTATGGGGACTGGTTCATAGTTCAATCTGGCTGAAACATAGGCTATGTAAAAGAATCTGGGAAAAAAGGTTAGGAAGATATTCAAAAAAACAAGCCCAGTGGGCCTGATGAAGCTGGATTTCTGAGATGTGGGCAATGAGGCAGACTGGAACAGAATTTTCTTCCATTTTTGAACATCAGAAATAAAAAGATAAAGAAAAATCAGCAACCACCATAGGTATGCACATTAATGATATTCTGGGTCAAGTTTTTGACTGGTGAAAGTTCAACTGTACAAATGTTTTTAGGCTTTCAGGCTTAGGGAAAACTGTAAAAGAAATGACCCTTCTCTTAACCCCTTTCTTCACTCCTTTATTCTCCACACTTAGCAGCCATCTCCCCACTGAGCCCTGGCTCTCAGATCGCTCTATCTCTCTGTCTCCAAGTGCTCATTCACAGAAGTTGGGGTAGGAGTAGGTTATCTGTATAAGGGGGCAAAGAGACCCTAGAAGAGGAGCTGGAAGTGAGAGGAGTTTTAAAGAGAATGAGTTAGGAATTTCAGCATTTTAAGAACTCAAAGAGGTATGTTGGAGGAAGGGGAGGAAACAGAGGTTTTCCCCCCATCATATCAGAAAGGAAAGGCACTCAGTGTGACTAAACATAAAATACCCTAGATCATTTCCACTATGAACTTTCTGGCTCTCTCCTACTTTCTGAGCTTTACTGGACTACAGAATCAGTGGCTACTATTATTAAATACAGAGTGACCAGCACTGCCATTCCTCGCTGTGTCTGATTCAGTGTTCAATCCTGACTTAGGTTCTTACTGCTTCCCCCCACATTAAGAAGTCAGAGACCGTTCCTGAGCAGATGTAACACAAAATTTGACAATCGCTAAGGGAAGATTAAGAATAGCCTTAGCAGGCGCCTGGGTGGCTCAGTGAGTTAAAGCCTCTGCCTTCGGCTCAGGTCATGGTCCCGGGGTCCTGGGATCGAGCCCCACATCGTACTCTCTGCTCCGCGGAGGGCCTGCTTCCTCCTCTCTCTCTGCCTGCCTCCCTGCCTGCTTGTGACCTCTCTCTCTCTGTCAAGTGAATAAATAAAATCTTAAAAAAAAAAAAAAAAGAATAGCCTTAGCAGTTTTTGTTGCAGAAGTTTTCTAATAAGGCAATGATGACAGGGATACTTCTTTTGGTTGGACTCAAAAACAATGTACTAATGGAATCACCTTACATAATAGCTAAACTTTCACCAGCATTAGCAAAATGTATTAAGGTTGAGTTTGCGGATGTCTCTACCATTAGCTATAGTATTGGCGATGTATATACACTACAGAATTTTTTTAGCAGTATAAATAGTAAAATTAAAATTTTAAAAATCCTGAAGAATTTTCTTATACCTGTGAGAGTCAATATACTCTCATACATTGGTTCAGGTAAACATGACTACTACTTGGGATTTATTTATCTCAAGAGAAAGGATCAAAAACTACCAAAGGTAGCATTTTCACAACTCTTGGTGCTATAAACAGGTGAGTTGATTTTGCAAATCTTGGCAGTAACTTTAGTTCAGTTCAACAAAGATTTACTGAACTCCTACTGAATTCCAGGCAGGCACACTAAGGATACAAAGATGAATAAAATAAACCTCCAAAATGGTAACTATGTGACATGTGTGTAGATTTGTTAATTAACTTAATCACTATAATTATTTCACAATATGTACCTACTATATCAAATCATCACGTACATCTAAAACATACACATTTTTGTCACACCTCAACAAAGCTGCAGGGGTAGGGGGGACAAATTTCCAATTAATTAGTCACTAAAAAATGAAAACAAAAACCCAGCCACCAGTCAATTCTTGGACATACCCACCAAGAGTTTTATTACATGAACGTATACTCATTAAAACATTTTAAATGTAAGAAGTATTCTGGGTAGAGGAAGAAAAAAGGATGAAACATCACTTAACTCATATTTCTAAAAATAATCTAACTCTGATCCTAAAAATATTCCTAGAAATTATTTCTCCCCCTGGCTGAGTATATCTGATGTTCAAGCAGGTCATTAAACCTATGAATTTAGCTTCTGACAGAAAAACTATACAGTATACAATGTCTCAGCAGAATCCCATCAGATGCAGTTTAGTTTTACCCATATCAAAGCCATCTGGAGAGGAAGAAAGGTGAGTATCATGCTAAGTTTCATAGCTAATACATCAGTATCATGGGAGCCTGCAGTAAGTTTCTGCACTGAAACCAGATTTCATTCTAATCATACAAAACTCACAAAGACACAATGTAAAAGTATTTTTTCAAAATACTTTTTTTTTTTAATTTTATTTAAGTAATCTCTCTCCACAATGTGGGGCTCGAATTCATGACCCCGAAGATCAAAAGTTGCATGCTCTTCTGAGTCAGCCAGGTGCCCTGTCTAAACAGTTTTTAATACTATAAATATTGCTACTATAGGAAATATATATATACACACACACATACACACACATGAAATAAAAGAACACACAAACTTCTGTTGAACGTATGCATTTATATCCCCTTCACTTCTAAAACTCTACTATGACAAAGTCAAGACAATGGGAATGAAGACAACAACAAAATGTTGAAGACTGGGACACATGGGTGGCTCAGTCGGTTGAGCATCTGCCTTCGGCTCAGGTCATGATATCAGGGTCCTAGGACGGAGTGCCACATCAGGCTCCCTGCTGAGCAGGGAGCCTGCTTCTCCCTCTGTCTGCCACTCCCCCTGCTTGTCTCTCATGCATGCATGCGCTCCCACGCTCGCTCTCTCTGACAAGTAAATAAATAAAGTCCTTAAAAACAAAAAAATGTTGGAGCCCAAAAACAGGAGAATGGTAATTGACTTAACAGAACCAAGAAAACAGAATCCTAAAAGCATCAGAGAAAGACAAAAGCAACAAAACCGACACTGCAAAACTCAACAAAAGTTCAGAAACTGAGGTCACTGAGGACATGAGAGGTGGGAGTGAGGATGGGGCAAGGACCAGAACTATGAGGAACTGTGGGAAGACAGCAATCATGCAGGCATAGTTTTTTTTAAATCTCCCTGAAGCCTCCATTAAAAACAAAAATATTGAAAAAACAGCAAAACCAGAAATGCAGATAACAATACCATGTTAACTGATGAAGTATCCCCACAAACCCTAAGATACAACTGAGTAGGAACAAACTAAAAGCTGGAAGACATGCATCCCAGCATCTCAGACAGATCTAAAAACAACAGAATTCCAAAACAGCCAAGTGACATTCACTGGGATGTGCAGTGGACCAACGGGAGAGCAGCAACAGACACTGAAACTGAGTACCAAGAGACTACAGTAGAGTCTGAAAGGGCTACACCAGTCTGGGACCTATGAACTCTCAAAATTAACCAGAACAATACTATAATCATGAGAAAAAACCGCTGGGAATAGAATCCAAATTGAGTATAACAGGATAATGGCAGCAAAGGAAAGAGAAGGTCTGAATAAAAATGAAAGAAGACAGGGCAAAGCCGTATCATAAAAACACTGTATTTTTAATGCTTTATGAAAACAAAAGGAGGAAGAGCTGGAGGGCTACAAAGCTAGAGGTGTGAGCCTTCAAGGAGTTCAGGAAAACGAATTTTGTGTAAAAAAGGAAAGAACCATCATTGAATACAAAGTTACTATGAGAAAAAAGAGTGAAGTGTAGAAAATATTCCTCCAAACAATGAAAGCAAACCAGAAGTCTGAAATAAATGGCACCAGCACAACTGAGGACAGAAGTATAGCTTTGAGAATAGGGGGATCAAATGAAGGTTTACACACTAAATAAGGAGATACTACACCTACCCCTAGTTCTCTTCCCTACTTAGCTCCAAGGACCTGCCAGCCAGATTTATAATCTCCAGCCAGAAAGACCAGAGGATTCCTCTCTAGGAACCTCACAAGACCAGGACAAAAGACCTAAAGATACTGACAACAAAGATTCCCCAACCAGACTGTTTTTTTGTTTTGTTTTGTTTTAATTTTTTTTTTTACCAACCAGACTGTTTTTCAGAAAAGGTTTCAGTCCACACACAGAACTTTCAATCAGCCTTTTAGTGTCCACTTCTAGTAGCTAATGATCACCACACAGCTGAGGAAGACCTTTAAAACAAGAGGCCAAAACAACCACAACAGAAAAAAAAAAAAAAAAAAAAAAAAAAAAAAAACAAACCACCTCAGAAGAAACAGCAACTATGTGTGAAAATTAAATTTTGAGGAAAAAATTATATAATTTATACATTATCTATATATCCATCCATTCTCAGAGAAGATATTACATCCATGAAACAAGAACACAGTGTTCTTCAAAAGGAATAAGAATGGACTTTTCAGCATTAAAAATAGTAGAGATGAGGGGTGCCCAGGTGTCTCAGTCGGTTAAGCACTCAACTCTTAATTTTAGCTCAGGTCATATCTCAGGATTGTGGGATCAAGCCCCGTGTCATGCACTGAGTGTGGAGCCTGCTTAAAATTCTATCTCTCCCTCTCTTTCTGTTCCAGTTCATGCACTCTATCAATATATACATACACACATATACACCTAAATAGTAGAAATGAAAAACTCAATGAAAGGGCTGGAAGAGAAAGCTGAAGAAAACTCCCAGAAAATAGAGCAAGGTTTAAAATGTTGAAATGTAGAAAAAGAAAATTACATGAAAGGTCCAGAAGATCTGAAGATGGTTTTTACAGAAAGAGAAAGCATACTGGGAGGGAGAGGGATCAAAGAAAAAAATTCAAGTTTATTTGAATTGAAAACCGTTAAGTTTCCAAACTGAGAAGGGATCACAAAATGTCCAAAGCAATGGATAAAACAAATACACACCATGGCACGACTTCATGAAATTTCAAAATCCTAGGAACAAAGAGAAGATCCTAAAATCTTCCAGAGAAAAAGATTAGGAATCAGAATGGCTTCAGACTTCTCAATATGAGCTTTGGAACTTTGGGAGAAAATGGAACAGTCTTTAAAGTTGTAAGGTAAAATAACTGCAAACCACATCCAGTCAAGGATAGAACTGTCCTAAATTGCATCAAGGCAGAAAACATATTCGTAGTACACTCAGTCCACTTACTTATAATGACACTAATGACCTAAACAAAATTTTATTATAATTGTATTAGGATAATGGGATTGATAAAAGGGTGTGTGCATATGGCAAAGGTAACACAGGCGGGAAAAGAAGAAAAGCTAAATTTTTAACTTAATGTGTATCTTAATTTTCAGTAAATTCTCAAACCTAGAAATTGGTAACATTATAAGTGTGGGATATGCGGGCATGAAGATAAATATCAAAAGATGTGTCTAGAAGCTAAAAGAGGTAATTCTGGTGAATGAGTAACAGGGGGTATCTATTTTCCATAATGAGCTTTGTAATACTACCTAAGTTTTTAAAGTATGTGCATTAGAACTCTGATAAAAACAAAATGAATTTTTAAAAGAATATATAGTAGGCTTAATGCCTCTATATCCACAATCCTTCATTATGACAAACTATTCTTTTCTCACAGGATTTCATCCCTATAATAAACATCTTAACCTTAAAAGAATAAAATTATTTCAATCAGAGGGGCATGTCTCAGTCGGTTAAGCATCTGACTCTTGATTTTTGGCTCAGGTCACAATCCCAGGATCATGAGATCAAAACCTGAGATGGGCTCCATGCTCAGTGTGGAGCCTGCTTAGGATTCTCTCTCCCCCTCTCCTTCTACCCCTCGCCTATTAACAAGCATGCACTCTCGTACTCGCTTTAAAAAAAAAAAGTTTTCAATCAGATATTACTACTATCAAGAAAAGTAAAGAGCAATCATATAAATCTGGCAAAAAAATATATATTTACTGATACAAATCCAAATACCAAGGCAGGCAGGGGAACTCAAATGATTCCTTGATCATCAAAATAAACAACCTTCCAGTACAGGGTTCACAAGTCAAATTGTCTGCCTTACCCACAGAAAAATATGAAACATGAATGGGTTTCATCTAAACCTATGTGTAAAATCTCAGTGTATGGCCAAAGTAAGAAATGTTTAAAATGCACACCAGATTTGAGCCACAACCGAAGGGTTCCTTGCTGGAGTCAGCATTACATATGTTGGAAGTTAAATCTTTTCCCTCACCTGAATTGAAGAATCATCAGAGCTTGAAATAAGAGTCTTCCCATCATCTGTGAACTGGATGTGCCGCACAGTTTTCCTGTGCCCAATCCTGGATTGGAAGATTCTGTTGTTTAGGAGCTCTAAAATCTTCAAAATAGAAAAGCTTAGAAAATTAGTACCATGACATTCAGCAACACCCAAGCATTATACCCCAAGACATTAAATTAAAATTAGACTACAGAAGGGTATAAATTTTCGATCTCATAGTACTTTCATTTTAATTAAAGACACACAAATGAATGGTACACACCTATATACAAGTGTCTGCACACACACACGCATGAACACACTCACACACCCCCTAAAATAAAACACTCACTGGAATGACCAGATAGCAATAGGAACCAGTGGTCCTTCTGCGAACTCAACTACCCAATTCATCAAACAAGTGGCAGCCTGGACTCAGCCTCCAAAAAGAAAATGACATTTATGAAGGATGAGAGAGAAGAAAGAAAAAAATTCAGGATGAGAGACAAGGCAAGCTCTTTATAAAACAACACAGACAAGGAAAGCGAGGGTAATGAGGGGAACAAGTAACAGAAAAGAGGATATGAGTAGGCTGGGGAAGTACCCTGAGACGACTTAGCAGGGCTAAAGACTAATATGTCAAATGCAGAGAAAAGGAAGTGGTACAGAACTCAAAAACTAATGGCAATGTCAAAAAAGCTTTCAAGTGAACTCACCAAAGCAAAACAAAAAAAGTTCTTTTGCCCAAATTAAATGTACTCAAGGAAGCCTAAGGAAAATACAAATGATGCTAAAATAAGACTCTGTAGGAATTCAAACCTAACCTGCACGTCTGATAAAAGGCCCTGTAGAAAACAAAGGGAAACTGTGTGAATGAGAGCCTTCCCCAACGAGGACAACCTTACAATTGCTACATGGCAAAGGCAGGCTAGCACCCTACCTGAGCACAGTGGCTCAGAGACTCAGGGTTTGAACTATAGCCCTGCCACTTACTGATTTAATGAAAGTTGTGGAAACTAGGAGTTCAGACACCTGCAAAACAGGAATAACACCACCTAACATCCAGGGTTTTACAGTAATTCCATGAGAGAAACTGATAAACACCTAATAATGGTAGCTGTTTATTATTTGATTCTAGGCCCAACCAAAAGAAAATGCCATTTCACAGGTTAAACAGAGTCAAGTATTGGTAATCTAATGTGATTCATTTATATAGTATTTATATTATTTGATGACTTTGAAGAGAACAGGGATATGGGTGAGGCCATGTGTGTTTTGTGAATTATTTCCTTTAACTCTCTATATGGCTCATTTTAAGACACTTAGTAAAAACAAAAAGAATGTAGACCTGTTTTGGTAACAAGGTTAAAAGAAAAGGGGGAAGCAAAGGTCCTTTAAGAATGAAAAATAATGGGGCACCTGGGTGGCTCAGTGGGTTAAAGGCTCTGCCTTTAGCTCAGGTCATGATCCCAGGGTCCTGGGATTGAGCCCCACATTGGGCTCTCTGCTCAGCAGGGAGCCTGCTTCCCTCTCTCTCTCTCTCTGCCTGCCTCTCTGCCTACTTGTGATCTCTGTCTGTCAAATAAATAAAATCGTAAAAAAAAAAAAAAAAGAATGAAAAATAATATACACCAGGTTGAGAGGTGACACTGAGAGGGAGACTAAGGTTCCCTTGTAAATATACAACCATTCCTTGCTTAAAAACATCCACAATATACTTCTTTTCAGAACAGCACTCGTCTTCACAGTAATTTTTCACAATGGAAAAAAAAAAACCACAAAACCTTAACTCCAAATCCATGCCACAATGGCCAAACATATAATAACACTGACATCCCTTTCTAAATGCTTCCTTCTTCATTTTGTGTATAAACATATAGTCTCCTCTTTGTGAAGCAGTATGGACTGGAGAATATTTGTCTTTCCTTATGAAAATAAATCCAAGGTAAAATAAATGTGGCTAGTGCCTCAATTAATAAATTAATAAATAATTCCAAAAAAGTTTGGGTGAGAAAAAGTGAGAGAAGGAACCAATGTTCTTTGAAAAATTATTATACAGCTAAAGACAATGTGTGTTGTGATAAAATCATTTTTATTATACTTTTTTGCATTTGTTAAAATTTATTTGGTCCTCTTTAATAAGTTAAGGATTTCAGATGGTAAAGAGGTATTACTTCTAATACAGAAAGTAAAACAGAAAGGGCTGGTGAAACAGGTAAGCATTAAGACAGCCCTGCATGGACATTCCCAATGAACCTTATCAGTACCAAAATGGAAACTGACACCAAGAGCTAAGAAGAAAAACAATGCTCTTTGCACAGATAGCTAAATCTCTGAGGGTATCTGATATACTTGGAGAAGAGTAGAACAACTAGGTAGAGAATAAGAACACAAAAGGACAAAAAGTATGAGAAACAGTAGTAAAGGGAATCTGAAAAATATACCACTAACAGGACTGTAAGATTATTTTTAGTCTAACAGAAGAATGACTAATATACCGCATGAAGATTTCTTTAGTATAAGCTACAATGCCAGACACATAGTCAATTTTAAATAAATAAGTCTCCTGCACAGAAGGACTCTGAAGACTAGAACAGAATACCTCAATGGCTCCATCTTCACCTCCAAATGCAATGTACTGAAGATACGGACTTAGGCAACAGCAACTAACTTGAGCTTCAGTCAGATAATCAATCTGACCTGTTTTTCCATTAATGAGCTAATGAAAAATAAGGCACAATCAGTTATCAGGCCGTAAGAGCAGTTATCTGTTCTTTAGAATGGACTTCAATTGAAAAAATAAAATGAAACAGAAAATAACCAACAAGAGCTCCCAGGGGAACAACAAAGCCCTATCCTAGTCTCAGCAGCTGCATTTAGCTCTTCGAACCTTCATTTCATTTCACTTTTGTGGTTCAAATACATTTTCATAAAATAAAATGAGCTTTAAAAGGTTTAAAAAGCAGCTGCTGTGTGCACCACCTGAGACACATCTGCCTGATTTATAATCCCACAGCTAGCTCTGCACCCGGTTTTCCATTTCTTCACCAAAAAAAAAAAAAAGTCCATTTTAATAGGGCTATCGTTTGTTAAAGTACACTTCTCAGATATTTTTCAAGGGTGCTAGTGATATGGGACTGAGGATACCTAAAAAGCCATATTCAAGTAAAAATGGGTTTTATATCCTCTAAATCGCTCACAAAACAGGATAAATTAAGATTCCCACCTTTCTGAGTCGAGGAGAAGGGAGCTTTGGAGAAGAATCCATAAGTATAATTTGGGTGACTGGACTTATAATGCTTAAACAAAGACTACCTAATTTCATAATATGTACCAATGCTAATTATTATGTTTTTAAGTCTCATTTATAAAGTCTCATCACTCAATTAAAAACTGTGACCTGGGAAACTACATCTCAAGCTTATATCAATTGTCAGCTACCTCTTCCATACTGTTACAATCTAAACAGGGCACCTGGGTGGCTCAGTGGGTTAAAGCCTCTGCCTTCAGCTCAGGTCATGATCTCAGGGTCCTGGGATCAAGTCCCGCATCGGGCTCTCTGCTCAGCAGGAAGCCTGCTTCCCTCTCTCTCTCTCTCTCTCTCTGCCTGCCTCTCTGCCTACTTGTGATCTCTCTCTGTCAAATAAATAAATAAAATCTTTAAAAAAAAGAAAAGTCTTCAATCATTTCCCAACATGAAATAAGCAGTCATATTTGTTTCAGGTACAAAGATTACAGGGTATCAAAAAAGGTACTCCTTTATTTTACAGTATCTTACTTACTTACCAGCAGATTCTGATCTACTAGACATTCAAAATGAAGACTGAACTGCTAAAATCTGAATTTATCTTCTTTCTCTCAAAAATCAATTTCCATATTTTCCTAAGTAATGACTAAAAAATGTTTTGTTCACTTAAATGGAATTATTGTCAGTTTAACTATCCCCTAATCTCTCCCACAAACACTGACATAGAATAAA
This sequence comes from Lontra canadensis, assembly GCF_010015895.1. NCBI lineage: Eukaryota > Metazoa > Chordata > Mammalia > Carnivora > Mustelidae > Lontra > Lontra canadensis. The sequence goes on along the minus strand of NW_022631046.1, from coordinate 12,790,974 downwards.
ATTATACTTTTATAGACATAAGACTTCTTTCTGAAGTCTCACAGTTATGACGACTATTAAAGAAAGGTTGCACAAATTTAATAAAGGTAATACAAGCATGAGGACACTGAACTTGACAAGAAAACTGCATTGAAAAATATCCTAAGTCGGCTACAAATCCATAACGAGGCATGAACATTCAATTCCACACCCCAATTCATCCCTGAAATATAGAGGATTAGAAGCTCCACATCAACATATTAAGGATGACAGTAAGACTTGTAAAATACAGAACAAGGGGTGTCTCACACCTTGACTCTGACCCCTGACAGTAGGCAAGGAGAAATGGCCACACGCCAGAGACAGTTTACTTCCACTTATCTGTCTCCAGAATTTGGATCCTACCTTCATCCCATAACCAGCTCAGACTTCTGAAAATAAAAAGGACCTTATAGGTGAAGGAAGTGAGGCTCAAAGAAGTGTACGATTTACTCAAAGATCACATAAAACTAGTTGACAGGAAAGCTTAAGCTGCACCTGTACCTCCTGAGCGAACAGTCACTGTTCTTTCCACTACAACAAGCTGAGCTTTACAGCTTGTTACGCTTTGCCCTACCCTCAGTCAGTCTGTCTCAAGTTCTCCTCCTGGACTCCATGCAAATCAAGGATGTGATCATAGACACCAACTGGAGAGGAGTGAAGTGAGACGAGGTATCACTTCTTTTTAATCCGAAATACAAGCATATTTGAAACTCAGCTCAAAACCTACATATTTATTCAACTGATACCTACCGAGCACCTGTTAGATACTACAATTAAGCCTGATCCCAAGTTCGAAACCGAATGAGAAAAATGTGAATTGTGAGTTCAATCAAAACAATTTTCCAACTGTTTTCTAAAAACTACTCACCTGCAGTCGTTTTATATTGTCAGCTGCAAGAACCATCACTTCATTTTCTTGAAACACAACATCTATTTCTTGCTTTAACACTATAGCAGAGTTCTTACATACTTTTTTTGTCTCCCAGAGCTACTTAAAGAGATTAAAAAAAAACAAAATAAGATAACCATATCCTGAAATACGTAAAGAGAAGGCTTAGAATCTTAAGCAAAATACAAAACATGCTTCATACTCAAAATACCTATGATGCTAGAAAATTTTCCATGATTAGATTATAATCCAACAACAAATATTTGTTAATTATATGCTATAACAAGTCATAGTTAGTATAGAGGAGTAATGGGTGCTAGAGCCAAAATGCCCAAGTATGAACTCTAGTTCCCCCTGAAGTTGTGACTTGGGGCAGGTTACCTAACCCAGTGTTACTCAAAGTAAGAACTCCTACTAGTCCTCAAACTGTCTTGATACCAAGGAGCCTACACCAGAATGTAAATAAATCAACTATATCACTAACGTGCTGTTAGCCATATGCTTAGTGATATGATTAATCTTTTTTAACAAGACTTTCTTGATGAAGGAAGGAGGGAGTTGAATTACATTCTGGTTCGTTTATTGAGACCGGCACTTTAAGCAGGACTGACTTAACCTCCCTGTGACTGCCTCCTCAGCTGCAAAAAGGACTGTTGTGAGAACCAGCAAATATAAGTATAGTATTTCGCATGATGTCTAGCATACAGTAAATACTAAAAAAACTGTAGCTACATTGTGTATGAAATACTATATTAGATGCCACAGGGATAAATGAGGATCCTTGGCCTCAAAGACCTTACAACTGAAGACGTGTGAACGAGCTGGAAGAGCAGTGCAGGACTGAAGGTGAGAAGTAAAGCGAATCTGTACTTAAATTCAAAGTAGAATTTGGAAAGTACCATAAGAAAAGGACATAGAGTTATAGGACATTAAAGGAAGAAGACATTCCCTCTAGGTTATACCAGGAAGGGCTTTGCAGAAGATTGGGGGAACTTGCACGAATGCTAAGATTTCAACAAGGAGAGAAATAGACAAACAGGGTATTCCAGACATAAGAAACCACATAAGCAAAAGAAGCAGGGAACTACAGGGTAATGGGAAAATGTGAGCAGCCCAGTGTAGGTTACCTGTAGGAAAGAAAAACCTGTAGAAAAGAAAAACTGCAGCAGAATGAGGCCATACTGTGATGAAGTTCTGTGTAGACTTAGGAGTACCTACTTACTTTCAGTAGACAAGGGAGCCACTATCTGTTTTTGAGCAAAAATGAAATGACTGTATTGTACACAAAGAACATATCCTGGAAGCAGCATGTAGAAAACCAAAAAAGAAAAGACTGCGGCAAGGACTAATACATTAAGTGAGGAAACATGTTGCGGCACCTGACTGGCTCAGTCAATGTGTGATTCTGGATCTCAGGGTTGTGAGTTTGAGACCCACACTGGGCAGAGAGATTACTTTAAAATAATAAAATCTTTAAAAGAAAAAAGAGAGAGAGAGAGAGATAAAGAGGCAACTTGTAATGAGCACCTAAACTTGAAATGAAAAAGGAGAATAGGGGTGCCTGGTGGCTCAGCTGGTTAAGCATCGGACTCTTGATTTCAACTCAGGTCACGATGTCAGGGTTGTGAGATTGAGCCCTGCAATGGGTTGCAATGGGCTTGTACTAGGCGTGGAGGCTGCTTAAGATCCTCTCTCTTCCTCTCCCTCTTCTAACGGTCTCCCATCTCTCTCTCTCTCTCTTCCTCATTAAAAAAAGAGAAAAAAAGTAGAAATAAATGAAAGAAAATGGAAAGGCAAATGTTGCTGGGGATTGGGGGTGGGGAGGGATAGGGTGGCTGGGTTATGGACATTAGGGAGGGTATGCACTATGGCTGAGTGCTATGAATAGTGTAAGACTGATGATTCACAGACCTGTACCCCTGAAGCAAATAATACATTATATGCTAATTTTTTAAAAAATAGAGTAATTATTGATGGGTTAAAAAAGAAAGGAAAATGGGAAGGCAGAATCCATTAGAATTGGCAAGTAATTAGATATGGAAATTTAAAGTGGAAAAAAAGAGTCAAAAATTAAGTCAACATATTACCTCGAAATATATTTAAATTAACTAAAATACAGTTTAATCATTGGACTTCTCTAGCACCTGGCTCACGGTAATACTCAATGAATGGGATGTTTGGGATGACTGAGACTGTTATAGTCCATATAATAGCACTTTTCAAGGATAAATATTAATCTAGTAGTTTCTTGTTTTATTCCCCCAATACTGCTCATCAATTTCTTAGTTTCTTAGATGTAAACATCAACAAATGTCTAAAACGAAAATCTCAGTATTTCTCACCCTGATTGTCTGGTCATCAGAAGATGTCAAAAATGATGATCCATCAGGAGAAAACATCACACAATGAACCCAACTTAAATGTCCTCTGCAATCAGCCACTTTTAAACACGAATCCATATTCCACAACTACAGAATAAACATAGCATATAGGAAATAGCATTCATAAGCATTTCGCACATTTCAAGAATATTGAAAAAAGCAAAAGTTAACCAGTAATTTCACTTCTAAGAATACAGGCAAAAAACAAACCAGCAAAAACACAGAATGACTTGTACAAAAGATTATTCACTGCATCTTATTTTTAATGCAAAAAAACTGAAAACAACCCAACTGACCATCAATAGGGAACTGACTGAATGAACTACATAATGGAATATTATATAACTGTAAAAACACCCAGATGACGAATAGTCACTGGGATATATTATTTACAGAAAATAAGCAAAGAACATATATATTTCTACAAAAGAGTATATATAGGGGCATCTGGGTGGCTCAGCCGGTTAAGCATCACCTTGGTCTCAGGTCATGATCCCAGGGTCCTGGGATCGAGTCCTGCAACAGGCTCCCTGCTCAGCAGAAAGCCTGCTTCTCCCTCTGCCTACCGCTCCCTCTCCTTGTGCTGTCTCTTGTCTCAATCTCTCTCTCTCTCTCTCTCTCTGAAAAATAAATAAAACCTTAAAAAATAAAAATAAATTTTTTAAAAAGGCTCTGATTTGGAATCATGCAAACATTTTTTTTAAATAAAAAAAAAATAGAGTGTTTTCCACTGTCATCTAATCCTCCTTTCAACTAATGGCAAAACCCTACAATAAATGAATATGCTAATTGTACATGTGCACATTTCTGTTATTCATGCTTATTATGAATTGTCAATGTCTGCCACCCTGGCTGCATTTTGTCCTGAGTTCTGCTGTAAATTACTCAAATATATTCCAGCCTAATGAAGTACCATATGTGCCTGAGTTCCTCTCATTACACTCTGAATGACAGACCTACTTTATGATTTCAGAACAAGCATGAACAAAATAAGTACTTCATCACATGCCCAGTGGTTTTCAATCAGTGAGTTCTGTGGTTATAAATTAATTGTATGAAATTTTCTTTGCCTTATCACTAGAGTCCAAGCTCCTGTGGACATACAGAGCTAAAGGCCAGAAAGGAAAGTGGTTCCTTAACTAAAAAAATCTCCCTTGAAAATTCTTCCCTTTTTCCTTCTTGTTCTTCCCCATCATTTCTCAGAGCCCCCAAAAGCAGGTTCCTATTTTAAGAAAAAAGACAATGTTTCCTGGAGCTTTCTAATAGTAAAGGGTAGGGATTTTAGAAGTGACAGAAAACGCTGAAAGAAGAGTTGCTCCTCCACTCTTCCTTAAAATCCTGACAAAAACCCAGAAAGAGGAAATTTCCAACCACAATTACCTTGAGGATCTATAAGTAAGGTACAAGACCGACCACATCTGAATCTTTCAAGACAAAGACTCCCCTAAAGAGAACACTGCCCACAGCACCCTATTTCTTCCCACCATTTCAAACAGGGCTGGAGCTTATTCACACTCACTGCCCGTGCTTCCAATGGGCAGATTCTTGGCAGGGAAGTTCGTGTTAGTTGCACTGTACTTGCTTCTGTACTTGGAATTAAGTAGAGATTACAGAGCACACCCACTCACTCTCATCTTTTCTGTATCTCCATGCTGATGAACTATCGCTCAGAAACTCTCCCCAAACAGCTTTGCAGTGCAGAACAAGGTTGTCAAACTCACTAAAAATTGCTGAAATAAGCACAGAACACTAAGGAAGTACTTGCAGTAGTCAAGCTTCCTTTGAGAAGAGCCTGTGAACCAAGTGGATTTCTCTGTTTTCTGGATAAAGGCCCATACCCACCTTCTTGCACTGTCATCACAAGGAACTTCAAATTACCTGATGGTAAGACCCATGCAAGGAATAAGCAGTAATAGAGCTAAGAAAAACTAATCCATCTTTGGGGGAAAAAATCAAGAATTCACTGCTTTTTGAAAAAAACATAGCCTTTCACTGGGTGAAATTCTTCCAGGACCAGTTAGATACAGACTCTGAATACAAAAATCTATCACCTAAGTACAAAATTATAAATACAAACAGGCAATTTATAAGTCATTTTACTCATTAGTGCTCACCAATGAACATTCTAGGTTAACCAATTCGAAACTGAACTTTTGTCTTATTCTTCTCAAAGACCTAAGAAATCTGAACTGGACTCCTCTCTCATCCTTTTTTTATAGAAGATCCTTTCTTTCATATTGTTTAATAGATGCCATGTTTCTGCCTAGGAAACCCATGTTCATTCTATTGTTTCCAAAGACCTTAGCACATGCTAGCCATTCAAGAAATGCCTGGTGAGTGATACTGTCACTCCCTGTAGTATTACCAAATAAAATCTTCAATCACTGCTAAAGTAATAAAACTGGCTATACAGTTTAATATCCTAAAACTACAGGTCATTATGCTGTGAAGAAAGTGCTCTACTATTTCTCAACTGTCCTCAGTAGTCAGTGGTTTAAGTAGTGCATTCTTTGGCCTCCTTGTACCTCTGGAGACCCAACTTCACAGAGTAAGTGAACTACTCACCTCCACACAGCACTGGGACAAAGCCACTACTGCCAAATGATTTTGTGGGGAGAAGTCACAATACTGGATGGTGCTGTGATGGCCTGTTTGGATTTCTGCCAATAAGCCGCTGGTATGAATGTCAAAAAGCTGTCAACATAAAATAGGTATCTATGAAAGTAAAATACTTTTAAAAATAAGCTATACTCAAAATGAATCTAAATTTTTAAGTCCTGAAAAAACACAATTACTAAAAACTGGCACACCTATTGACAGTCATAAATAAGATATAAATCAATATACACATACTTTTAAAATACTGCTCATCTTGAAACATGTTTCCTATAAAGAAAAAATTATCACGGATGATCTCTCAAGCTGGTCTGAGGAGAAATAAAACCTTTGTGAATAAATGAATGGACTAGCCAAATTAACATACAGAGCAGCTCTCCTGAATGCTTGTTTATTCAAAACAGGAAAATGGATATTCATAAATGAAGATGATCAAAATAATATAGAGCAGAGGCTTGCTACAATGAAATTAGCTCAACTATTTCTATTTCTCTTCAGAGCTATCAAATTACTCCATTATGATCATTTTCCCATTTTTGAACCAAAAAAGCTATTTTTGAATAATGCAAGCTTCATTTCAACTTTTGAAAGATTTTTAAGTGTTGAATATATTCTTCTGAAGCTTCTGCCAAATGATAAAAATATTTATACCAATATATAGTATTGTGATTTAAGACCAGGGCATTGTCCAGAGGAAAAAAAACAAAACCTTCCAGTGGGAGCCATGAATATGTTTTGTGAATGCACAGCCCTTCAAACATGCACAGATGGTAAGCAGCACAGCATCAGGAGCCAAGAACAAAAGACAGGAAACCATACTTAAAATGCTTCCCAGGACAGGTCATTCTTAAAAATTAATGGTAGAGGGGCACCTGGGAGGCTCGGTCATCAAGCGTCTGCCTTCAGCTCAGGTCATGATCCCAGGGTCCTGAGACAGAGTCCCACAAGCTCCTTGCTCAGGAGGAAGCCTGCTTCTCCCTCTGCCTGGTCTGCATGCTGTTCCCCCCTACTTGTGCTCTCTCTCTGACAAATAAATAAATAAAATCTTGGGGGAAAAAAAGTTATCTTTAAAAAAAAAAGTTAAAATGGCAAATTTAAGATATATTTTACAACAAAAAAACTTTAGGGGCGCCTGGATGGCTCAGTCGTTAAGCATCTGCCTATGGCTCAGGTCATGACACCAGGGTCTCTGAGATCGAGCCCTGCGTCGGGCTCCTTGCTCAGTGGGAAACCTGCTTCTCCCTCTCCCACTCCCCTTGCTTGTCTTCCCTCTCCTGCTGTATCTCTGTCAAAATAAATAAAATCTTTAAAAAAAAATTTTAATCTTCATGTCTTATAAATGCAATGATTCCTTTTCTGTTCCTACAAATTTTAACAAACTTAAGACAAAAAGAGATATTTTTAATTTTGTGCTTTATAAAGGTAGAAACTCAGAAGCACCCAAGATCGAAGGGTCACAACAACTAGATCAATAACAATATAAATGGCTCCTCAGTGAGTTTTATATAACTATACGGTATAATTCGATCTTTAAAATTGTACTATTGGGTGGCCCAATATGTTAAGCAGATGACTTGATCTCAGTCTGGGTTGTGATCTCGGGGTCATGAGTTCAAGCCACCCATTGGGCACCACGCTCCACGCTAGACATGGAGCCTACTTGAAAAAAAATTATACACACACACACACACACACACACAATCTCGGGGGATTTGAGGAGCTCTCAAGAGACTTAGGCCTATTCCTAGGTCTGTGTTCTCACCGAGGAGAAGGCAAAGTTGAGTTCAAGTGCAAAGACAGTGAAGCCCAATGGCAAAAAGCCGGATGAGTTTGAGTCTGACATCACCCAGGCTCACCTTGAGCTGGAGATGAACTCAGACCTCAAAGCCCAGCTACGGGAGCTGAATATAATAGCAACCAAGGAAATTGAAGTAGGTGGTGGTCAGAGAACTATTATCATCTTTGTTCCCATTTCTTAACTGAAATTTTTCCAGGAAATTCAAGTCTGGCTAGTTCATGAACTGGAGAAAAAGCTGAGTGGGAAGCTCATTGTCTTTACTGCTCAGAGGAGAATCTACCTAAGCCAACTCGAAAAAGCCATACAAAAGTACCCCAGGAGCCACACTTTGACAGTCATTGCATAATATAATCCTGGTGGGCTCGGTTTTCCCAAGCAAAATTGTGGGCAAGAGAATCCGTGTGAAACTGGATGGCAGCTGGCCCATAAAGCTTCATTTGAAGAGTAAAGCACAGCAGAACAACGTGCAGTGTAAGGATGAAACTTCTCTGGTGTCCATACGAAGCTCACCAGCAAGGATGCTAACTTTGAGTTCCCAGAGTTTCAGTGGTAAACAAAAATGATTAAATAAAACAGTCACAGTAAAAACATAAATAAAATTGTACTATTTGGGGTCTGGAGAATAGGAAGAGGTTGATAAAAGGATACGAACTTTCAGTAAGAAGATGAATGATGTCTGAGGATTTAACGTATAACATGGTGACTACAGTTGATAATATTGTATTGTATAAATGAAATTAAGAAAGTAGAAATTAAATGTCCTCACCAAAAAAAAAAAAAAAAGGTAAGCATGTGAGGTGACAGATGCGTTATTTAATTCCATGTGGGGGGAAGCTTTTCACAAAGCATACAAATATTAATTCATCATGTTGTATACTTTAAATATCCTACAATTTTATTTGTCAAGTGTACCTCAATAAAGGTGAAAATAAAACTATAATATCTTTTATTCAAGTCTTTTAAAATTACTATTTGAATGGAATATCACTGGGTCATAAATCAGAATACCTACCTTTCCAATTCCAGGGTATAACATGGAACGAATTATTTGGCTGCTCTGAACCTCAGCTGCCTCATTATCAGCAGAGGGCTAATGAAATCTGCTGTGTCCCTTGGATAGTTATATTAAAAGAAATAATATGTGAGAGTATTCTGAATATTACAAATGTAAGCTGTTATTAGATTTTAAAAAAAGGACAGCATTTTCTTGTCATTCACTATTTTTGCATATTGTCCTTCATCTATATCACAGAACTCTTACAATATTCTTCAGTTACTGACAAATATTTCTATCACATTCAGCAAATCCTAATGAATTTCAGGGGTAAGAAAACACTTTGAAAATCACCTAAATCAATGTATTCAAAATTGTAAACAAACAAAAAAAAGCAGAAACTATTCCATGTTTTCAATAAATTTGAGAAACAATGGACTAGCCAACATAAATTATTTCTGTATTACAGAATTTCTGGAGGCCTTAAGTATGTTGGTATACACTGAGAACTCTAATAGGGGAAAGCAACACATAACATTTCCCAAATCTGTGTGACCATGGAGACCTTTCCTCACAGAGCCTACTGACTACCTCCTGGAACACAGTTCTGAGAATTATGAAGTTAGGGAGCCAACCCCATATCATACAGCTATACTTTGATTATATCAATAAACAGTGTACAATGCAAAAATCAGTTGACATTTTCATTTTCTTTAAATCAGGCTAAATTGGCTTATTAAAATACTGATACTTACAAAGATTTTATTTTTTGCTGCCACCATTATCCTAGCACCATCAGCAGACCATGAACAACATTTCACTATCACTTCCATATCCTCTTGAGGCTCCTCTGAATTTAGGAAGAACTGCTTCACATCAATGCTTTTCCTCTCGTTTGCTGATTTCACATCCCAAAGCTTCAGATTGCAAAAATTTTAAGAAAGTTTAAGTTTGTTTTAATCTCAAATCACACCTCTAGAATTTCACCTGGATTAAATGCAAATATTCGCTTTTTCTAATGAATTGTTTCCACTTATGCATGACTTTAAAAATTAAGTACTCTAGCGTCATTCAGCGCCTTCCTAAGAAGAAACAAACAAACAAAACTAGAACCACTGCCTGAAACGCAAAATGCATAATGTAAAATTAAATAAAATGTTAAAAACTCCTTGCATGGTGTGGAGGAGGCTGAAGATTAGGTGTTGACAGGAAGGATGAGACTAGAAGGTGAGAGGAGGCTCACAACTTGCCACTGCTGCCCTCTGCTGAGCCAGGCGTGAAGCGCCCACCGACTGCATGCACAGCCGGGACGCCACACAGGGCCCAGCCTAGACCGAGTTACGAACATAGCAGAACATCCAGGGATCTAAGGAAGCCTCTGAAAATAGAAAACAAAGAATATGCTGAAAGGAAGCAAGACACCTTGTGTGTTTGGTGGTGCCAGACAGAGCTCTGAAACAACTGGATCCTGAGGAATGGGATACAAAAGACTCTAAACCTCCCCCACTAGCAGAGCCGCCTGAATAGCACAAAAGAAAAAGGCCTTCAAGAAGGCCCATCTTCACTCCCCTAGGCCTTGGGCAGCATCCCAGCTTCATAGAGTGATAATGGCTGCCGTGCCCAGACCAACAGTTGGCCAAGAACAAGGACGGAGAGGGGGGAAAAAAAAAAAAAAAAAAAAAAAAGGAAAAAAAAAAAAAAAGAGGAAAAAAAAAAAAAAGCCGTTTCTTGGGCTTTAACTCAGCTTCCAAAGTACAGCTCCAAGGTAAAACCAGATCTGTCTGACCAAGCACATTTCTAAATTTCTTTCAAGTTTAAAGATGCATTATATACACTAAGGAATATAGCCAATACCAAAATATTTCCCCTTGCAACGAAACTGGAAGGCACAAGAGACATCAGATACTAAAATAGCCCTTTTCTTGATACTTAAAGAGAGAAAAAAAAAAAAAAAACCCTACATATGTCAGAAGCTTCAGTCACATCAAATAGGATACATGATAAATCAAACTGTTTCCCTCTTAATATAAAAAAGAAACCACTGCCTAGATTTAAGAAAGAAAAAAAAAAAACAAAAACTAACACAACCCAATTTCATTAAATCTACCTAAACTACAATGTGCATCTGGACCTGACTTCAGCTCCTATCCAATGAGTGATGAAAGTCCACATATCAAGGGACCAAGTAAATACCAGCATTTGATTTTGAGTAAGTCACTATACTATAATCAAGGCCCACGTGCACCCTGGCCCTTGTATGTTTAAATGGCAATTTTTATTTTTTATTTTTTATTTTTTTAAAGATTTTATTTATTTATTTGACAGAGAGAGAGATCACACGTAGGCAGAGAGAGAGAGAAGCAGGCTCCCCACTGAGCAGAGAGCCCGATGCGGGACTCGATCCCAGGACCCAAGATCACGACCCAAGCTGAAGACAGAGGCTTTAACCCACTGAGCCACCCAGGCGCCCTAAATGGCAATTTTTAAATAAAACTCACATTTTGAAATGGTTTGTCAACAGGGCCTGAAAAACACATGCTATGCTAATCAACATGATACCCTGCAAAATGCTTAGAAGATTACAGAGCCATTTGGGGCAGGAAATAATTTTACAGTCCTTCATCCTCTCAGAAGGCAAAAGCTTTAGAAGACTTTGACCTTGAAATGCTGTTATCCAATATCATTTTGCAGGACCTCTGCTTACTACCTGTCACTGTAACAGCATGAACCAGCTAACAATGCTGGCTTAATAGCACAGTGGGAAAGCTGCCACAAACACAGCAGTTCTCACCAAGAGTGCAGTAATGTCTCTCCCCTGCTGCTAGTTCTCTGTGCTCTACAACCACTTTTTGATACTCACACATGAAGTCAAATTCCTGTCTCTGAAGAGTTTTAATATTGTTTTTTTGTTTTGAGTTTGGAGAAGTCTTAATTTGATTTGAAAGAACACAGCAAAGTTCTATCATCTTGAACACAGTAACGACTATGCTAGTTGCTTTGAGATTATATAAATAAATTAGGTACAGATAGCACTCTCAAAGAGTTTAAAGGTCAATCAAGGAGGTAAGACATGCCCATAAGTGACTCTAATGAAAGGTACATCAAATGTATCATTTGAGAGTAAAAGATATAGCACAGTGGGAATGTTAGATCCAAGCCGTGGGCTTCAGAGAACAGGTTTTGCAGAAGTGGACACCCTGAAGGTCAGTCGACTGCAGACCAACTTAGGATAGACAGAATTTCAACACTAGAAAGCCAAAAGGAACACTCTATGGCCTAGATTCTAGGTTAAATGGTCAGCATAAGCTAAAGTACAAAAGGGGAAAACAAAGACAATGAAAAGAAAGAACAGGCTACAGTTTGGATGCAGTGTCAGGTGCCTGGACACATCCTAGAAAGGGCCCTCACCTGTTCTCAGAGCACCCTTTTACTATTTCCACAGCTTATCTATTCCTTTCTCTCTCTCTCCAACTGGATTCTGAACAACTTCAGGCCAGGAATTAATTGTGTTTTGTTTTGTCTTAGTATTTAAAACCCAAATGCTTGTGTCTGGCACATAATAAGTATTCAATAATAATCAAAAAATACATTTTAAGTGAAAAGACAGATTCTTCTCATGTTTCAAGCACAGCTGAGTAGAAACAATTGTGTTACTGAAGGAAATAGGGTTCAGGTCCAAGATACAGACAGAACACACAAATTCATCTTCACACCCTCCCAAAATCCATGTAAAAGCAATAGTAAAGAGGATTTTTCTCTTTAGTAGTAGTTCTTTAGGCATAGTTCACAAGGCAAAGGAGAAAGGAGGAAGAGATAACAACAACAAAACTGTAAAGTCTAAAAAAAGCAGAAAGACAAGCAGTAAGGGGACTCCTAAAAACTGCATCCTGATTCCACCATGGGGAAACCCAAGAAGCAGCCCAATTCATACCATAAAACTCCTAAAAGGCTAAGGAAGTGTACCAGATACCCTCTGTTAAGGGTAGAGAATCACTATAAATCCCTTGAAATCCCCTTCCCAACTATGCAATCCAGGTTGCTATATCCCTACTCTAGCTGAAGAGTAGAGGGTTTTTCTGCACCCGGCACAGTTGAGAGCAGAGTCACCATTCTAAAAATAGGGAAATTAAGAGAAAGTCTATATCCCAAATGTTGAGATCTCTACCTAAACATCTTCTTGCCAACCAGACTTGTACCCTACAGGGTAGGAAACTGAGGATTTTTCTCTGAATATCCAACAAGATCAAGACAAAAGATCTAAGGAGTCTGACATTAGGAGTTTACCATCAAAAATGGCAGGGATAACCCTACAGAGAAACTCACAATTAGCAAGCTCACAATTCCCTATCAGCTTTTTGGTGCTGCACTCTTAATTATGAGCAGGATACGTATCTAATACATATACAGATCTTCCTCAACTTACCATTGGATTACATCCCAATAAACCCATCATAAGTTGCAAATGCATTTAATAACATAACCTATTGAACATCATAGCTCAGCCTTGCCTACCTTAAATGTGCACAGAACACTTACATTAGCCCACAGCTTGGCAAGATCTAACAAAGCCTATTTTATAATAGTGTTGAATATCTCATGTAATTTGTTAAATACTGTACAAAAAGCGAAAAACAGAATGGTACTATAGATACAGGACAGGCTGCATGTGTATTGGTTGTCCACCCTCTTGTTTGCATGGCTGACTGGAGCTACAGCTCGCTGCCACGGCCCAGCATCACAAGCGAGAGTCACGCTGTATTTCAATATCCAGGGGAAAGATTAAAATTCAAAATTTGAATACAGTTTCTACTGAATGTGCCTCACTTTTGCATCAACACAAAGCTGAAAAAGCCTAAGTCAAACCGTTTTAAGTCAGAAACCATCTGCAGGTATATCCAAGATCAGAGAGCTAAGCTAGATCTCTAAAATGCAGACAGAAACCAAAACCAACAGAGGAAACAGCAACTATACATGAACACAAATTTTTTAAAACAAACTATTTTTTTTAAAGATTTTATTTATTTATTTGAGAGAGACTGACAGCAAAAGAGGGAACACAAGAAAGGGGAGTGGGAGCAGGAGAAGCAGGCCTCCCGCCAAGCAGGGAGCCTGTTGCGGGGCTCGATCCCAGGACCCCGGGATCACGACCTGAGCCAAAGGCATATGCTTAATGACTGAGCCACCCAGGCACCCCTAAAACAAACTATTAACATTCACAAAAAGATAAAAGATACTGCATCCATGAAACAAAAGTAGGAAAAAATGAAAAAAACTGATCGTAACAATGTGTACTTAAAAACATGACAACAGAAATTAAAAATCCAACAGAAGGATTAGAAAGTAAAGCTAGAAAATAAGGCTAAAGAAATCTTCCAGAAAGGAAGGCAAAAAGAGAAGGAGAGAAAAAACAAAGGTAGAGGAAGAAAGAAAAAGTAGAGAAGAATAAATCAAAAAATTAAAGGAAGCCTACAGAACTGAAGTATTTGAATTTTCAAATTAAAAGAAGCCACCAAGGGGCACCCGGGTGGCTCAGTCAGTTCAATGTTTCACTCATGGTTTGGGCTCAGGTCATGATCTTGCAGTTGTGGGATCGATCCCCAAGTTGGGCTCTGTGCTCAGTGCAGAGTCGGCTTCAGAGTCTCTCTCCCTTTCACTCACTCTGCCTCAAATAAATAAATAAAATCTTTAAGAAAGAAAAAAAGAGAAAGAGAGAAAGAAGGAAAGAAGGCAGGCAGGCAAGCAAGCAAGCAAGCAGACACCAAGTGCCAACCACAATAAATGAACACAAACCCACACCAAGGCATATTGTCACAAAATTTTTAAAAGAAAAAATACTGGGGATAAGAAGATCTTAAAAGTTTCTGACAAAAAACAGATCACATATGAATCAGAATGGCTTCAAACTTTTCAAGAGGAACTTTAGAAGACAGACGACAAGGGCACAATGTCCCCAAAATTCCTAGGAAAAATAATTTACAACCCAGAAATCTATATGCAGTCAAAAATACCAATTAAATATGAAGTTAGATAAGGTCTCAAAAATTTACCTCCCAAAGATTCTTTCTTAGGAAGCTAGAGAAACCAACGTGAGAAAAAAACAAGAAAGAAGACAAAAAATCTAATAAACAGAGTTTTAAGTCAAGAGCAAAGCAAAAGAATCACCAGGGGGGTGCCTGGGTGGCTCGGTGGGTTAAGCCCCTGCCTTTGGCTCAGGTCATGATCTCAGAGTCCTGGGATCGAGCCCTGCATCGGGCTCTCTGCTCAGCAGGGAGCCTGCTTCCTCCTCTCTCTCTGCCTGCCTCTCTGCCTGCTTGTGATCTCTCTCTGTCAAATAAATAAATAAAATCTTTAAAAAAAAAAAAAAAAGAATCACCAGGATAATAAAGGAAGCTCTCCAACTGGACAATGGAAGTAGTTTCATCAATCAGAATAGAAAGAACAACAGAACACCCCAAGAAAGTTATTTCCAAGAAATATCAAACATATCAAACGTCTGATATCAAATAACAAACATCTGATAAGTGTGAATAACTTAAGAAGCAATTTAGACAAGGATAGTTTAAAGATGAATTAGTGATAAGCACCTTAAAAAAAATAAGTATAATGTGTTAAAAAACAAAATTACAGTGTTAATGTACAGTACATTTAATCCCAAGGAAAACAAGCAGCTTGTATGACAAAGGAAAAAAACTCGTACTACATGACTCAACCGTGACCAGTTACAATGATGTAAATCCTGGACACTGATCTAATCAAAATCATAAAACATACAGGAAAAAGTGGGGGTCAAGTTTGGGAAGGAAATACAGCTCAGTGTGGAGCACTGTACGTCTAAGGCACAGTATATTATCTAAGTGACAACAACTAAGCAGGTGGTTAGAGATGAGGACACAAGCACACAAGAGAAATGAGGGCTGGAAGTAACACAGCTGAAAGTCACTCACAGAAGAGATGAACCTCACAGAAGACATGAGAGTTCAAGCCATGGGACTAATGAACTGGGATGGGAGAACAGTAACGAAGCTGGTATTTAAGTGAGGTATTTAAGAGGTACTTGAGGAACAGCTATTTTTATATTACATATATATAAGCTATTATTTTATATATAAAAAGATTAAGAAGGGGTTAGAGAGAAAAAAGGAAAAAGTAGAAAACACTGATGTCAGGTGAGAGTTTCAGAAAGGAAATATAGGTGGGTGATGGGGGAAGAAGTGAGGAATAATGTTACTACAACAAAAAGAGTAAGTCTTGGCTAAAGAAAAATTTAAGATTTCACACTAATCCAAAGAGCATCAACCTTTACAACAAAAACAATGGAGACTGAAAATAAAACTAGATTTTACATGCTTCGAGGGAATAGAAGAAAGATATTAGGCCTAACAAGTTTGAAATATGGAGTGAATAGTCAGGAAATGGAGGCTAGTACAGGTAGCTTATGAAGTCTAACAATAAAGGGGAAAATAGAATGACAATTTCGGAGGAAAACATAATCCATGGAGAATCAAAGGTTTTTCACTTTTTGGTTTTGGAAAGGTCCAAGAACATGTGTTGGCTGAGGGAAAGGAACCCAAAGAGAAGAAAAGCTAAAGATACATAAAGAAAGAAAAAATAATTAGTGAAGCAAAGCTTGCAGGGGAGAAGAAAAAAAGGAACAGCAGGCCTAAGCAGAGAACTTTCTGGGAACTGATATGAGAAAAAAGAAAGGGAGCTGGGATTTTTATGACCATTTTTGAGGAGATTTAAGGAGGAGAATTCTTTTTTTTAATATTTTATTTATCTGAGAGACAGAGAGAGAGGGATTGTGAGAATGAGTGGGAGAAGGGGCAGAGGGAGAAGCAGACTCCCTGTGGAGCAGGGAGCCTGACACAGGACTCGATCCCAGAACACCAGGATCATAACCTGACCCAAACACAGAGGCCTAACCAACTGAGCCACCCAAGCCCCCTGAAAGAGAACTCTTAATGGGTGGTATCAACCTTCTGAATAGGTAGGTATGAAGTAAGGTAATCTCCAGAGAGTGAAAGGGATGCAGTGACAAGACTGGGGGCTTAAGAACAAAAGCAAAAGTCTGGAATTGGAACTATGATGAATACAGCAACAAATCAATTAGGAATGAACAGAGCACAACTTGGCAGCAAAGAAGGCCAGCTGAGCTACACACTTTAAATTTATGAAACGGATAGTCTGGTTTCACAAATGTCTTTAACGTTAAGCAACGTAACAATAATGGAATAATGCTAAGGAAAATGGAATCTTCCCAGAACCTGGAATTAGCAACAGTGATAAGATGGAAAAACCTGACTTGAGATATAAAATGTTTTCTTCTGAAGTCATTCACTTAATAGAAAACAAGAAATAATAGGCTTATATAACTGAAAGATTCTCTCAGAAAAGAGTTGTCTTAACCCGTCCAAGGGTATTCTGAAAAGCCTCTTCAGATATAGATTGTCCTAAAGGAAAGGACAGGTATTTAGTATTTGCAGACAACATGTCATAGAAGTCAGAATCTATTTACCTGAATATTCTACCTAAGAATGCTCCCAACATCTACTAACAGCTAGAAAATTCCTTAAGGTAGAATTCTACCCAAAAAGGGTTCCTCAATGCCCTGAAGTAATTTATACAAAACCGAGTTATCTTCAGTGACAAAAAGAGATCAAAGATTCGACCAGAGGATCTGCACCAACAGATTTCACCTTCCTGTAACTGAGGAGTTACCGATAACATTAACAAATTTCTTCTCTAGTGATCCTAACAAACAAAATAGTGCCCGGGAGAGTTCAAGTATTTCCCTGGAAAAAATATTTGTCAAGAAGTTTTATTGAGTGCATGTTTTGAGTATAATTCTGTAGTATGAACTTGAGAGTACAAGAAGCTATGATGTCTCTGATCATAAATCTATATTCAGTCTCATCAAAGAAAAGAAGATACATGAAAATGAATGAACTGAACAGCACAACACATTTACAAGTGGGAACAAGAAGAGATAAATATATACATATATAGATAGAAGGATGGATGTACTCAGAACCAGACAGACAGATGTGATAAGAGAACACTTTCTGAAGAAGGCTTTGCATAAAGGTTTGAGGGGCATTAAAAAATATAGGCAAGCGAATTGGAGGCCAAAATCCTAATAAAGACTAATGAAATATATATAGGAACAGTAGCTCACATAAGCTACCAAATTATCTCGCCCAGAACAATTAGTGTTAAGGGGACTAGAAGAAACAAACCGGACAGGAACAGAGGTAGCAGAATGATGGAAGGTAAAGTGCCTGATGAGCCTGGGTTTATCACAATTTATAATGTAGCACTTTTGTGTCCCAGCTGAAAGTCGCAAGATGAAAATAGAGGTAGAAAGTTATTCTAGCAGTTCTGTACCAAGATTAGAAGATGGGGAACACATCTTAGAAAGCTGCTATTAAACATAAGGAGATGACAGCGTGAACCACAGTAATACTATAGAATGGGAGGGGAAAAGGTAGACTGAAAGACGAGGTCAAAGATAGATTAGAATTAAGACCAAAGAAAGAAAGGAAAATCAATGTAGAGGAGACTAGAATGATGGTAGAGACAGGAATAATAAAAAAAAGTGGGATTAGGATCTTAGAGAATTTGAAGAATTTAGTTATCTTAGACTACAAATTTCAAGAGGCTGAATATACTTTTTTCCCTAGTTCTTTTTCCTGCACAGACTTCTTGAGAACAGGAAAATATAAAATAAATGGCATATTCTGCCATTTATTCGAGAATAAATAAAAGTAGGGCCTTTACAAATTTGACCCCACAGATCTCAAAATTTTATGAAGTTATAAAGACATGCTTAAAAATTAAGAATTCAAAATATATTTACTTTAAAGCATAAGGCAGTAAACCATTTGCAAACAATCATTATAATAAGCAATTATGGTTATATTAAATGTGCTCCTGGAAGCTGGGGGGAAAAAAGCTCTTCCTGTAGAAATGAGAAAAAAAGAAACCTTTTTCTATAACCAAATCATAAAACCACAAAGCTACAACCGATTTTAATAAAAAACAAAAGCGTACCTTTAATGTTCCATCAGCTGAACAACTAGCCAAAAGCTTATCATCTGGTGAAAATCTGCAGTGATTGACTGAATTTGTGTGGCCAAACATGGTATTTCGGCATTCTTTTTGATTCAAATCCCAGAGCTATTTGATAAAGATAAAAAGATAACTAAAAAACTAGTACTGAATAAGGTAAAGCTAGAAATCTCATAACATTCACCCTTCCCTCCCATTTAAGCTTTTTCAATCAGAAAAATGTTCAATTCATAGTAATGCAAAGGTGTCAAACACAAAAGTGAACTTGTGATTACCAAGTAATGGGGCAGCCCTTAGATCATCACCTAAATCTACTAAGGGACCAAACTTACCTAGGCTTTTAGTCTGAGAACTAAGTAACTAAATAATTACTGTTCATTTTAACAAAGTAGTTGGATTATTATTTTATTCAGCTCTCTAAAAAGTAATATGTAAAATAAAATGCTCCCAAATTTTTTTAGATGCTAGGTTACCCAAACGGTCTTTTTAAGATTTTCCAATGCAAATCTTGAGTTTACTTACTGGGCTAAAATCCATTTATGTTCTAAAAAATGACTTGAAAGGTACAAAGATAACAAAGATAGATATAAATACATTTGATAGGAAATTGAAGAGGCTTGAAGAGCAAGTTAACTAAAACTAAATAAACTTAAAAAAAAAGAACAATGGGGGAAAGTGAACATGGACCAGAGAGATCACAAAACTATTACTTATTTTGTTAGGTGTGATAACGGCATGGTACTAGGTTTAAGACCTCAGATATCCACGCTGAAGTATTTTGGGTGCAATGTCACGATAACTGCAATCTGTTTTAACATGCTACAGCCAAAAAAAAAAAAAAAAAAGGAGGGGAAGAATAAAATAAGATTGGCAAAATATTAATAATAGTAAGAGCTAGGCAATGGATACCACAAGGGTTTATTATTGTACTCTCTCTTTTTGCGTGTGTTTGAAAAGTGAGTAAAATATAAATAAAAAGGGCTATAGTCCTCTCAGGGGATTTATGCTAACTATATTAAACACGGAAGAAGAAATCATCCAACCCCAAAATTAATATTGACAAAAACCCTTTAGAAATGACCAGTGAGATAAGTTCTATTCTTCATACCCATCTCCATCCTAGACTTCTTTATCCTAGTCCTAGATAAATCCTATTTTTCAGGCAAGTCGCATAGGGGTAGCTTCAGATTTACATTATTTTCATTGCCTTCTGTTCAAGAGTCACAAGAAGTGAATTCTAATTGTCCACATGGTAATACAGGTGTGGTATAGCAGATCTTAAAGTAAAATTTGTACTTAATTAAAATTTTTGACTAACCAATAGAACGCATAGATCTCTCTTTGTTCTCACATCCTAGAGCTTTTTGTCTATAATTAAAATGAGGAAAAATAAACTTCTTCACCCTACAAAATGTTCAAAAGAAACACCAAGGGACACCTGGGTGGCTCAGTGGGTTAAGCTTCTGCCTTTGGCTCAGGTCATGATCCCAGGGTCCTGGGATCGAGCCCCGAATCGGGCTCTCTGCTCAGCAGTGGGGGAGCCTGCTTCCTCCTCTCTCTGTCTCTGCCTGTCTCTCTGCCCACTTGTGATCTCTGTCTGTCAAATAAATAAATAAAATCTTTTAAAAAAAAAGTGCTTAAATTTAAAAATAAAAAAAGAAACACCAAAAATTAATCATAAATAATATAGAAGCTGTAGTTTTTTAGAGGTGGATTTATTCAATAAGGTAAAGCATATCTGAGTTAAAATGAGCTATGATTTTAAGACTACACTGGTCTGTTATTTTAATCCAATCCAGAGTTTTCAAATTGTACTATGTAGGCCCCTAGGGATTCCAGAAACATGTCTGAAAGGGACCACTGGGGGAAATAAGAGAGGGAACAAGAGAGTAGAAAAGCAACCTCAGGGTGCCTGGGTGGCTCAGTTGGTTAAGCAACTGCCTTCAGCTCAGGTCACGATCCCAGAGTCCTGGGATCGAGTCCCACATCAGGCTCCCAGCTCCATAGGGAGTCTGCTTCTCCCTCTGACCTTCTCGCTTCTCATGCTCTCTCTCATTGTCTCTCTCTCAAATGAGTAAATAAAATCTTAAAAACCAAAAGAAAAAGATAAAGAAAAGCAAGCTCAGGGGCGCCTGGGTGGATTAGTCAGCTAAGTGTCTGACATCTACTCAGGTCACAATCTCAGGGTCCTGGGTCAGAACCCCGCATCAGGCTCCTGGTTTAGTGACTGAGTCTGCTCTTCCCTCTCCCTCTGTCCACCCCCACCCCCTGCTCATGTGCACACAGCCACACATTTCTCTCTTTCCAGTAAATAAATAAAGTCTTTAAAAAAACAAAAAATGCCAAACCGCACCCCACTTCAACCAGGGCAATGGGCTTTATCTCTTATACACTGAGCTTCTGCATAAGTTTTCTTTTGATGGGAGGGAAAAAAAAAAAAAAAAGTTTCTGCTTCCTGAATTGAATGAAGGGGAAAGCTGGGACAATTTTCAATATTTTCTAAAATTTTTTAAAATGATGTATGTAAATGTAAAACACAGAGTCTATGAGGTTTTTCAAACTGAAATGGTTTGCCCAACCCTCCCAAAAATATAATGTCCCTTTGCAAAGATAGTGCAACATTAAAAAAGGCAGAAACCAAACCCAAACAATCCAAAGTTAGTGAATCTTTCTGGAACCCCAGAAAATTTAATCTAGCTATCTTTAATATTCTACTTCAGAGAAAAAAAGATAAAATCTTTTATAATCTGTAAGTATAAAACATTATCAAACATATATGAAATATTTTTGGTTTTAGTTTTATTTTTTTCCTATCAGCATCTTTGTTCCTTTCTCCTAATAACAGAACTTCTGAATCAAGCCCCACTTACAATTCAAGTAGAGCTCACCTCACCTCATTTGTCCCATTTCTCCATGGCTAAACTTGTAATCTTTGACCAATTCAAGAATTCCATCCTACTGGCCCACGAGGGTTATTTATCAATGAGAATACAAGCCAAACAAGGTCAAATAGTCTTCTTTAAAATTAAATCTATGGGTCCCGGGAAAGAGTATGTTTCTCTTCCTCTGTGACTATAAGCTGTACAACCCATGTAAGCCAGTAACTGAGAACAGCTGTATTTCCTGCCAGACAGAAAGAACATGCCTGAACCAACAAAGAGCGAAACAGAGTCTAAAGATGGAGAGGGGATTAGACTCCAAGACTGTAACTTGAGCATCTGAAATCAGTTATGCCTAAAGCCATGCTCCCTGTAGACTTTTCAGTTACATGAACCATTAATTTCTTTTACTTTTTGGCTTAAGCAAGTATGAAAGTTCCTATCACTACAACCAAAAGAGCCCTGACTAATAAAAGAGAAAACTGAAAAAAAATGTTCTGATGCACCTATCAAATTTGTCTATGTAGTTCTCATTACCCATACTTACTTTAAGGAAGCAGTCACTTGATGCGGTGGCTAAGAGAAGGTACTGACTGTTGTTGGCAAAACAGCAGCAGTTGACTTGCTCTGAGTGCTCCTCATAGATACGTACCAGCTCCCCCGTCCTAGAATTCCAGATCTAAAGAGAAAAGAGAATAAAATTTACAACTCCCCCTTAACTTTCAAAGGAAGAACAGAAGAGCAAACAAATGTGAGCCACTTTGTGGCCGATCTCCCCAGTTGGACATGAGGCTAATGAGTACCCCCCTTCTCTAAAATATGCCCGTATTTTTCCAGGATGTTTTTAAAAAAATTACTTGCAAGTCTACACATATGTCTTTCTATAGGATCATTAGAATCCCTTAAAAAATTACATTCTTCAAGGGCAGGACTGCACGTGGTCACATGAACGACAGTAGACAGAGAAGTACTATACAAGGGATGGAATAATAGACTTTAGATCAGAAGGATTAAGTCCAAGACCTGGCTCTTCCACTTATAAACTGTGTGTCCATCATCAAGTCCTTACTTTGTCTGCTTCACACTTCCCTCCTCAGTAAAAGGAGGATACTTACACCTGTCCTACACAATTCAAGGTACCAAATGAAATAAAGGACAAGCTAAGTTTGCTGCTGTTTTCGAGGTATCAATAAAAAGTAAAGGCAGATGATCAATGAAAAAAATTAAGGCTTTAGATTCTGAGGGAAACCTAGCTTTGAACCCTGGCTCTATTCGTTATCTGTTAATGTGAGCTTGGGCAAATGACTTCATCTCTGAACCTATTTTCTTATCTGCAAAATGAGATCAATTTACTCTTATTCTGCAAGTTGTAGTGAGAAATTGATAATGTAATAAAACAAAGGGTGTAGTATAAAGCCTCACACAGTGTTAAATTCCCAAGCAGAAGTAATCATCATTCTAGTCACTACGTAAGACAATAAAGCAGTGTGTTCTGGAAGAAATAAATTACCTAGTCTTAACTAGGCTCTGAACTTTTTAGAGGTATTAATGTCCCTCCCATAGCATTTTCTTTCTTTTTCTTTTTTTTAATTTTTAATAACCTCTACGCCCATTATGGGGCTCGAACGCATGACACCAAGATGGAAGGGCCAAATGCTCTACCACCTGAGCCAGCCAGGCACCCCATATTTTTTTGTCTTATCGAAGTACTCACAAGAAGTCCAAAAAGTTTAAGTTCTTTAACAGACATTTGTTCCTCTTGTTTTTTACTTTGAGTACTCAGAAAACAGAAACTCAGTGTTATCTCCTTTTATGCCACATAACTCTGACTTTGGAAGTATCAAGACCTGCCAACTCCCAAGTGTGACTCAGTAGTGGCTATGGAGTTAATTAACTGGTTGGTTGTAAAGCCACCTAGAGAGTCCAATCTATCAAGAAGTAATTTTGGGGGGCGCCTGGGTAGCTCAGTTGGGTTAGGAGGCTGCCTTCGGCTCAGGTCATGATCCCAGGGTCCTGGGATTGAGCCCCGCATCAGGTTCCCTGCTCAGTAGACAGCCTGCTTCTCCCTCTCCCTCTGACTGCCACTCTGCCTACTTGTGCTCTCTTTCTGTCAAATAAATAAATAAAATCTTAAAAAAAAAAAAAAGATTTTTTCCAAGGTCCTAATTTGTCTGGACACTCCAAGTGAGTGTAGACCCCAGGAAAACTTCCAAGCCAATTTTCTTTCTCCCAGGTCCAAGCCCCACCCCATCCAGCCAGTTTTAACACTCCACCCTTCCTTCCTTCCTTCCTTCCTCCCTCCCTGCCTCTTTCTTTCTACCTCTCTTTCTTTCTCCCTTTCTTTCCCTCTTCCTCTCCCCTTTATTTATCTATCTACCTATTTATTTTCAGTACTCCCACCAAGTCAGGATCCAGCTTTTTTTTCTAAAGATTTTATTAATTTGACAGAGAGAGACACAGCAAGAGAGGGAACACAGCAGGGGGAGTGGGAGAGGGAGAAGCAGGCTTCCCTCAGAGCAGGGAGCCCGATGTGGGGCTCGATCCCTGGACCCTGGGATCATGACCTGAGCCAAAAGCAGACACTTAACAACTGAGCCACCCAGGCACCCCAGGATCCACCTCTTTTTAAAAAGCCTGAAGCGAGGGGCACTTGAGTGGGTCAGTCAGTTGGGCATCTGACTCTTGATTTCAGTTCAGGTTATGATCTCAGGGTCATAAGACTGATGCCCAAGTCAGGCTCCACAGTCTGAAGCCTGCTTGGGATTCTCTCTCTCCCTTCCCCCTCCTTCCCCACTCTCATGTGCACAGGCTCTCTAAAAAATAAAAAATAAATAAAAATTTTTTTAAAAACCTGAAGTGAGGTGATTGGGGTGCCTGAGTGGCTCAGTTGGTTAGGCATCTGACTCTTGATTTCAGCTCAGGATTGTGAGCTGAACCCAGCATCAGGATCTACACAGTGTGAAGCCTGCTTAAGAGTCTCTCTCTCCCTCTGCCGCTCCCCCACCCCACCCTCCCCACTCCACCTCAAAAAAAATCTGGGTTGCACTTCACAAAGTATGCATTTTACAACAGGAATCCAATCTCAGACAGTAAGTCTGTGCAGCAACACTTCCGATCACAATGCCCTCAAAGATTCTAACTGATGTATACCCATAGACCTATGAATAATAAACAGTAGGCATATTCATTAATTTATAATTGCTTTTCCCAGCTATATAGTAAATATCTCTGGCTGAGAAACCTATGCATTTTTGCTGGTGCTTAAAAATAGACACTATTAATTTGCAGTGGTTAAACCTGGCATGCCTCACGTCAGCAGATCAACAGGCAAGAGTCCTTTACCCCCACTTAGACTAGTCATTCTACTATGGAAAAAGAAAATGAATTCTATGGTAACTACAACTCAAGTGAAAAAGATTTCCCTACCTTGATTTTTTTATCCACTGAGCAGGTTGCTATAAACCTGTCATCTGTAGAGAATGCACAGCAAAGCACTTCATCCTCATGAGCCTTGATTTCTAGCAGTTTTTCTCCTGTTTCAGCTTTGAACACCTGCACAAGCAACAATAAAATCCTTTTACCACAAACTAATGGCCAACATTTGATAAAAATCTTTCTTTAAAAGATCTTAATCCATATTATTTTGCAGTATAAATGAACCTTGGCAAAAACCACTCCAAAAAGCAGAATATATGTCAGAATATATATGCCTTAACATCGAGAACTCTCTCTTATTAAATGTTTGTAATATCAATAAAAAGAGCCAGCAGAGTAAAGCTTCAGTTCTTGAGGTTAGTTTGGTAAAATTCTTTTTTTCTCTTCTCTTCTTTTTTTTTTAAGGTTGGCAAATTCTTAATCAGACCATTTCCTTCAATTTGTTTTCTTTCTGGGTCTCAAAAGTGAAAATTAATAAAATTAGTAATAAAGCACATATACAAAAATAAGGTTTATAGTCACAATCTTACAAAGACTAAACCTAATCTAAATATCAAAGTTTTAACTAACTGATTCTGTTCCCTTCAAAATTTAAAGAAAAGCACTCATTCACATATTCCAAAAACAAACAAGAACTTAAATTCCTTCAAAGCACCTTAGCAAATAATATAGTCTGATTCCTATTTATAGTCAGAAATCTGTGTCTGAACCTGTGATAAAATAGGTATTTTACTTAATCACTGTTTTTTAATCAGAGCCCTGTGTTCACTGTGCTAGAGAGTCTTTATGTCTTTTAACAATTTGCATTTCCTCATTACTCTTAGAGGGCACTTGGATGACAGTAACTGATTGCTAGGGTAAAAGGTACTTTTATGTAACTCGGCAACTTTAAAACTATGAAAACACACAACCATATCTTTTAAATTTCCAGAAAAAGGCTTTCATAAAATGTTCAGGAGATTTGGATTTCTCTATTTCTAATAGAGAAATTTTCTTCAATTTTAGGATTTAAATATATTCTAATATGCACAGTATTAGGTACATGCCTCTTTCAATTTTTCTCAAGAGATATGTTTTACCTGTAAGGTTTTATCAACTCCACAAGAAGCTATTCTTTGACCATCCTCAGAAAAGCAAGCATGGTAAACAGCATCTGTATGGGGGCGGACAACTAAGCGGGAAAGATTCTTGATGTTTTTTTTGTTTCTACATACAAGGAAAAAATGAACAGGAACCTAATAAGTAAGAGTAAAAGTAATTTCTTTTTCAGTTATAAAGTAAACTGTCTTTTAACATTGTTGTGTTGCCAAAAATACAAAATTCTTAAAATTAAGTTACCACCATGTAAATGACAGCACAGATCTCCTGAAAGAAAAAAGTATTATGAAAGTGGCTTTTTTAAGAGAGATGCTACCCTATATAAAGCAACCTGTCAGGTGCTGCAAATGTCACTGAGTTGGGAGAAATCTAACTAATCAAATACATGTTGCTTTCTATTTTCCTTGGATATATTAATGATAACATGTGCAGAGAAAACATTATGTAAGGATACCCTCAAAAAAATCTCCATTGTTTTTAAAGGGAAAGAAGTCAGGGCACCTGGCTGGCTCCATCAGTTAAGCAACCTGACTCTTAATTTCGGCTCAGGTCATGATCTCAGGGTTCTGAGATTGAGCCGAGCATAGGGCTCCCACTGGCCATGGAGCCTGCTTGAGGTTCTCTTATATACACATAGAATCATTTAATCTCCTCAGTGCTATGAAAGAGCACCATTATGTGAGAGAAGCTGAATAACTTTCCTTGGTTATATACAACCAATAAAGCAGAGGAGGGAGCTCCTGGGTACTCCTGGGTGGCCTTCAGCTCAGGTCACGAGCCTAGGGTCCTGGGATCAAGCCCCACATTGGGCTCCCTACTCTGTGGAGAGTCTGCTTCTCCTTCTTCCTCTGCCTGCTGCTGCCCCGCTGTGCTTGCTCTCTGTCAAATAAATAAATATTTTTTTTAAAAGGCAGAGCTGGGTTTCAAGCCCAGGCAGCCTAGAGCCAAAGTCTGTTAATTTTAACCTCCAAACTATTCTAAACTACAGAATGTATGGACTAGTAACAGAGAAAAATAGGCCATCACCATGAAGTGAAACAAATGCTATGATATAAAGTGAGCAAGTATTCCAGAATACAGACAGATTTATCCTAGCTTCAACGAATTAGGGAAACCACCTACAGCAACCTATTTGGAAAGAGGGCCCAGGACTAATAAATACTGCAGATATCAACCTACAGTTCAATTCAGATAAATTATATATGTGAAAAGACAACCATTCATGTTTATTATTTCTAGCTGTAAGAAAAACGTGGCATATAGAAGGCGCATGGAAAATAAAGCTAGACAGACCCAAGAATTAAATTCTATTCAACAAGCTACACAAGCTTAGTCAAATCTCAACAACTCCGTGCCTCAATTTTCTCATTTGTAAAATAGACCAAATAATATTTACCTTCTAAGGTTTGAAGGTAAAATGAATAATGTGCGCATATCTTATATAACAGGCATTAAAAAGATGAGTTAACCCTCTCCTTTTTCTAATTGATAAGATTAAAGCAAGAGCAAAACTGAGCAGTCTCTTTTAGGAGCTAGAACAATAAAAATTCAATGCAAGTTTAATCAGGGCTATGTGAAGGGCAAAGGGCTAATCACTTTATATCTAATATCTCATTTCAATCTTCACAAAAATAATACCTCAAAGTATTGCTATCTCTATTTTATATATGAAAAAAAGAGCAAACCGTAATTTGTTCAAAATCACAAAACTCTCAGGTTTCAGAACTGAGACTCAAATCAGTGTCTGTGACTTCAAAGCCAATGTTCTTCACTAATAAACTGAGTTATAATAAGTAAACCATTTGGTGTTATTATTTAGTATGACTGGTCAAAATACCTACAGGCAAGCATCTATTTCTACGGACTCTTTGGAAATACATATTTCTCCTATACTCACTTCTCCAGAACTTTTCAATAACTAAGAATGCTTATTAAAAGTTCCAGCCCTTTCCAAAGTAGTTAAATCTTCCTGGAGTGAACTTATTCACTACCTGAAAAATAATGACACCGTTATCACGCCACTCCCTTTGGTTTCTTTTTTTTTTTTTTTTTTCTTTTTTTCCCCCGCTTTGGTTTCTTTCCTAACCTACTTACATCCACTCCAGATAAAGCATTCCATGATCGACCTCCTGCTTGGCCTGCAGCTTAGCTTGCTGATAAACTTCTGAAGTTTCTGGTTCACAGAGACCAAGTTGTACAATATTAGGAAATGGCTGTCGTCCAAGAAGATGTCCATTTAAAGATAAAAATTCCTGGAAATTTTCACAGACTGCACAATCCTATGAACAAACTGAAATCTCTTAGAAATATAACCAGAACCAAGATCTGACATTTTTCTGTTTCTGTGATCTTGTCACTTTAAAGGCTTAAACGAGATATTCTCTATGTGAGCTAAAATTAAATAGCCAGCCATTAGATAACAAATATATGGTAACCCTCTCCAAATTTTTAAACATAGTATAAAAATCTCTTTATCGAAGTGTTACTTTCTTAATACATTCTTGTATTAAAAAAACAAAAAACAAAACAACCCAGTTGGACACTTTACTTTCTCAACTTTCAAACCTCAACCCCATCTACATTCCCAGGAGGCTATGAAGCAAAATAATTAGAATCATCAGGAGTTAAAGTGAGGAAATTCTCTCTCTTTGTCCCTTTTATCCTGCTCATCCCCACTATTAAACCTAGAATTAAATGACAAAATGAGATGCCCTTTAAGAACTTGTTTTTCCTACTAATTATACCTTTTCATCCAATATATGCCTGTATTCCACAAATTCATGAATCAGATGAGCAGGGCCTACGAGTTCAGTTTTTGCTTTAATCCAATCCAAGGAAAACATTAAAGCACAAAGTTCCTTTAAAAAAAAAAAAAAAAAAAGAGGAGGATACGGTTAAAGACATCAAAGAATTTTAACTATACCACCCTTATCCTTTTTTTTTTTTTTAATAAAGATTTTATTTGGAGCACCTGGGTGGCTCAGTGGGCTAAGCCTCTGCCTTCAGCTCAGGTCATGATCCCAGGGTCCTGAGACTGAGCCCCGCACAGGGCTGGCTCTCTGCTCAGCAGGGAGCCTGCTTCCCCCTCTCTCTCTCTGCCTGCCTCTCTGCCTACTTGTGATCTCTCTCTCTCTCTCTCTGTCAAATAAATAAACAAACAAATCTTAAAAATAAATAAATTTTAAAAATTAAGATTTTACTTATTTATATTAGAGACAGAGTAATCAAGAGAGAGAGAGAGAGAGAGAGTGCGCGCGCACAAGCCAGGATGGGGGGGAGCAGAGGGAGAAGCAGACTCCCAGCTGAGCAAAGAGCCCGATAGGGGGCTTGATCCCAGGACCCTGAGATCATGACCTGAGTCAAAGGCAGAAACTTAACCAGCTGAGCCCCCAGGTACCCCTACCATCCTTATCCTAACACTACTGAAAGAAACTTAGCAGATAACTAGAATTCAAGGACAAAAAGGAAGCTATTTTAAAAGGAACCAAAGAAACATAAAATGGACCACACACCTTAAATGAAAATAAATTTTACTGGATTAAAACTTAAATATAAAATAAAAAACCTCAAAAAATTCTAGAAGACACAGACAAATATTTTTGTGACAGTAGGATGAAGGAAATGTTTGTAAACATGACACCAAAGCAAAAGTACAAAAAAAAAAAAAAAAAGAGCAGGAGAGATGTGCACTTAACTACATAAAAACTCAAAAACTTTTAATACAGTTGAAAACAATATAAATAAAATTTTACAAAAAATAAAAATATTTATTTACAAGACATATGATAGATGAGGGCTTAATATTTTTTATAGAAAATTCTAATAAAATAAGAGAAACACCTCAACAAAAAAAAAAATAGGTAAAAGCAATGGTAAGACTCAATGCACACAATAAAAGGTACAATTGGCCAAAAACCTCACCAGTAATTTAAAGGAAACAAGAAAGATTCAGCATTCTTTAATATCATATTTCTAGGAATGCCTGGGTGGCTCAGTCAGTTAAGCATCTGCCTTCAGCTCAGGTCATGATCCCAGGGTCCTGGGATCAAGTCCAGCACCAGGCTTCTTGATCAGCAGGGAGCCTGCTTCTCCCTCTGCTTGCCTCTCCCCCTGTGTGCTCTCTCTCTCTCTCTCTGACAAATAAGTAAATAAAATCTTAAAAAGAAAAAAATTAGATTTCTAAAGACTAAAAGCAGTAATCAGAATATTAACTGGGGGCACCTGGGTGGCTCAGTGGGTTAAAGCCTCTGCCTCCGGCTCAGGTCATGGTCCCAGGGATCAAGCCCCACATCAGGCTCTCTGCTCAGCAGGGAGCCTACTTCCTCCTCATTCTCTGCCTGCCTCTCTGCCTACTTGTGATCTCTGTCTGTCAAATAAATAAAATCTTAAAAAAAAAAAAAAAAAGAATATTAGCTGGAGTCAGAGAAAATTAACAGTCTCATATACTGTTGATAGTGATATAACTCAGAGCATGCTCCTGGAGGACAGTTTGGTAATCTGTATTAAAATTCTAACTGTAGTCATGACCCCAGGGTCCTGGGATCCAGCCCCACATCAGGCTCTCTGGTCAGCGGAGAGCCTGCTTCCCCCTCTCTCTCTGCCTGCCTCTCTGCCTACTTGTGATCTGTTTGTGAAATAAATTAATAAAATCTTAAAAAAAAAATTCTAACTGTATATACCATTTGACCTAGAAATTACACTATGTATCCTAAGAAAATAATCAGACAAGTGTGCTTAAGCTATCTAACTTTCCATAAGCCAACTGATCAATATACAATGAAATAGTATGCAGCTTCAAAAAATTTTTCATGTAAAAAATTTTCATGTAAAAAGATGACCATGAAATACAGTTAGATTGGGGGGGGGGGGAAGAGATATAAGACTATTTCCATTATGATCCTATTTTGGGTTTAAAGCAGAAGTATGTGGCGGTGCCTGGGTGACTCAGTCAGTTAAGTCTCTGACTCTTGATTTCGGCTGAGGTCATGATCTCAGGTTTGTGGGATCGAGCCCTACATTGGGCTCTGCACTGGGCATGGAGCCACCTTGGGATTCTCTCTCTCCCTCTGAGCCTCCCCCTGCTCACACACACACCCTCTCTCTCTAAAAAATTAAAATTAAAAAAAAAAAAAAAAGAACAAGCATGTGTATCTGAGCAGCAAAACAATCTGGAAAACTATACACAAACACATTAGCAATAATGGTCATTTTCACTTTCTTTTTAGTTTTTTTCCTACATTTTTCTAATGAAAAAACCTTTAAAAATTAGAAATTATCTTTAAAAATCAGGAAAAAGGGCTTTTAAGAAAGCAAGAAGAAACTGAATTCCTGTCACATTATCATACATACCAAGTTTTAAAAATATGCATTGACTCAACAATCCCACTTCAAAAAATTTTCAAAGGAAATAATGTAGGTGCAAAGACAAACAACCAAACAACATTGTTCGTTACAGCATAATAAAGGCAAAAAACTGAAAACCTAAATGTGCAACAATTACAGCTTAAGTAAATTTGGCACAGATATTTACTGGAATACCTTCATTCCAACGTATAGATTTTCTTTTAAGATTTTATTTATTTATTTGACAGACAGAGATCACAAGTAGGCAGAGAAGCAAGCAGAAAATGAGGAGGAAGGAGGCTCCCCGCTAAGCAGAGAGCCCATTGCGGGGCTAGATCCCAGTACCCCGGGATCATGACCTAAGCCGAAGGCAGAGCCTTTTACCCACTGATCCACCCAGGCTCCTCAGATTTTTTTTTTTTAATAAAGATTTTATTTATTTATTTGACAGAGAGAGACTCAGCGAGAGAGGGAACACAAGCAGGGGGAGTGGGAGAGGGAGAAGCAAGCTTCCCACAGAGCGCAGAGCCCGATGCAGGGCTCTATCCCAGGACCCTGGGATCATGACCTGAGCAGAAGGCAGCCACCTGATGGCTGAGCCACCCAGGCACCCCCAATGTGTAGATTATTAAACATTTACTATATTTTGCTAGGTGAAATAAACAGAGTACTGTAATACACCATTTTTTCAACCAAATGGTAACATACCTAAGCATAGATAAATTACTTAAAGTACATATGGTTTTCAAAAATGTAAACATTTTGAATAGTTGGTAGTCCTGATTTCAAATATTATCTATGTGGTGGTGATTCCCAAATTTTTATTTTTAGTCCATAATGTTCCCCCAGAAATCCAGATTCATATATCCAACTACATACTCATTATTTCCAGTCAGATGTCTTAATATGTATGAGACAGTATATTCAAAATTATTTCCCCCTAAAAAATACTCAGTCTGCCCACAGACACTCCAATCTCAGTTCAGGGCGACTCCATTCTTTCTGTTCTGCAAGGCTGGAATGATCTTATAATGGACCCAAAATCTATCACAAATCATGATTCTACATCATCACTTTCTCCTTCCATGCTGAGCACTTACTACTCCCAAGATAGTATATATTTACTCGTTCACTAGTAGTATAAATTTACTTGTCTCCCCACAGAATATAAGCTCAATGAGAGAAGGGACTTTGTGCCTATGTTATATCCTCACAATGAAGAATAATACACCAGCACCTAACAGGCACTCAATAAATACTTGCTGAATGAATGAATATAATTTCTCATTCTCCATTTCCTCTCAAAGCCTAAAAATACAAATCCATACTGCCCAGAAAGGAAAGCTATTGGTAAGTAGAGAATGAATGTTTAGGAGGTTCATGTACTATACTTACCAAGGTTATCTTTATAAATCACTGTAGGTAAAAATTGTAAGAAAAAAAAAAATACTTACATAGGCTATAATCCTATTTTTACTAATAAAAGAAAATTCCAAACACAGGATGAAATATAAGTGAGATAAAAATAATAATTTGGGGGGCGCCTGGGTGGCTCAGTGGGTTAAGCCTCTGCCTTCAACTCAGGTCATGATCTTGGGGTCCTGGGATTGAGCCCCAAATCGGGCTCTCTGCTCAGCGGGGAGCCTGCTTCCCTCTCTCTCTGCCTGCCCTTCAGCCTACTTGTGATCTCTCTCGCTGCCAAATAAATAAAATCTTAAAAATAATAATAATAATTTTTTTTAATTTTTATTTATTTATTTTTTTAGGGCACTTGAGTGGCTCAGTCAGTTAAATATCTGCCTTTACCTCAGGTCATGATTTTGCAGTCCTGAGACTAAGTCCCATGTCCCAGGCACCCTGCTCTACAGGGAGTCTGCTTCTCCCTCTGCTCCTTTCCCACTCATTCTCTCTCTCTCTCTCTCACTCAAATAAATAAATAAATTTTAAAAATAATAATGATAATTTTTAAATGGGTCACCTTACTTTGTGCATATTGGCACTACCCATATGGTAGGCCAGAAAATTGTACCAATACATGCAGTCCTCCTGATCTGGTGAAAGAGTATGTGGCTGGTAATGTTTCTGGAACTGAGTGATTATTTTCTTATGTAGATTCTGAAACCCAAATGAAACATGTTAGAAGACAGAAACAATTTCATAACCTAAGCATCACAGTAACTATACTGTACAAAGCTATTTAAAAATGTACAGAGAATCTACCCACAAAATACTTACTAATTACAAAAGGAAAAAATTAGTAGCTTTACAGTGGAGAAACTAGCAGGTACCACTTTAGCCAAGTGATCAACATTACCATCACTGACAAGAAGACATACCGACACCCTAATATGATGTCTTGAGGACACAATGACTTCTGTAGTTTTCTTGCCAAAAATATATAACTTTAATCTCATGATGAGAAACCATCAGATAAAATTAAATTTAAATTTAATTTAAACTCAAATTTAAACCCAAACTAAGGGACATTATACAAAATAACTGGCTAGTACTCTTCAAAAGATCATGAAAGATAAGAAAAGCAAAGAATTTTCATAGATTTAAGGAAACATGACAATTACATGCAATATGGGATTTTGATCTGAACCACAAAAAGGGCATTAGAGGGAAAGCTAGCAAAATCTAAATAAAATTTGTGGGTTAGTTAACAGTATTCTATCATTGTTCATTTTCTGGTTTTGATAACTATATTACAGTTAGGTAAGATGTAAACAATGGGGGAAGTTAGATGAAGGTACATGCATAAAATTCTCTATGCTGTTTTGCAACTTTTCTATAAGCCTAAAATTATTTCAAAATAAAAACATTTTAAAAACGTACAGAGATGCAAGTACCTGAAGCTGGTTGCGATTCTTCTCTATAAGGAAATCTACTTGAAGATCATGTAAATAATAACAAAATGATTTTCCATTCCGATCACAAAATAAGAGAGACTTATTAACAAACTCCTGCAGTATGTCTTCGACTTCTTCAGTTTCCATGTCCCAGAGAATACATAACACCTAGAAATCATTATAAGCATTTAATATACCACAAAACTACAATGACCAGGACTGCATATAAGGTGTTAACATACACACACACACACACACGCACGTGCACATGTATACACACAAAAATCATATCTTAAAGCCCAGAAAAACTGTATCTCCATTTCATATGAAGAAGCTCAACTATTCATCAAAATAGAAAAGAGAAGGGGCACCTGGGTGGCTCAGTGGGTTAAAGCCTCTGCCTTCAGCTCAGGCCCTGATCCCAGGGTCCTGGATCGAGCCCTGCATGGGGCTGTCTGCTCAGCAGGGAGCCTGTTTCCTTCCTCTCTCTCTGCCTGCCTCTCTGCCTACCTGTGATTTCTGTCTGTCAAATCAATAAAAAAAAAAAAAAAAAAAAAAGATAGAAAAGAGAAGTCAGATGCTTCTCCAGCCTCACTAGAACTGAGAATAGGAAATAATCTGAGTTCAACAGCAAACCCATGACAGAGACTAAGGGCAGTGGGATTACATTCTGTGACATGGGTCTTAACCTTTCTTTCTATTTTTTTTTTTAAGATTTTATTTATTTATTTGACAGAGAGAGATCACAAGTAGGCAGAGAGGCAGGCAGAGAGAGAGGGGAAAGCAGGCTCCCTGCTGAACAGAGTGCCCAATGGGGAGCTCGATCCCAGGACCCTGAGATCAGGACCTGAGCCGAAGGCAGAGGCTTAACCCACTGAGCCACCCAAACACCCTGGGTCTTAATCTTTCAATATCATCTGTAACAACTTCCTTGATAATATATCAAAAGTGACATGTCATAAATATCCAAGGACAAGGTTTCTCTGTCCTTCTATTACCTTTGTAGGCACCTTAACATCCTTCTGAAGGATGGAAAGATCTGTGTAATAATCTTTGATGTCCTCTCTGAGCATTTCAACACTTATAGACATAGCTTCATCCAGAGCCTCATAATCATAAGATGAAGATTTCCTTATTCTCTTGAATTGCTTATTCTGAAGTTGCCTGAGGTAGTAATCCCAACGGTTGGGAAAATCACGTAAAAGTGCACCAATTAAAGACACTACAAGAGGAGAACCTAAAAACAGAACAAAACAAAACAGCAAAGTCACTGCATTAATACTGTCTCATTTTAAAATTACCAAGAATCACTTTATTCTTAAAAAAACAGTTTCTGCTGCAAGTTATCCAAAGCCTTAAAATATTTACAACACTTAGATTCACTTTAGATATTTCTTCTAAGGAAGTCATTAGAAGTAAGAAATACTTCCTATAAGGATATTCATCACAGCATTATTTAAAATAGAAAAATCTTAAACAATAACAGAAATGATTGAATAAATTGAAGTCACCACAATATTATGCCATTGGTAATTTTTTTCAAAAGATAATTAATGACATGAGAATGTTCAAGATTTGCTTATGAAAAGGCAAGATTCAAATTATGTATACCCTTGTAATCTCATTATTTTTTTCAAAGTTTTGTATGTCCTAAAAGACTGAAAGGAATACTCTTTATTTATTATTTTTTATTATTTCACTATTTTTATATTATTATTTTAATATTTTTATATATTTTATATATTTATATATTATATTATTATATTAATATTTATTATATTTTATTGTTTATTGATAT
The DNA here is from genome assembly GCF_010015895.1 of Lontra canadensis. Taxonomy (NCBI): domain Eukaryota; kingdom Metazoa; phylum Chordata; class Mammalia; order Carnivora; family Mustelidae; genus Lontra; species Lontra canadensis. The sequence continues at coordinate 12,754,802 of NW_022631046.1, read as the reverse complement.
TATATATTATTTATTTATTATTATTTGAATATTTATTTATTTGACAGACAGTATTGTCTGACAATTGTCTGACAGACTATACTGTCTGTCAAATAAATAAATAAAATCTTAAAAAAAAAAGAAAGAAAGAAATACTCTCATGGGGCTAATAATAACCAAATGATGGGCAATTTCTTTTTATTGCTTCACACATTTTTTCAATGTTTCAAAATGGACATGCATCACTTTTATAAAGAATACAAATAACATTTTCTTTTCTAACATATTTCTTAAGTCAGTTAACTCAATTGGAGTGCCTGGGTGGCTCAGCAGGTAAAGCATCTGACTGTTGGTTTCTGCTAAGATCTCGATCTTAGAGTCTTGAGACCATGGGTCTCGAGTGGGAGCATGGCTCCCCACTGAGTGGGAAGTCTGCTTCCCTTCTACCTCTGCCTTTGCCCCCACCCCTTTGTGGGCATATACACACACTATCTCTCTCAAACAAATCTTTTTTTAAAAAAGGCAATTAGCTCAAAACCAAGTATCTATTCAATGGCAAAAAGAAACAAGGAACAGAAAGGATTAACAAGAGTGGAAGAATAGAAGTAAAGAGCTGACAGATGTGACTAAAATTTTTAATTTCTGTATGTCAAATAAATACTACAACTGAAATTAAAAAGCAGACAAAAAACTAGGAGAAAATATTTGCAAAAATATGGCAAAGAGCTAATAGCTTCAATAGTTAGAATGCCTAAAAATCAATTAAAAATACTGCTATCAACAAGAAAAATTCAATCAAGGGTAATTTCTTAAAATGCAAATACTCAATAAACCAGTAAAAAGTTTAACTTCACTAATAAAAAGTGCAAATTAACAGGACAACACCAGTTTTCACCTACAAAATTAGATATTATTTTTAGAAAATCCCAACCAAAAACACATAAAACTCTGATTCTCACTATATTTTTTATTCTTTGGCAGAAGTTATCCATCTTCATCTAATCCGTCCCACTAACATATTATGGTTGTTCATTAAATATTATTTTAATGAATAAATGAATACCAAAATATTATTATCTATGTACGGTGTCGGAGTAGAACCTAAAACACTAAATATCCTAGTAAAGTTTCTGGATATTCATGTACTAAACTATCATATTCACTAGCTTACTTTACAAAAAGGAAAATTAATACCTATAATTCCCTCATACACAAAATAACCATACCTTTACATTCCTTTATAATACTATGAGCTTGTTCTGGCAAATCTGCTTTCTTCATATTAACAAAAAGGGATAAAATTTCAAGTCCTTTTTCTTTTCCTAAGCCACTCTCCACAGAGACTACATATTTAGGACCTGCAACAAAATCACAAAATATAGTAAGTAATTTGGTTTGAATATATTTAAATGTAATTGAATTAAACCATGAAGTAAAAAGTAAATTAATCCTCACCCATTACTGAATCTGTAACGCTCTTGTCCCTGGTTGTAAGAAGAATTTGACACTGATTGTCAAAAGCTTTTAATACCCAAGGATCCCAAACATCATCCAAGATCAACAGAGACCTAATTTAAAAAAATTGTATTTAATCACTAATGACATTACTTGAAGCCTCTTTTAAAAAAGTATGATGCCACCAAAGCCTTAAAATTTACAAAATAAAGAGGTCTATTTCATGGCTCTTCCTCTTTTCTTTGCTATATTCCTTTCACAATATACTGAACCAAATAAGGAAAAAAAAGTTAGAGACCTTCCTCTTTTCCCACCCCAAAACAATGAATGCATTTTTTATTTATTTGACAGAGAGAGACACAGCGAGAGAGGGAACACAAGCAGAAAAAGTGGAAGAGGGAAAAGCAGGCCTCCCACCGAGTAGAGAGCCCAGTGCTGGGCTCCCTCCCTGGACCCTGGGATCATGACCTGGGCCGAGGGCAGATGCTTAACGACTGAGCCACCCAGGTGCCCCAATGAATGCATTTTAAAGTTAGGGAACCTATAAAAAGTGAACTGTGTGTATCATGTAGGTATTAAAAATTGGTTGCCAAGTGCCTTAAAAGAAGTATCCAAGTGGGGCGCCTGGGTGGCTCAGTGGGTTAAAGCCTCTGCCTTCAGCTCAGGTCATGATCCCAGGGTCCTGGGATCGAGCCCCACGTCGGGCTCTCTGCTCAGCAGGGAGCCTGCTTTTTCTCTCTCTCTCTGCCTACTTGTGATCTCTGTCTGTCAAATAAATAAAATCTTTAAAAAAAAAAAAAGAAGTATCCAAGTAATAAGATTTTTCTAATTCAGTCTAATTCAGTCTTAAAGCCACTAAAACTAAATGAGAACTGGGCTCAGGTTAGCATTAGAATCAATCATATAACAGTAACAATATTTGACCATCTTTTACCTATAAAACTAGCATTTTCATATATTCCAACCAGATACAATGCACTAGCAAGAATATTACCCTTCATTTGGTACACTAGCATGGTTTTTTTCCCATCCATAAATCACTTTGTTTACTCCTAATGACAAAAAAAAAAAAAAAACCTCTGTGAATTCTTGGTTTCTCCAAAAAGTTTTTTGAACTCAGCAGAACAGATGGAGAAAAAATACAACTAATACAACTAAAAGCTGATAGCATAATTATACACTAGCATTTTTATCCTAATGGCACACTACTTCTGTGTACTACAAAAAAAGATTCTGGGTACACATACAGCCTAGAAAATTGCAAAAGTACAAACCAAAATGCTGCAGAGAGAGAAACAAAAGAATGACTTTATATGCCATGGTTTGATACATTTGATAGCATTTACAATATTTTCCTAAGTACAAATCACTTTTATTTTCCCCGAGAATGAAAGTGGGACTAGTAAAAAGTTACTGCAAAAGAAAAGAGGTAATATTTAGTGGTCTTGAGGCTCCTGGAGGGTTCAGTTGGTTAAGCATCTGACTCTCGATCTCAGTTCAGGTCATGATCTCAGGTACATGAGATCGAGCACCATGTAGGGCTCCATGCTGGGTACGGAGACTGCTTGAGTTGTTTTCTCTCTTGCTCCTTCCCCACCTCTAACAAAAAAAAAAAAAAAAAAAAAAAAAAAAGCAAAACCTAGTACTCTCAATGCCATTTCCTCCAGGAAAATCAATACCAGTGGCTACCAAGGGGGAGGGAGCAATAACAGAGGGACCTGGAAGAGAAAGAAGCCAGAGGGAAAGGAGCTTGTCCTCTGCAGAATCACCTAAGAGGCTTTTCTCAAATTACTACCCTCACCCCTCTGATATTAATCCCCTTACCAATTTAAGAATCACTGCCATACTCAGCCACTGCTACATATGAAAGTGTACTGCATCGTCAGCTGCAAAGAGGCCATTAAAAAAAAGTTTAGAGCCATTACCTAATTCTCACCCAATTTACTGCTGAACTATCAAGGAAGGCTTTATTCATCTTTGTACTTGCAGCACTTGACCCAGAACCTGGCACAACACTCATGTTGGTTAAATGAACCAATGAAAGAATGGCTGTTAGATCAGGGAAATCGAAGGGTTGACTGAATCCCAGTTGATTAACTACTGATGGTTAACAGTTAACACTGTTAACACAAGCGCCAACTAAGCTACTGTCTCCCTTCTGGCTAATGAAAACTTAAACAGTTGATAACAACGCCTGGCACATAGTCATAATATTTATTGAATGAATGAAAATAAAACAAACTCTTGAAGTTCACAGAAGTACAAGAGTTACATACATACACACACACACACACACACATATATATATATATCCCAAAACTAAGACAACACAACAGAAGGGTCCCATTAAATAAATAAACCTTTTACCAGGTGCCTACATTTAGTCTGTCTCTTATTCAGTGTTATCCATTAGAAATAATAGATTCAAGGTAAGAAACTTGCATTTTCTAGCAAAGACCTCTCACAAACTCACCTACTTAGGAAATACTTCTTGAGCATCTCAGTGGTATATAAGAGACAACATAGTAAGTAGGATGCAAAGAAAAGTAACAATTTCAGGCCAGTGGCAACCATTTTTAAATATAAGACAAAGAACAGCAGAAAAGCAATGCTTTATTCCTAGATCCCTACTAAACAGCAAGATGTCCTCAAAATGTCAGTAGTTAAATCTGACTGGGACTTCATGCACCAACTAAATGGACTATCTGTACCTTGGGTGTTTGCGCAGCATGAGAATGCGAAGACGGTCTTTAGCCTCTTCAATATTGAGCGGAAGCCTCTGAGAGAAACTCTCATCTTGATCCAACCGTGTGCAAAGATTCTGCAATTTCATCAGAAGTCCAGATTTGTCCTGTTTCCCAACTGAAACCCAGTGTACACCCCCTGGGAAACAACCTAGTAAAGAAAATAATAATAAACTTAAGGCCTCCTTGGAAGATTTTAATGATAAGTAGCAGATTTGTTCTAATTTTCAATCTCATCCTATCTTCATTTTCTCTCGATTGAAGGTATAAATTTTGCTTGTAGAGCACTGTTGAGCTTTACAACCTGAATATAAGAAAAGCTGAAGATGTGAAGAAAATGAAATTTGACGTAAATCTATCTATCAGTTAAAATCTTAACAAACAAAAATTTACAGTCTTAGTCCTAGGTCATCAATGATCACTGTACAACATAGTTTCTCAACCTTAGTACTCTTGACATTATAAGCTAGATAATTTTTTTTAAAGATTTATTTATTTGACAGAGAGAGAAAGAGATCACAAGCAGGCAGAAAGGCAGGCAGAGAGAGAGAGAGGGGGAAGTAGGCTCCCCACTGAGCAGAGAGCCCAATGAAGGCCCAGGACCCTGAGATCATAACCTGAGCTGAAGGCAGAGGCTCAACCCACTGAGCCACCCAGGCGCCCCTAAGCCAGGTAATTCTTTATTGTAAGGAACTTTCATACACACCGCAGGATGTTTAACAGTCTCTCTGGCTTCTACCCACCAGATGGTAATAGCATTCCCCCACCCTGGTTATGACAACCAAAGATATCTTCAACCACTTTCAAATGTCCCTTTTAGGTTAAAATCACCTCTGACTGAGAACCCACTGATATCCAGGAACACATAACATAGTCATTAGGATTCTCATACAGAAACTTAAATTAAGAAGTTAGTTTCAAGTCTGGCTCTACTGGTTACCAGCTACGCAATCTTTAGCAAATCACTCAGCCTCACTTTTATTTATTATACTGGAATAAGATTGTTTACTTTACCTATTTCAGAGTTACTGTGAGAAATTAACGATACACGTGAATTTGCTAAGTTAACTGTAAGGGGTTAAAACAGACAGGATTATTAGTGATATGGATCTTAGAGCACCTTGCAAACATTAAGCTCTGAACTAGTAGGCACCATATAAGAATGGACGTCGTTATTATTGTTACTATCAACTGTTATCATCATTATCATTGTTAATTAAGCCACAGTATATCATAAAGTACATATTTTTACTTACATAGGTATCAGGAGCCAAAAATCTTAAGCCTTCATAGACTATACTTAATCAGTTCCCCACATAAATACAAAAAAATGCTAGAGGGGCTCCTATGTGTAAAATTTGGTGAGCAGTAGCATTATTAGAACATATCAGTATCATGAACCATCAAGATATATGTTACGTGGGGTGCCTGGGTGGCTCAGTGGTTTAAAGCCTCTGCCTTTGGCTAGGTTCATGATCCCAGGGTCCTAGGATCAAGCCCCACATCAGGCTCTCTGCTCAACAGGGGGCCTGCTTCCCACTCCCCCTCTGCCTGCTTCTCTGCCTACTTGTGATCTCTGTCTGTCAAATAAATAAGTAAAATCTTAAAAAAAAAAAGATTTATGTTGTGTGATTGTAAATAATATAAGAAAAAGCAAAAAATAGGGGTGCCTGGGTGGCTCAGTGGGTTAAAGTCTCTGCCTTCAGCTCAGGCCCTGATCCCAGGGTCCTGGATTGAGCCCTGCATGGGGCTGTCTGCTCAGCAGGGAGCCTGTTTCCTTCCTCTCTCTCTGCCTGCCTCTCTGCCTACCTGTGATCTCTGTCTGTCAAATCAATAAATAAAATCTTTAAAAAAAGAAAAAGAAAAAAGCAAAAAAATAGATAAAAAAATAAATGAGTTATATCAAAGGAATACTTATTTACTGGTATTCACAAATAATTAACTACAAAAATCACTATTTTAAAAGCTTAATCATCTAGATTTATATATATGCAAAGATCTATTTATGATATATTTATTGAGCATTATTCTAAGAGTTCTACATATTAACCTATATTTAATCTACATATTAAACTATCAAGCAGACACTATTATTTTAAGCAGGCTCCACGCCCAGCAAGGAGTCCAATGAGGGGCTCAAACTCATAACCCTGAGATCAAGACCTGATCTGAGATCAAGAGACAAATAAACAACTAAGCCACACAGGCATCCCATAAGCAGAGACTATTATTATCCCAGTTTTACAGAGGAAACTGAGGTATAGGAAGCCTGAGTAACTTGCCCAAGGTTACACAGATAATAAAGCAGAGGTGGGATTCAAACCTCCAGAACCCATGCTCAACTTATGAACTATTCTGCCTCCTTAAGGATATTAACTGCAGGATTGTTTGCAACAGAAAAAGCTGGAAACAACTGCAATGTCCATCTTAACCAACTCTTTCCAAGCCTGAGGCAGGCCCAACTAAGGAAGGAAAAAACCTTATATGTAAATGAGGTTTGGAGTGTTAAACAATACTTGACATTTTAATTATTGAAATTAGACTGCCGGAATGCAAACTGGTACAGTCACTGGAAAACAGTATGGAGAGTCCTTAAAAAGTTAAAAATAGAACTACCCTGGGGTGCCTAGCAGGCTCAACTGGTTAAGTGTCTGCCTTATGATCCTGGGTCATGATCCTGGGGTCCTAGGATTGTACTTCCACATTGGCTCCCTGCTCAGTGGATGTCTGCTTCTCCCTCTCCCTCTGCCCCTACCCACCATTCGTGCTCGCTCTCTCCCTCCTTCTCTAATAAATAAATAAAATCTTTTAAAAAAAGAAATAGAACTACTCCATGATCCAGCAATGGCACTACTGGGTATTAACCCAAAGAATACAAAAACAGTGATTCAAAAGGATACATGCATGCCTATGTTTACAGCAGCATTATTTACAATAGCCAAGATATGGATTAATGAATGGATAAAGAAGATGTGTTATATATACACAATGGAATATTTTGCCATAAAAAAGAATTAGATCTTATCATTTGCAATGACATGGAGTTAGCGAATACAATAGTTAGTAATGGACTTAGAGAATACAATGCTAACCGAAATAAATCAGAGAAAGACAAACACCACAAGGTCTCACTCGTATGTGGAATTTAAGAAAGAAAACAAATAACCAAAGGGGGAAAAAAGAGAGAGAGTGAGATGAACCAAGAAACTGACTCTTAACTATAGAAAACAAACTCTTGATTACCAGAAGGGAGGGAGGGTTGGGGAATGAGTTAAAGAGGTAATGGGGATTAAGAAGTGCACTTGCCCTGGATGATGTATGGAATTATTGAATTGCTATATTGTACACTTAAAACTAATATAACCCTATAAAAAATAAAGTCACATAACCAAAAAAAAGTAAATAAAAAGATAAGAGTGGGGGTGCCTGGATGGCTCAGTCAGCTAAGCAACTGGTTTTGGCTCAGCTCATCATCTCGGGGTCCTGGGATCAAGCCCCACATTGGGCTCTCTGCTCAGCCGGAAGTCTGCTTCTCCCTCTCCCTCTCCTTCTGTTCCTGTGCTCTTTCTCTCGCTCACTCTATCTCTCAAATAAATAAAATCTTAAAAAAAAAAAAAAAAAGTTACATGTACTTATTGCAATGAGCACCAGGTGATGTACCGAATTGTTAAATAACTGTATCACAGATCTGAAACTAACATAATATTGTGTGCTACCTAACTCAAAATAAAAACCTTAAGGGGGGGAAAAAAGAAACTGGGGTGCCTGGTGGCTCAGAGAGTTTAGCATCTGACTCTGGATTTCGGCTTGTGTCATGATCTCAGGGCTCTGGAATCAAGCCCCATGTCAGTCTCTCCACCCAGCGAGGAGTTGGCTTGAGATTCTCTCTCCCTGCCCCTTCCCCTATTTGCACACACATGTGCATGCACTCTCTCTCGCTCTCTAAAATAAATAAATCTTTCCCCCCAAAAATTAGATTGTTTTTAAAACTTGAGGTGACCTGGGGACTCTGAACCTGTATAAAGGCAGAAAAGAATCAGTGCCAGGGAAGTGTTAAACAGGCTATAAGGGGGAAAAGTTTTTCCCAATTACACCCTACAAACCTCAATGCAAGGGTTATACATCCACTAACTAAACCTAGTAAAACTGCCGAGGTTTACGATTATGAATTTAAATTAGAACTGGGTGATTTTCTCCAGCAAAGAGGAAGCAAGTAACTGTCCAGATGAAGCCATGGGGAGTAAGTGAGCAACTGTCTGGATGGAGCAATGGGGACTAAGCAATTAGATTCTATCTCCTAGCAAAAAGAAGGAAGCAGAATTTACCCAAGTAAGAAGAAACTAAAGAACCAAGAGCATGTGCAAAGAAGCAACCAAATACTGGCTGATATCAACCTAGGCCTGAGCCTAAAGAGGGGGCTGATGGGAAAAACAGTGAGGATATTATAGAATCAAGGGATAAGTCTTGATAGGTCTGAAAACTGTAGTGGTGAACTTGAGCAGAATAGGTGGAGGTGGGCAAAGAACACAACAGACTGTTTAACATTAAGATTTCAAAAGTGGTATCATTTCTGGTATTGATAAGGACGAGGGTCCAGTATGTGATCAGGAAGTATATGAATAAAAGGAAGTAAAGAAAATGGTTACTGCAGATAAAGACATCAAGAAATCGAGAAGCCAGGGATGGGCTCCAAGATGGCAGAGGAGTAGGAGACCTAAATTTCCTCCGGTCCCAGGAATTCAGCTAGACAGTTATCAGACTATTCTGAACACCTGTGAACTCAACAGGAGATTGAAGAAAAGAATAGCAACAACTCTATGAACAGATAAACTGCTACTTTCTGGAAGGTAGGACATGCAGAGAAGTCAATCTGAGGCAATATATGGAAAGATAAACTGCTGGGGAGGGAGCCTCAGTCAGCTGGCTCCCAGCAAGTGATAGAGCAGAGGAGCACAAAATCAGAACTTTCAGAAGTCTGTTCCAGTGAGGGACGTCACTCCAGTGGCTACACAGAGGCCGCGTGGCGGGGGGGGGGGGGGCTCACTGGAACAATGTCAGGACTCTAGGGGTCACAGAAAGACTGAGGGTACCTGAGTACGGCAGAGCTCCCAGGTGTTAGAGCAGGAAAGCCGACTGCAAAGACAGAGCCAAGGAGCAGGCTCTCAGTTCAGGTTGCCATAATCTGTGATTCCTGGCACAGTCGGACCACTGCTCTTCCGGCAGGGACCCTACAAGTGGCAGACCCGAGGGAGACTCCCCTTCCTCCCCAACGAGGAGCAGCACGGGAGTGCACCACAGGAATCTGCTGGGTTTGAAGACTCCAAACGGGGTCATGTGCCTCAGACAGAAACACTTGGTCATAGGCCAGGTGAGCACAGAATCCAACTAGAGACTAGGGAGACAGGAGGGACTGACTGCTTTTCTCTGCAGGTGCACCGAGGAGCAGGGCCCTGAGCTCTTGGCTTCCCAAGGACAGAGATTGGGAGGCCGCCATATTCATTCTCATCCCCCAAAGCTGTACGGAAAGCTTTCAGGGAATGAAAGCTACCAAAAGCAAACCCAAGCAGATTACTTAGCCTGGCCCCTGGCAAGGGTGGTGCAATTCCACCTCAGGAGAAGACATTTCAGAATTATACTTCTTTCCTTTTTCAACCAACTTCTTATCAATCCCTTCTTAAAAATCTATTTTAATTATTATTTTACAGTCATACTCTATCCCTTCATTGCATTTACCCTAACTTTTTGTATGCATATATTTTCCTTCTTTAAAATTTTGGGATGCAGATTCTTCTAACAGACCAAAATATACCCTAAATCTAGTGTATGGCTTTGTTGTATTCACCTGCCTGATCATATTCTTCCCTTTTTTTTTTAATGTTTCTTTCTTTTTTCAACCAACTTCTCACCTCATCAATTCCTTTTTTTAAAATCTTTTTTAATTTTCATTTTTACACCTAAAATCTAGTGTGTGGCTCTATTCTATTCACCAGCCTAATCACAGTCTTCTTTTTTTTTTCCCCTCTGCCTTCAGCCCCCCACCCATTTCTTCTGATTTGTTTAGTGTATATTTTTCTGGGGTCATTTTTCTGTAGCACTTCGGTTTTTTGTTCATCTGTTCTTCTCCAGATAAAATGACAAAACAGGAAAAGTCACCTCAAAAAAAAAAAAAAAAAAAGAGGCAGTACTGATTGCCAGGGGACTAATCAACATGGACATTAGTAAGATGTTGGAACTAGAGTTCAGAATGACGATTGTAAAGATACTAGCTGAATGTAAAAAAAAGCTTAGAAGATATTAGAAAATCCCTTTCTAGAGAAATAAAATCTAACCAAATCGAAATCAAAAAGGCTATTAATGAGGTGCAATCAAAAATGGAGACTCTAACTGACAGGATAATGATGCATAAGAGAGAATTAGTGATATAGAAGACCAAATGATAGAGAATAAAAAAGAAAGAAAAAGAGATAAACAACTATTGAATCATGAGGGGAGAATTAAAGAGGTAAGTGATAGCATAAAGCAAAACAATATTAGAATAATTGGGATCCCAGAAGAAGAAGGGGGGGGGCAAGGTATATTGGAGCAAATTACAGCAGAGAATTTCCCTAATTTGGGAAAATAAAGAGACATCAAAATCCAAGAGGCACAGAATCAGAAATCAGTAAATCACAAAATCAGTAAAAATATGTTAACACCCTGACATCTAACAGTAAAACTTTAAAATCTCAGAGACAAAGAGAAAAGCCTGGAAGCAGCTCAGAACAAGAGGTCTCAAACCTACAATGGCAGAAACATTACACTGCCAAGAGACCTATCCACAGAGATCTGGAAGGCCAGAAAAAACTGTTGTGATATATTCAGGGTACTAAAGGAGAAAAACATGTAGCTAAGAATATTATATTGAGCTAGGCTGTCACTGAAAATAGAAGGAGAGATAAACAGCTTCCAGGACAAACAGAAACCAAAGGAATTTGCAATCACCAAACCAGCCCTACAAGAAATACTGAAAGGGGTCCTCTAAGCAAAAAGAGAGTCTAGAAGTAACACAGACCAGGAAGGAACAGAGACAATATATAGTAAGTCATCTAACAGGCAATTCAGTGGCACTAAATTCATATATTTCAATAATTACCCTGAATATAAATGGGATAAATGCCCCAAACAAAAGACACAGGGTATCAGATTAGATTAAAAAAAAACAAGACCAAATAATACGCTGTCACAAGAGACTCATTTTCGACCCAAACACACCTCGAGATTTAAAGTGAGGAGGTGGAAAAACCATTTACCATGCTAATGGACATCAAAAGAAAGCTGGGGTGACAATCTTTATATCAGACAAATTCGATTTTAAACCAAAGACTATAATAAGATGAAGGAGGACACTATATTATACTTAAAGGATCTATCCAATAAGAAGATCTAATAATGGTAAATATTTATGCCCCTAACATGGAAGCAGCCAACTATATAAGCCAATTAATAAAAAAATCAAAGAAACACATTGACAATAATACAGTAATAGTAGGGGACTTTAACACGACCTCACTGAAAAGGACAGATCATCTAAGCAAAAGGTCAACAAGGAAATAAAGGCTTTAAATGACACACTGGACCAGATGGACTTCACAGATATTTTCAGAACACCCATCCCAAAGCAACAGAATACACATTCTTCTTTATAGCACATGGAACATTCTCCAGAATACATCACATCCTGGGTCACAAATCAAGTCTCAACCAGTACCAAAAGACAGGAATCACTCCCTACATATTTTCAGACCACAATGCTTTGAAACTAGAACTCAATCACATAAGCTGGAAAGAACTCAAATACATGGATGCGAAAGAACATACTACTAAAGAATGAATGGGTCAACGGGAAATTAAAGAAGAATTTTATTTTATTTTTTTTAAAGATTTTATTTATTTATTTGACAGACAGCGACCATAAGTAGGCAGAGAGGCAGGCAGAGAGAGTAAGCAGGCTCCCTGCCAAGCAGAGAGCCTGACACAGGGCTCAATCCCAGGACCCTGGGATCATGACCTGAGCCGAAGGCAGAGGCTTTAACCCACTGAGCCACCCAGGAGCCCCAAGAAGAGTTTTAAAAATTAATGAAAACAAAATAAAATGAAAACACAACTGTTCAAAATCTTTGGGATGTGGCAAAGGAGGTCCAAAAAGAGAAAAGTATATAGCAATACAAACCTTCCTCAAGAGAAAAGAAAGGTCTCAAATACACAACCTAACCCTACACCTAAAGGAGCTGGAGAAAGAACAGCAAAGAAAGACTAAACACAGAAGAAGAGAAATAATAAAGATCAGAGCAGAAATCAAGGAAATAGAAACCAAAAGAACAGCAGAACAAATCAACAAAACTAGGAGCTGGTTCTTTGAAAGAATTAATAAGATTGATAAACCTCTGACCAGACTTATCAAAAGGAAAAGAGAAAGGACCAAAATTAATAAAATCATGAATAAAAGAGGACAGATCACAACCAACACTAAAGAAATGCAAACAACTATAAGAACATACTATGAGCAACTATATGTCAACAAATTAGACAATCTGGAAGAAATGGATGCATTCCTAGAGACATATAAACTACCAAAACTAAACCAGGAAGAAGCGGAAAACCTGAACAGACCCATAACCAGCAACGAAATTGAAGTAGCAATCAAAGATTTCCCAATAAACAAGATCCTAGGGCCAGATGGCTTCCCGGGGGAATTCTACTAAACATTTAAAGAATTAATACCTATTGTTCCAAAACTGTTCCAAAAAACAGAAATGGAAGGAAAACTTCCAAACTCATTTTATGAGGTCAGCATTACCCTGATCCCAAAATCAGACAAAGACCCCATCAAAAAGGAGAATTACAGACCAATATCCCTGATGAACATGGATGAGAAAATTCTCATCAAAATACTAGCCAATAGGGGGCGCCTGGGTGGCTCAGTGGGTTAAAGCCTCTGCCTTCGGCTCAGGTCATGATCCCAGGGTCCTGGGAGCAAGCCCCACAGCAGGCTCTCTGCTCAGCGGGGAGCCTGCTTCCTCCTCTCTCTCTCTGCCTGCCTCTCTGCTGACTTGTAATCTCTGTCAAATAAATAAATTAAAAAAAAAAAATACTAGCCAATAGGATCCAACAGTACATTAAAAGGGTTATTCACCAGACCAACTGGAATTTATTCCCGGGCTGCAAGAGTGGTCCAACATCTGCAAATCAATCAATGTGATACATTAATCAAAGAAAGGACAAGAGCTATATGATCCTCTCAATAGATGCAAAAAAAGCATTTGACAGAGTGCAGCAAATTTTCTTGATTAAAACTCTTCACAGTGTAGGGACAAAGGGTACATACCTCAATATCATAAAAGCCATCTATGAAAAACCCACAGCAAATATCATTCGTAATGGGAAAAAACTGAGAGCTTTCCCCCTAAGGTCAGGAACACAGCAGGGATGTCCACTATCACCACTGCTTTTCAACATAGTACTGGAAGTCCTAGCTTCAACAATCAGACAACAAAAAGAAATAAAAGGCATCCGAGGGCGCCTGGGTAGCTCACTTGGTTAAGCGACTGCCTTCGACTCAGGTCATGATTCTGGAGTCCCAAGATCAAATCCCACATCAGGCTCCCTGCTCGGGTAGGGAGTCTGATTCTCCCTTTGACCCTCCCCCCTTCTCATGCTCTCTTTCTCATTAAAAAAAAAAAAAAAAAAAAAAAAAAGGCATCCAAATTAGCAAAGAAGTCAAACTCTCACTCTTTGCAGATGATAGGATACTTTATGTGGAAAACCCAAAGACTCTACCCCAAAACTGGCAGAACTCATAAAAGAATTCACTTAAGTGTCAGGATATAAAATCAATGAACAGGGGCGCCTGGGTGGCTCAGTGGTTAAGCCTCTGCCTTCAGCTCAGGTCATGATCCCAGGGTCCTGGGATCAAGCCCCGCGTTGGACTCTATGCTCGGCAGGGAGCCTGCTCCCACCTCTCTCTCTGCCTGCCTCTCTGCCTGCTTGTGATCTCTCTCTCCCTCTGTCAAATAAATAAAATCTTTAAAAATTCTTAAAAAAAAAAAAAATCAATGAACAGAAATCTGTTCTGTTGTATTTCTATACACCACCAAGACAGAAGAAAGAGAAATTAAGGACTCAATCCCATTTACAACTGCACTCAAAACTGTAAGATACCTAGGAATAAATCTAACCAAACAGACAAAGAATTTGTACTCAGAAGACCACAGAATACTCATAAAGAAACTGAGGAAGACACAAAGAAATGGAAAAATGTTTCATGCTCAAGGATTGTAAAAACAAATATTATGAAAATGTTTATGCTACCAAGAGTGATCTACACATTTAATGCAATCCCTACCAATATACCATCAACTTTTTTTCACAGAAATGGAACAAATAATCATAAAATTTATATGGAACCAGGAAAGACTTGAAAAAGCCAGAGGAATGTTGAAAAAGAAAAGCAAAGCTGGTGGCGTCACAATTCCAGACTTCAAGCTCTATTACAAAGCTATAATCATCATGACAGTATGGTACTGGCACAAAAACAGACACTTAGATCAATGGAACAGAATACAGAGCTCATAAATTGACACTCAACTCTATGGTCAACTAATCTTTGACAAAGCAGGAAAGAATGTCCAATGGAAAAAAGTCTCTTCAACAAATGGTGTTGGGAAAATTGGACAGCCACATGCAAAAGAATGAAACTGGACCGATTCCTTACACCACACACAAAAATAGACTCAAAATGGGTGAAAGACCTCAATGTGAGACAGGAATCCATCAAAATCCTTGAGGAGAACACGGGCAGCAACCTCTTCAACTTCAGCCACAGCAACTTCTTCCTAGAAACATTGCCAAAGGCAAGGGAAGCAAGGGCAAAAATGAACTATTGGGACTTCTTCAAGATCAAAAGCTTTTGCACAGCAAAGGAAACAGTTAACAAGACCAAAAGACAATTGACAGAATGGGAGAAGGTATTTGCAAATGACATATCAGATAAAGGGCTAGTATCCAAAATCTATAAAAAACTTACCAAACTCCACACCCAAAGAACAAATAATCCAATCAAAAAATGGGCAGAAGACATGAACAGACATTTCTGCAAAGAAGACATCCAGATGGCCAACAGACATATGAGAAAGTGCTCGACATCACCTGGCATCAGGGAAATACAAATCAAAACCACAATGAGACTCCACCTCATACCAATCAGAATGGCTAAAATTAACAGGTCAGGAAATGACAGATGCTGGTGAGGATGTGGAGAAAGGGGAAGCCCTCCTACACTGTTGGTGAGAATGCAAGCTGGTGCAGCCACTCTGGAAAACAGTATGGAGATTCCTCAAAAAGTTGGAAATAGAGCTATTCTATGACCCAGCAATCTCACTACTGGGTATATACCCCCAAAGAGACAAATGTAGTGATCTGAAGGGGCACGTGCACCCCAATGTATACAGCAGCAATGTCCACAATAGCCAAACTATGGACAGAGCCTAGATGTCCATCGGCAGATGAATGGATAAAGATGTGGTGTATATATATAAAATGGAATATTACGCAGTCATCAAAAAAAATGAAAACTTGCCATTTGCAATGACATGGATGCAACTAGAGGCTATTATGCTAAGCAAAATAAGTCAATCAGAGAAAAATAATTATCATATGATCTTGCTAATATGTGGAATTTAAGAAACAAGACAGAGGACCATGAGGGAAGAGAGAAAAAATGAAATAGGACAAAACCATAGAGGAAGACAAGCTATAAGAGACTCTTAAGCTCAAGAAACAGAGGGTTGCTGGAGTGTAGGCGGCTGGAAGGGTTGCAGTGGCTGGGCTATGGACACTGGGGAAGGTATATGCTATGGTGAGCACTGTGAATTGTGTAAGACTGCTGAATCACAGACCTGTACCCCTGAAACAAATTATACATTATATGTTAATTTAAAAAAAGAAAGAAACTGGGAGGCCAAAGTTTTGGATGACTCATCCATATAAATATGAATATCTTACTATGAGTGTCGACATGAGAAGAACTTAAATTTATAACTACAAACTTCAATGATCAATGAATGAGAGCAATACCATTAACTGGGAAAGATCAGAGAAATCAATCGCAAAGGACAGACTTTAGCTGGAGAAGGGAGTATTAATGGTCTAGATGAGGCAAGAGAAAAGCAAGGACAACATCTACCCATTTCCTGGTCCTGAAATATGTGAGATGTAGAAAAAAAGTTGCCACACCCTGGAGAACAACTATAGAGAACATGGTAGCCTCTAGGAATTGTCCAATTTCAGATAAGGAAAGGAGATAAATGATGCAAGAACAGACTGATAAGATAGGGGAGTTCCCTGATCACAGAGGAGGAAATCTAGGAAAGACAGAAAAGCTTGGGAATGAGAGGAGGAAACCTAGATCAGAATCGACAATGTACTGAACACAAATTGCATGAGAATCTAAAAAATAACAAATTACCAGAAAACAGAGAACTCCACAGGAACTAAGGTAAAGATAGTGCTATGAAGCATGGTTTGATTACCACTGAAAGCTTCTAAAAGCTCCATTAGACTTCCTTCTGTGTAAGTCAACATTTATGAAATAGTAAATCCCTGAGGTTTCCCTTAGTGTAATACCTGTGTTGTGTGTGTGCAGAGGTTTGTAAATGCACCAGAAAAAAGCTTGGAGGGCCGCCTGGGTGTCTCAGTCATTAAGCGTCTGCCTCTGGCTCAGGTCATGATCCCAGGGTTCTGGGATCGAGCCCCACATCAGGCTCCTTGCTCCGTGGGAGGCCTGCTTCTCCCTCTCCCACTCCCCCTGTTTGTGTTTCCTCTCTCGGTGTGTCTCTGTCAGATAAATAAATAAAATCTTAAAAAAAAAAAAAAAACTTGGAAAAATTTCTCTAAACTGTCAACCATGATTATGTCTGCTGAAGGATTTAGAATTTAGGAAAAAAGAAAGAAAGGCAGGTGCAAAGAATTTTTACTTCTTTCTAAATGAAAATACTACATTTTATAAAATTTTTCAAGATTTTATTTTTAAGTAATCTCTACACCCAATGTGGGGCTTGAACTTACAACCCCAAGTTCAGGAGTTGCATGGTCTACAGACTGAGCCTGCAAGGCTCCCCTACTTTTGTGATATTTAAAACAAATTTTAAACTACCTGTTGCTCCTAAAGTTTTGGGTTTTTTTAACATGTCTATTCTATTTAAAATTTCTTAAAAATCAGGGCATATGGGTGGCTCAGTTGGTTAAGTGTCCAACTCGTGATCTCAGCTCAGGTCTTGATCTCAGAGTCATGAGTTCAAGCCCTACATAGGGCTCCATGCTGGGCGTGGAGACAGACATATACAGACAGACAGATATCTTGCAAATCATCCCAGAGTTAAAGACAAGGGAAAGAAAGAACCTGATGTACCAAACTAGTAAATTCTCCAGATTTAAATTTATGTACCTATTACCTAGATCAAAGGTCTTTCTCTCCTAAAAACAAATACCATATGATTTCACTTAAATGTAGAATCTAAAAAACATATAAGCAAAAAAAAAAAAAAAAAAAAAAAAGGCAGAAACAGACCCATAAATACAGACAACAAACTGACGGTTGCTAGAATGGGGGAATGAGGGGGAAGGGGCAAAATGGGCAATAGGGAGTGGGAAGTACAGACCTCTGGTTATGGAATGAGTAGTCCAGGGGATGAAAGGTACAGCATAGGGAATATAGAGAATGGTATTATAATAGTACTGTATGGTAACAGATGCTAGCTATAGTTGTGGTGTGTACAGCGTAACACAGTAGAGTTCTCAAATCACTTTGTTGTATACCTGAAACTAATGTAACTTTGTGTGTCAACTATAAGTCAACTAAAAACAAAATTTAAAAAAAAAAAAGCACAGTATGTTCAAAAGCAAAAAAAAAAAAAAAAAAATTAATTAATTTAAAAAAAAAAGTCCTTTTCTCCTAAATTTAAAACTAAAAAATTAGGGCATTAGAAACCTAGGCAAGGGGTGCCTGGCTGGCTTCGTCAGTAGAGCATTTGACTCTTGATCTCAGGGTCGTGAGTTCAAGCCCCACTTTGGGGAAGAGTTTACTTTAAAAAAAAAAAAAAGAAGGGGCACATGGGTGGCTCAGTGGAATAAGCCTCTGCCTTCGGCTCAGGTCATGATCCCAGGGTCCTGGGATCGAACCCCGCATCGGGTTCTCTGCTCAGTGGGGAGCCTGCTTCCCCCTCTCTCTCTGCCTGCCTCTCTGCTTACTTGTGATCTCTGTCAGATAAATAAATAAAATCTTTAAAAAAAAAAAAAGGAAGAAAACTATGCAAGAAAAATAAAACACTGCTAACTTTACAAAGAAAGATAGAGACCAAATGACCAACTGATTTGCAAATCTCCTACTGTCACAATATGACAGTTAAATGCTTAAGTATTAATTCCACATTTCAGAAAGAATGTAAACATCTTGACTATGGGCACAAGAGGGAGCAATTTAGCCTTGAATGAGGCTTATACCTGTAATTCATTCAAAGAAACTTATTCACAGAAAAACTGGCTTTAATCAGAGAAAAATTAACCCCATCTCAATTTCACATGTGACTTTTCCTTGTAGTAATTAAAAATCTAACAGCATCTGGGGCACCTGGGTGGCTAAGTCACTTAAGTGTCTGCCTTTGGCTCAGGTCATGATCCCAGGGTCCTGGGATTGGGCCCCACATCTCTTTTTAAAAAAAAAAAAAAAAGCAGAAGTATCTACTCTTGAACTAGTAGATACATTAAAGCAAAAACATTAATGAACTAAATGTGAATGGTAAGGACTACTTAAGCAAAGTTCAAGATGCACAAATTAGAAGACACAAAAAATTTGTTAATTTAGCTACATCGGAATTAAAACTTGTTAAAGACATTCAGGATAAAGTTAATACAGATAAATAAAAGTATTTATATAGGGACGCCTGGGTGGCTCAGTTGGTTGAACGACTGCCTTCGGCTCAGGTCATGATCCTGGAGTCCCGGGATCGAGTCCCGCATCGGGCTCCCAGCTCCACGGGGAGTCTGCTTCTCTCTGACCTTCTCCTTGCTCATGCTTTCTCTCACTGTCTCTCTCTCAAATAAATAAATAAAATCTTTAAAAAATAATAAAAAATAAATTAAAAAAAATATTTATATAGTCTAAAACCAACAAGGCCTAATATCTAGAATATAAAAGAAACTCCTAGAAAGCAATGAAAAAAAGATAGAAATCTCAATGGAAAAACAGACAAATGATACAAACAAAACTTATTAAAAAAGAAAACTCAAAAAGCTAAAAAGCTTATGAAGAAATAGTCAAACTCAAGTTAACAGAGAAATGCAAATTTTTTGGCCTGGCAAAAATTATAAAGCTAGATGATACCTAGTGTCAATAAGGAAATGAGGACATAGGAGGCCTCATACTCTACTGGTGGGAATGTACAGACTGGAGAGCAATCAAATTTGATATTAGCATTTCCTACAATTTAGTGATTCTGCTCCTAGATACATAAATTCAAAAAATTCTCACTTCTGTAAAAGTTCAACCCCGCCTTGCTAGGACAGCAAAGAGTTGGAGACAATCTATGTACCTATTAACTAGGGGAATGAATAATAAAACGTGCTGGACGCATCCCACATAAGGCAGCAATCAGATGTAACAAGTAAGATATACAGCCAGGAAGGATAAATCTTAAAAACAGCATCAAGAGAGACAGGAAATAGAAAAAATAATTAACACTATAACATTTATGCAAATTTACAGTATCTGCCTACAAACAACAAACATTTTACAAGAAAACATATAATACACATGCGCTTACAAAGAACATACATTAAATATACTGGAAAGGGGTGCCTGTGTGCCTCAGTTGGTTAAACATCTGCCTTCACCTTGGGTCATGATCCCAGGGTCCTGGAACCAAGTCCTGCATTGGGCTCCCTAGTCAGCGGAGAGCCTGTTTCTCCCTCTCCCTCTGCTGCTCCCCTTGCTTGTGCTCTCTCTATCAAATAAATAAATAAAATCTTTAAAAATAAATTAAAAAACAAAAAATTGGAAGGAGCACCTATGGGGAGGTGTGATATTGTGATCATTATATTTGGTCATTACTGTTCTTGGCACACAGATATAAAACCCTTGTAATTTCTTAAATAAGAGCCATAGGGGCACCTTTTATATTTAGTTTTGTTCCCATTTCCTGAAGTAGTTCTGGAGCTATAAAAGTGAACCTATTCATGTAACAAGCCCCTTCCAACCACATCTGAGCTTGTTAATGAAGTTATTTTTGGAAAGACTTGTTATAAGCTAAGGATGGGGATCATTGCCAGGTTGGAACTTTCAGCACCACACCCCAGATCTCTCAGACTGCTGCGGAGGGAAGAGAGGATAGAGACTGAACTCAATCACCAATGGCCAATGATTTAATCAGTTGTGTCTTTGTAATGAAGCCTCCCCAAACCAGGAAACAGAAAGCCTCCGGACAGAAAGTGTGGAGAGAATGGTACACTAGAGAGGGCATGGAAGCTCTGCACCCCTTCCCATTTACTTTGCTTTCTGCATCTCTTCCATCTGGCTGTTCCTGAGTTACAGCCTTTTATAATAAACCAGTAATGTCATATGTGAAATGCTTTCCTAAGAAAGCTGCTCTAGCAAATCAATCAAATCCAAGGAAAGGGAATCTCCAATCTATAGCCATTTGGTCAGATGCACATGTAATAACCTGAACTTGCTTGGGCACCTGGGTGGGTTAAGCTTCTGCCTTCAGCTCAGGTCATGATCTCAGGGTCCTGGGATTGAGCCCCGCATCGGGCTCTCTGCACAGCGGGGAGCCTGCTTCCCCCCTCTCTCTGCCTGCCTCTCTGCCTACTTGTGATCTCTCTCTCTCTCTCTCAATCCCCGTCAAATAAATTAATTAATTAAAAAAAAAAAAAAACAACCTGGACTTGTGATTGGTTATCTGAAGGGGAGGAGGGCAGGAAGGCCCTTAACTTGTGGGCTCTATCACTATCTCCATGCACATAGTGTCAGAATTGAATTAAATTATAGGACACCCAGCCAGTCTTGAAGTTATTGGATGTGTGGAAAACCTACACATCTACTATCAGAAATGAAGTAGTGCTGTAGTTGTGTAGAGTAGACACAATGGAAAAGTGAGTTTTTCCTTAGAAGAAGGAAAGGAAAATGAGGATGGGAAGTTTTTAAAAGGAAATAAACACAGGAAGAAGCTAAGGCTTATACAGGCCCAATACCATACTGGGTGTGAACTAAGGAATGATTAACTCAATGCTCCATACATAAGATCTCACAGAAGTATATGAGAGATATTAAGTGCACTATGTACTGGACAACTGCTAGTATCTCTGATATCTTCTCAAAACAAAGTGGTTAAAAATCTATTCTGAGGGGTGCCTGAGTGGCTCAGTGGGTTAAGCCTCTGCCTTCAGCTCAGGTCATGGTCTCAAGGTCCTGGGATCAAGCCCCACATCAGGCTCTCTGCTTGGCAGGGAGACTGCTTCCCCCTCTCTCTCTCTGCCTGCCTCTCTGCCTACTTGTGATCTCTCTCTGTCAAATAAATAAAAACTATTCTGAGACCACAATTTATATAATATGACTCCTGGGGAATTATTCCATAAGTTGGTCATTTTAACCCCCAAAACTGAAAACTCACCCCAATAGTCTAGAATTATTTAAACTGATTGAGGGGCACATTTTTAATCTTTAAATTAGTATGCTACAATTTTTAAAAGGAAATTCATAATACTAAAAGGAAAATCCATTTTTTCACACTAAAAGAACTTAATCCAGTCTTTATCCTGAAACACCCTTGGTGATCAACTTTGCAGTAGAATAAATGAGTGAGTGAATGAGTAAGTATTCAAATAAATCCTTAGCCCTAAGACTTGCATTACTTGCACAAAATCTAACGACAAAGGGGAAAAAACAAGGTATTGGGCATATTTCTGACCAAAGTATGATCAACAGCGCTAAGGGCTGTGAAGTACAAACTAAAGCCCAGGTGTGTACGACAGATGTGCCCTAACCTCCATCCTTCTAAACCTCTTAGAGGCTTATGATTTATTCCAACATTTTGTCATCTCATCAAAAACTCTCTTAACTGCCTGTTCTATACTGTAAAGAAAAAAGTTATTAACAACTAGAAGTCAGGACCAATCTTTAAATACCCCTTGAAGTCACTAATAGAAGCAACCAAAGACTGAGGGAGGCGTGTAACTATTCCCAGTGAATACCCTGGGAACCCAACAGATTCACTAAGGTCAGCATGTCTGACCTTACTTAGTGAATCTGCCAGATGTCCTAAATGCTCTTCTGCACAGTATGCCCTTCCCTATTCCAGTAACTACCCAATACCTTCCCACCTTCCCTACTCTCCCATCCCTACCTAGTCTACCTGGCAAACTTCTATCTTTCCTCCAAACTCCAGTTAAAATGTCACGTCATTCAGGAAGCCTGTCCTGTCCATCCTCTTCCCCATGAGAGAGAATTTTTTTTCCTTCCTTTGTTATAACTGTACCATATACTTGTTTCTACTGTTCGATTTATCACATATAATTTGTTTACATATTTGTCTCTCCTTTTTTTTTTTTTTTTTTAAATGAAGCATGCCCTTTCCATGGAGTTTTTTGTTGTTTTACTTTTTTTAAATTTTATTTATTTGTCAGAGAGAGAGAGAGAACAAGCACAAGCAGAGGTAGGAGCAGACGGAAAAGCAGGCTCCATGCTGAGCAAGAGCCTGCTATGAGACTCGATCCCAGGATCCTAGGATTATGACCTGAGCTAAAGGCAGATGCTTAACTGACGGAGTCACCCAGGTGCCACCTGTATCCCCTACTTGACTGTGAACAAATTTCTTAGATGCACAGACTGGGCCTTCTTTTTTTGCCAAGCTCCACAATAGTCTCTCAAACATTTACTGAATACATGAATACCTGAAGCAGAAAAAGAGTCATTAGATGTCGAATGAATCTATAAGCCTATCAGCTGGAGCACCTGGCTGGCTCAATCTGTAGAGCATGGGACTCTTGATCTTGGGGTTGTCAGTTTGAGCCCTATACTGAGTGTAGAGATTACTTAATAAATAAATAAACAAATAAATGCCTATCCTCAAAAACCCGTCGGTTGCTATAGTCAACTCCTATTTTCTTCTTTTTCTTGGGGATTACACATAAGATAGACAAGTTACTAAAGATTTTTATTTTTAAAGATAAGCAACTGAAAAAATTAATTATAGAAATGGAATTAATATTTTAATACAAAATGCCAAATACATGGGAGAATCACTCACTAGGAGAATCATTAATGGAACTGGGTTTCCAAAAACCTTTCTCTACAGCACTCAACTAACTGGAGAGTGTTAAGTCCAGTGCTTCCTGAAAGGAAGGAATATAAGTTAGATAACCTTTGAAGATCCTTTTTCAACTCTACAATACCCTCCAATTACTAAGATACAAGGGAACTAGCTTCAACCCAGTGATAATAAGTACCATCTGATAATATATGAATTTATTAGCCTGGTTAGCCAAGCCTCCTTGTGACAGGTACAAAATAAATTCCAAATTTAATCATGCCTGGGGTAGGCAGATTAACAGCCCCTGGAAGATGTTCACATCCTAATCCACAGAACTTGTAATTATGTCACCTTACATGACAAAAAGGACTTTGCAGATGCAATTAAATTAAGGATTTGGGGATGAGATTATCCTGGATCATCCAAGGGATCCTAGAAGAGAGAGGCAAAAGGTGAGAGTCAGAGAAAGAGATTTGATGACAAAAGCAAAGATCAGAAAGAGAGAAAAAGATCTGAAGACACTATTATGTACCACCAGCTTGAAAATGGAAGAAAGAACCATAAGTCCAGGAATGCAGGTACCTCTAGAAGCTGGAGTACACTAGGAAAAGGATTTTCCCTAGAGCCTCCAAAAGAACTCAGCCCTGCTGATACCCTGACTTTAGCCCAGTAAGAACTACTTCGGACTTCTGACTTTCAGAACTGTCCAGTAATAAATTCGTGTTGTTTTATGCCCCCAAATTTTTGGCAATTTATTACAGCAGCAATAGGAAACTAGTATCATGCCTAAAGAATATCTCTTTAGACACCAACACATGGTAATCAAACTTACCATCTAAGAAAAAATGATCTCGAACAGATTCTGCAGCTAAAACAGATTTCCCACAACCTGCCATTCCATATATGACAACCCATCCTGATTCACCATTCAGTTTGAGCAGGTTCTGCTGAATTGCATTCACCAGCTTCTTCCTGGTAACAAAAACAACCGGCCTCTGTGGCACTCCACCTTCACACAGGACTGTCTTTACTGAAATCCAAAACAAAACAAGTATGAACGAATAGAACTCTGAAATGGTTACTCAAGTTATACCATAAAACCAAAAGAAAGCAAGATTGAGCCTTTACCCTCAAAACTCCCAAGAGAAGAAAACGTGGCTAGCATACTAACCTTAACATTCTTATTTAGCAGAACAAAAACATATACTTTTCAAGATGACTGACAATGCAAAGCTCCATCTATATCTGCCTTTACACAACCTATTCCTCTCTGACTCTCCAATCTCTTTTTCTCATATTGAAGACTAGAAGGAACTGTGTAAAGGAAAGGTGGAATTTCTTTCAAGAACACAGATTTCTAAAGATTCTTATTCTTTCCTATGCATGAACTCAATACATACAGAATTGGAGAAGAGCTTAACGGCCTAAAAACTGTCTTTTTAATATCTAAAAATGCCCAGTAGACAGCTCACTGGGCCAGAAGAAAAATGTGCGAGTTAACATAGGTGCAAATAAAATCCTGAATTGGAAAACAGAACTATAATTTTCTTCACATGCATTTTCAGTGAACTAATCATAATGTGTCTCTTCAACAGACTTCATTTACAGTAAGACAAACTGCAGCAATGTAGCCACTGTGATAGTAATGTAATAGAAGATATCACAGATACAAACCATATGAAGTTATTCCACCAACTGAATCTTTGCCACCACTGGAAGAAGAGATGACAGGAATGCCACTTTGGAGAAGGGCAGCAAGATCTTTATACCCTTCATGTATTAGAGCATTGTAGAATGATATGTAGGAATAATTATCTTTTTTAAGTATCATTTTAATTAACAGAGCTGCTCGCTGCTGTTGAGTGGGCTAAAAAAATAAATAAATAAGTAGTTTAGCATACTACAAAGAATATGTTGGTAACATAAACTAGTGGAGAACAGTGCAAGTTCTGAAATAAATGTAAGAAAATATTTTAAACTCAAATAATTATATCATACATTTTTAAATAAAAATTAGAAAGAAAAAAAATTTTATAGCACAGACTTCCACAGAGGGCTTTACCTCATTTTTTACTTTTTCCTCCTCCGATACTGTTAAAACTCCATCATTAATCATACGATCCATGATGTAGGACGTTTTGATGTCCTTTTCCAGGGCTTCTCTATGTTGAAGCAAACAGTTTCGAGCTTTTGCGTCCATCCTCCCTCAAATTTTTTGCTGACCTGTCAACCATGAGCTATGGGCAAAACATCACAATATTTGTCAGGGCAATAAAGATATGAAAAGATGTGTAACCTCACCGGTAATCAAGAGATAAAGAAAATAAGACCTTTTTGCAAAGATTTTTAGAAACGGATAAAACCCCAGGCTCTCAAAGGTGTGAGAAAATGAGTATTCGTGTGCCCTGCTTGAAAAGAGTACAAAATGGATGCAACTTTTCTGGAAAGCAATATGATAAGATATAAAACCATTTCAAGTGAGGATTCTCTCTAACCCAGAAATCCCACTTCTAGAAATTTACCTCAACAAGACATTCACATATGTATGCAAAAATATCCACAGAAAGAGTTAACAGGGGTCCCTCGGTGGCTCAGTCAGTACGGCATCTGACTCTTGATCTTGGGGTGTAAGTTCAAACCCCACACTGGGCCTGGAGCCTACTTAAACAAACAAACAAACAAACAAACAAACAAAAAGAGTTAACAGAGAATGTTTAAGTGAGGGGAAAAAAAGATGAAAACAAAACAAAAATTAAAACAACAAACAAACATGAAAACAACCTAAATGCCCACCTTTCTGAATATGGATTAAAAAAATTAGAGTATGTATATAAAATAGAGTATTATACAGCCATTTAAAATAAGACCCTTCTCCATGTACTGACATGGAAAGATGTTCACTACACACTGCTAATTAAAAAAAATCAGAAATATGATTCCATATACAGCACAAAATATGTATTAGTATCATATAAATACACAGGGAGATGTTAGGAAGTCTACTCAACATAATATACTTGGGGTTACTTCTAAGTAGCAAGATTTGGGGGTTCCTATACCGTTTCTATAGTCTTAATTTTTTTCAATATACATTTCATTTTTATAATATTTTTTAAAGATTTTTATTTATTTACGTGAGAGAGAGCATGAGGGGAGAGGGTCAGAAGGAGGAGCAGCAGACTCCCCACTGAGCAGGGAGCCTGATGCAGGATTTGATCCCAGGACTCCAGGACTATGACCCAAGCCAAGGCAGTTGCCCAACCAACAGGGCCACCCAGATACCCACTTTTTTTTATAATTTGTAAATTGCGCTTATGTCTTAAAATGCACAACCTTCTTTAGGTAACTAAAAACACTTTTATATCTTCTTTTTAAGATTTTTATAAATAACAATCATACTGAAATCCTAATGTTTAGAAACTTGTCTTTATCCAATATAAGACTAAACAGAGCATTGTTCTCACTCAAGGTGAGTGTCAGCTCTAGGTCTTCATCTGTAAATACATTTCTCACATGCTTACTCCATTAATGTTTCAGCTGAGCTGCTAAGTATGAAAAAGCAGCAGAAAATACTCACTGATGTCATTCCTCAGATTAAGAGGATACAAAGAGAGGCACCTGGGGGCTCAGAGTCAGCTGAGCATCTTTTTTTTTTTTTTTTTGAAGATTTTATTTATTTATTTGACAGAGAGAGAGATCACAAGTAGGCAGAGAGGCAGGCAGAGAGAGAGGGGGAAGCAGGCTCCGCGCTGAGCAGAGAGCCCGATGTGGGGCACTATCCCAGGACCATGACATCATGACCTGAGCTGAGGCAGAGCTTAACCTACTGAGCCACCCAGGCGCCCCTGAGCATATGATTCTTGATTTTGACTAAGGTCATGATCTCAGGGTCGTTAGACTGATGGAGCCCTGCATCAGGCGCCATGCGGAGCATGGAACCTGTATAAGATTCTCTCTCTCTCCCTTGGGGCACCTGGGTAACGAAATCCATTAAGTAACCACCTCAGGTCCTGAGATGTGAGATCCAGTCCCAGGTCTGGCTCCACACTTGGGGAGTTTGTTTCTTAAGTTTCTCTCTCCTTCAGTTCTTCCCCCGACATGAAGTATTTATCCTTCTCTCTCATTCTGTCTCAAATAAATAAATAAATCTTTAAAAAAAAAAAAAGTTCTCCCTCTCCTTCTGCCTCCCTCCCACACCTGATGCTCTTTAAAAAATAAATTTAAAAAAATAAAAATAATATTCTTTACTGCATAATACTCTAAGAAGTTTCTACCAGCTTTATTTCAAATACAATGCAAATTTTTCCATGGGTATAAAACCCAATCCGAATATTTGCAGGTTTTTAAAAACATTAACAGAACTCTACCCAATGTAGTCAGTGTCTAAACGTGTTCAGTAATTTATTCATTCAATAAACATTTGAGCCCCTCCTCTGTGCCAGGCCCTGAAGTCTACAGAGAAGATTAAATCATACCCGTGAGGAATTCATAATCTAGTGGGAGAGAAAAATTTGAAGAGATAATTAGAATGTGATGTCCTAAGTGCAAAAATATAGATAAGCACAAATAATTTAGAGTGTACAAAAGAAGAGGGATAATCATTAAGTTTCAACAATGACTATATACTTGTGGCACTTGCAAACATGGGAAAATATAGCACTTGTCTATACTTGTCAAGGTTCACCAAATGCCCAGTACTAGCATGAAACTGAAGGATAAAAGAAAAAGTTATGATCAGAATCAAGGCTACGGTATTTTTCAAACGTTACTAACGTTTTATGACCTCAACTGAAACAAAACATTCCTTAATCATTAGCTAATTTTTTAGGGTGTATCAAGTTGCTAAACAGACACCTCTGACAACCTGAAACTAATTTCCAACTTTCCCCAGCCCTATTAAAACTAAATAAATATGTACATTTTAAATACGTTTTTAAACTCTGAACAGATCCTAATATTACGAACAAATTCTCAGCGTCCCACCTCCTGTAACCACATCAAAACATAAACTCAAACTCTTCAAAGATGGGATATAGAGAGTAAAGAGAATTTCATCCAGGAAAACCGTAACAGTTGGCCGCTTCCTCTTTCTGTAGTTTCTCTTCCTGGTACAGGAGCAGGATGGTTATCAACTATTCCCTGCCCAAGAATTTTGAGTCCCTGAAATCGGCTACTGAACCTCCAGAGAACCCAGCTCCAGCAGAAAAGCGAGGCGCAAACTTACCCAAACCTGTGCACAATGGTCTTATTGGGAAAGACAGCCCTGCAAGGACAGACTGGGAAGTCCAGGTGGGGGTGGGGGCGCGGCTGGGGAGGTAAGCAATGGGGGCTTCCTAAAGAGAACGCAGGGATTGGCGCGCGGCCCCGGGACAAGTGCGGGCCTCCCAGGTGCCCTTCCAGAGCCTCCTCAGTCCCGCGCGCCTCAAGACGCCCGGAAACCTCTGACCCGCGGAGAGGAGACGTCACCCCCACTGACCGACCACACAGTCCCGGGCCGCCGAGGTGAGGCCGGGTCTAAGGCCCGCCCTTCGTGGACCCCACCCCAGACACAAAGGGAGGAGGGCCACTCGAGCTGTCTGTCGCTCTTTCCTTCAGCGGCAGCTGCACCCCGGCCGGAGTCCGGCGCCACTCCGCCTCGACTTCAGGTCCTCGCACGTCGCTGACGGCCCAGACTTCTCACCTTCGGCTCCCTCGCCCCTTCGGTCCAGGAATAAAAGAACCAGCGTCCACTGGAAACCTCCTTCTCTCCGCCCTAGAACCGCGGAGCAGTCAAAACGCACCGGGCCCGCCTAGCCCGGACAGCGCGCGCCCGCGCACGCAAATATACACACCCGGAGCCGCCGAGAAGCGGCCACCGCCGGGCGCGCTCCCTCCGCCGCTAGTGCCAGCGCGCGCCTGAGGAAGCACCCTCCGCCCCACCCTATAGCGGGGGCGTGGCTAAACCACGGGGGCGCGCCACCCTACTAGGCCTGGGGACCTAGGCGGCGGCGCGCTCCACGTGGCGCGCTCTACGCCTCCCAGCCCTTTCTCAGCCCCGCGGTCCGCGCGCGCCGGGAAGCCACGATTTCATCAGGTTTGCGGCATTAATGGAAAGGGGAAGGAGGCCCGTCATGTTCCTCTGCTGAAGGAACCAGAGGACGGGTGGTTGAGGTACGCTGTGAAGCAGTGAGAACGGCCGGGACAGGAGGGGGGCAAGTTTGTAGGCGGTGCCTAGTCCAGGAGGGGGCGCGGCTACCGCGGAGGCGTCCCGCAGAGGCTGAGGCGGCCACGTCCCGACCCCCCAGGGTGAAGAAGCTACCCCAGGCTTGTCGCGTCCTCAGACATGTCGGAGGTGAAAAGCCGGAAGAAGTCGGGGCCCAAGGGAGCCCCGTCGGAGCCGGGGAAGCGGAGCGAGGGCGGGAAGAGCACCGAGGCCCGGGGCGGTGGAGGCGAGGGCTGGGTGGATCCCCGGACCGGCGTGAGCCTGCTGTCGCTAGGGACGTGCCTGGGCCTGGCCTGGTAAGTGGACGCGAGGCCGCCCGAGGCCGTCCGGCCTCCCGCGATCTCCCCGTTCTTCTCGGGGCGTCGCCTGGCTCAGCATCCCGCTAACCTCCCAACCCCTCTCCTGCGGCTTTTGTTCCTCTGCCTCGACCCCAGAAAAGGGACAGCGCATCTTTTTTTTTTTTTTCCCCCTTTTCGCTCGTTTCTTGAAACTCATTTTTCCTTTTATTGATGTGATTCAGTCACTTAACTGGAGTTGAGACTAAGGTCTGTGAATGAGTCAGCCATTTCTAAAGGGATGCGGATTTGGCCAAACTTTACTAAAGTGCCTACTACACGTCGGAAGCTTCTAGGTTTTTGTAACCCACCATTTCCTGTCCTCTCCTCATTTGCCTTGGACACAGTTGCCCCACCCTCACCCCATAAATGCCTAATGGCAACGTTTGCAATCTAAAGAATTGAGTATGCTCTCGGGCAACAAACGTTAATGACAATTATCAGTTTGGAGGATTTCTCATATTGCCATCATTGTTCATGTGTTATGAATTTAAAGTGTATTCCGAAGTTACAGATTGAATTTTATTACTGTAAAATGACAAGAGTGTAGCATTTGTGTTCACCTAAAACTGAACATCTGTAGTTTTTAAACCAAGTAGATAGCGATACATTGTTGTTACAGAAAAAAATGAGTGTTGGAAATAACCTAAGGGGCTCCTGGGTGGCACAGTCGGTTAACTGCCTCCTTTGGCTCAGGTCATGATCCTGAGGTTCTGGGCTGGGGCCTGGATGGGCCCTTGCCTGTCTTTCTGCCCCTGCCCCTGCCCCATCGCCCAGGTCATGCTCTCGCTGGGGGGCGCTCTCTCTCGGTCTCTCAAATAAATAAAAATAACCAGACTGATGCCTTAAATTAGAATTTCCCTTCACTGTCCCTCGATTTTTAAAGTATTTAGAAGATAATTATTTGTCTTCTAGAGTAATCGAATTCTAGGAGGGCCCCTGGACTTCCTTTAGTCTAGACCATTTTTGATTGTAGTAAATTTTGAGTTATACTGTACTGGTGACTCATGCTGAGTGGAAATTGATAAAACATCTGTTACAATAAAGTGGATGTTATTAAACGAATGTTATAAAGTGGATGTCTCTTCAAGGGGTGCTGGGGTGGCTCAGTTGGTTAGGCATTTGGCTGTTTGGCTTTGGCTGAGGTCATGATCCCAGGTCCTGGGATTCCACTGCATATTAGGCTCCCGGCTCAGTGGGGAGCCTGCTTCTCCTCCCTCTGCCTGCTGCTCTGCCTGTGTTCCCTCTGTCAAATAAATAAATAAAATCTTTTAAAAATAAATAAATACGGGGCGCCTGGGTGGCTCAGTGGGTTAAAGCCTCTGCCTTCGGCTCAGGTCATGATCCCAGGGTCCTGGGATCAAGCCCCACATCGGACTCTGCTCAGTAGGGAGCCTGCTTCCTCCTCTCTCTCTGCCTGCCTCTCTGCCTACTTGTGATCTCTGTCAAATAAATTTTAAAAAAATTTTTAAAAATAAATAAATACATGTTCTTTTTTAAAAAAAATATGCTTATCTTAGTAATAATGGCATTTTGTTTATGTAATATTTTATTTTTGATCTTAAAAGACTAAATTTACCCTTTTTAATAAATTTTGTAAATTGCTCTTATGTCTTAAAATGCATAACCTTCTTTAGGTAAATAAAAACCCTTTTATACTGAGAAAGTCATTCCGTAATAGGGCTAGTAGTCTAAAAGATACAGATCTTCCTTGAATTAGGATGGGGTTCCTTCTCAGTAAACCCATTGTAAGCTCAAAATATAAATCAAAAATGCATTTTAATACGCCTCATCTACCAAACATCATAGCTAAGCCTAACCTATCTTAAATATGCTCAGAACACTTCACATTAGTAGACAGTTGAGCAAAATCATCTAACAAGCTTATTTTTACAAGAAAGTACTGAATATCTTATGTAGTTTACTGAATACTGTACTGAAAGTTAAAAAAAAAAAATGCTTGTATGGGTACAGATGGATTTTAAGTGAATCATGATCACGTGGCTCACAGGGAGCTGCTGCTGCAACTACTGCCTAGAGTCAGGAGAAAGAATCCAACCAAGGAGAGGATCAGGGTCTCACTGCTACTCCAGGAAATGGTCAAAATTCAAAGTACATTTTCTACTGAATGCATGTCACTTACATACCATCGTAAAGTCAAAAAATCTAAGTCAAACCATTATAAGCTTGGGATCATCTGTATATGTTGCTTCTCTCTGGAACCTAATACAACCGG
This sequence comes from Lontra canadensis, assembly GCF_010015895.1. Classification (NCBI taxonomy): domain Eukaryota; kingdom Metazoa; phylum Chordata; class Mammalia; order Carnivora; family Mustelidae; genus Lontra; species Lontra canadensis. The sequence goes on along the minus strand of NW_022631046.1, from coordinate 12,722,514 downwards.
TTTTAGTTATTAAATTTATTAAATCTTGATTATTCAAAGATTCATATTCATAAGAGATAAATTACATCACAGAATGTTCAGCTTTTCAGTACTTTAGTTTTTGTTCTGGGAAAACACTAATATAAATCCATAGGGGCACCTGGGTGGTTCAGTCAGTTAAGTGTCCAACTCTCGATTTCAGCTTGTCATGATCTCAGGGTTGTGGGATCATGCCTCAAGATGGGCATGGAGTCTGCTTAAGATTCTCTCTGTTTTCCTTTCCTTCTGCCCCTCTCCCCCCAACCCCCCCCCATCTCTTTAAAAGACACTTTAGTGCAGGAATTTACTGTTAGTGCTTATAGTAAAGACACAAGTTATATTGAAAACTTTCACTAACCTCATTTTTCATCTTTTCTTGCTTTTTTTTTTTTTTGGTAAGTGAAGTTTTATCTGAAAGTTACGCTTTAAAATGCTCTGAATTTTTTTTTAAAGATTTATTTACTTATTTGTTTATTTGAGAATGAGCGAAAGAGAGCAAGCAAGCACACAGAAGGAGAGGGAGAAGCAGACTCCCTGCTGAGTAGGGATCCTGATGCAGGCTCCATCCCAGGACCAGGGATCATGAGCTGAGCTGACGGTAGAAGCTTAACCGACTGACCCACCAGGTGCCCCTAAATGCCCTGATTTTAAATGGAATATGGTCATTACTTTCCTGGACATTCAGTTTTGTGCCTGGAAATGAAGCTGTAGTATGAAACATGGCTGAATGGGTACCGACATGGCCCTGGAACTCCTTTCTTGCAGAAGATCCATAACGACAGCTTCCTTTGTTTATTTGCCTCTTTTTCATTATTAAGTTGAAACAATCAGAAATCCTGTAAGTCCTCAATCAACTATCTTCCACCATCTAAGATTACTAAAGAAGCTATGGAGAGGAAACACCCTAAGGAAATGAATACTGTTTTGTCCTACAGGCTCTGAATCAGTAGGAGGTGTCTGTAGACTGCAACGGATTCTGAAGGAGTCGAAGATTCCTCTTGTAAGGCCCACACTAAACTAGTCAGTTAACCTGCGGCCCTTTCTCCTATATCCTTTTCCCATGTGATAATGAGAAGCAGCCCCAAAATAGGGTAAGAGAGTTCTCTTCCTGTAAGTGGTCTAATCTGTCCATTCCATCTTTGATTTGCTTTAAACCCAACACTTTTCAAAGGTGGACAGGCCTGGGGGCATCAGATATAAGCAGGAGAAGAACCTGATCCTTTATACCACTATAGGTTTGTCAGAGGGATGGAAAAGCAGTCACACAATGCAGTCTGAAAGAAATGGCCAAGGTACTTAAAAAGAGTAGCTAATGTGTGATACCCTAACTGCATAAATTTGAACCTATTTAATCCCCACAACAACCCTATGAAGTATTATGATTCCCACTTTACAGATGAAGAAACTACAGCAAAGATAAATAACTTGCCCAAGATGATTATACAGCTAGTAAATGGCAGAGCCAAATTTGCTCAGTTCTGTACTCTTACCCAGTATAATATGCTACCTCCTTTGATACTAATCTAAGAGGCCAAACCCTTAGAAATAAAAATCCCTAGTCCAGAACTATTTATAGTCCTTTTCTAACTAGAAACTACAGCTCTTAGCAGACCCTGTCTCCCTCATCTAAATTGAGGAAGACAGGGAATAAGGGGGCTTTGAACTTCTGTTAGAATATGGCTCTGATTGGTTAAGCATCTCACTTTGTTTTGTTTTGTTTCATTTATTTGTCAGAGAGAGAGCGCGAGCACAAGCGGGGGGATCGGCAGGCAGAGGGAGAAGCATACTCCCTAATGAGCAAGCAGCCTGATGCAGGACTCTATCCCAGGACTCCAGGATCATGACCTGAGCCAAAGGCAGATGCTTACCCAACTGAGCCACCCAGGTATCGCACGTCTGACTTTTAATCTCAGCTCAGGTCTCAGTCTCACAGTTGTGAGTTTAAGCCTTGTGCTGGGCTCCATGCTCATGTGGAGCCTACTAAAGGACCTTTGAAAAAAATTCCTGGGTGGCTCAGTCGGTTAAGCGTCTGCCTTGGGCTTAGGTCATGATCCCAGGGTCCTGGGACTGAGTCCCATATCGGGCTCCTTGCTCAGGAGGGAGCCTGCTTCTTCCTCTGCCTGCTGTTCCCCCTGCTTGTGCAGGACAAGCAGGGGGACAAATAAATAAATCTTTTTTTTTTTTTAATGTATATTTGCATACCTCTGATTCATGAAAAGGAAACAAAGCACGTTGGACACTAACCTGGATGCCAGTTTGAAAAATTTAGTTTTTCAGGATTGAAGTTACCTTCTGTCAACATTGACTTCTAGAAAATCATCCTCTTCCTTAATATTAAATGAGTTAGTTTTTACAAATCATTTTAGAATACTGCTTGGCACATCTAAGTGATAAATAAAATGAATGTATTTTAACTTCGCACATACAAACCACTTTTCATTTTTCTTATTACTAGCCCCGAGTCAACTTTATGCTTTTTTTTTTTTTTAAGATTTTATTTATTTATTTATTTGACAGAGCACAAGCAGACAGAGCCGAAGGTAAAGAGAGAAGAAGGCAGAGGGAGAGAGAAGGGGAGAAGCAGACTCCCCACTGAGCAGAGAGCCCAAAGATCTCAGGATCCTGGTATCATGACCTGAGCCAAAAGCAGATGCTTAACCAGCTAAGCCAACCAGGCATCTCTATGCTTGTTTTTTCTTATATGCATTATTTTTCATATGTAGTTATGATGAATCTTTTTTTGTTGAGAAGCTAACCATGAAAAAAAACCTACAAATTATCATCAGAGATGATATTTGCAGTAGCATGACATAGTTTTCTTCAAGGTTTTGCTTAATATTTGAATTTTGAAGAGAAGTCCAGAAAAAGACATTAAAATACTTAATAAAATGGAAAGCACTATAATGTGTTAGAGTAGTGGATCAATCTTCACAAAAAGTGCCTTATACTAATACAGTTTTATTCTGAATAAATATTCTGATCTGCAGGTTAAATCCCTAGGTAATACTGGAGTAAAGAGTGATAAAACTAATCTCTGAAATTAGACTTATTTCTTTAGAGTGTTCTCCATCCTTGGTCTCTGTATGATAATCTCAGATAAGCCTATACTCTGAAAAGAATCTCTTAAAATCCAAGAATGAAACAGCCAATATAAAAAAAAAAATTAAGTCTACACTTTCATCTTTGAAAATTAGAATAATGGCATTTCCTAGTAACCAGAAATGTTATTTGAAAGTTATATTCACACATAGGAGAAAAGTCAATCTATGCTAGTTACGTAATCTGTGCTTACTTAATTGGCTGTTATCTTATAGGACAGACACTAGCCATCATCAGAAGAAACTTACTTTATGGGGTGCCTGGGTGGCTCAGTTGGTTAGGCATCTGATTCTTGAGTTTGGCTCAGGTCAAGATCTCAGGGTCGTGAGATTGAGCCCTATGTTGGGCTCAAGTCTGCTTGTTCCTCTCCCTCTGCTCCTTCCCCCCACTACTCAGGCTCTCTCTCTCTAAAATAAATAAATAAATTTTTTTTTTTAAAGTGCTTGTTTGGGAGTGCCTGGGTGACTCATTGGGTTAAGCCTCTGTCTTCAGCTCAGGTCATGATCTCAGGGTCCTGGGATCAAGTCCCGCATCGGGCTCTCTGCTCAGCCGGGAGTTCTTCACCTCCACCTCTGCCTGCCTCTGCCTACTTGTGATCTGTCAAATAAATAAATGAAATCTTTTAAAAAGATATATTTATTTTATCCAATATTGCAAACATTGTTCAAAAGACAAAAAGTCCATTTTAGTTTCGGACAGTTTTATAGCAAGTTAGCCTAATAATACTTACAAATTTGAAGCATCACCACCTTTGGAATGATACACAAAGTTTAGAAGTCTTTCATCTTTCCTTTTTCAATCTTTAAATGTTTGTCTCTCAATGGAAATCAGTTTCATAAAACACTATCAATTAGTGCTGCTCAGCTTGACTGACTACTCAATCTGGGGAGCTTTTACGATTTCCAATATCCAAATCACATCCTAAACCACATAAGTCAGAATTTCTATGGGTGGGACCCAGGCATTATTAGACTTTTTTAAAAGCAGACAAGTGACTCCAATATGTAGCAAAGCTTTTGAACCACTGGTCTATGTACTATGATTTAAGCCCTCTCTTCATAGGGTTCTCCCCCACCACATTTTGATGACTCAATAGATGCACAAAGAATTTTAACTCCTGCTTTTTCTGAGCCCAAAGAATTGAGTCAAAAGTAGATGAACCAAAATGGTATTAGCTCCAAAGCATTTCTTTTGCATTTGCTTATCTCAAGTCCTATATACAAAAGTCTAGAAACAAAAGTCTCTTTATTTTTGTTTAAAGATTTTATTTACTTATTCATGAGCAACAGAGAGCAAAGGGAGAAGGCAGGGTCCTCACTGAGCAGGGATCCCGATTTGGGATTTGATCCTAAGACCCTGGGATCATGACCTGAGCTAAACGCAGACCCTTAACGATTGAGTCACCCAGGTGACCCCAAAGTCTATTTATTGTTTTTAAGATTGGGATAACTTTTTTATGCTTCTACAACCTTTACTACTTACCAGATGAAGAATACACTCCAATTTTAGAGTGGCATCTAAAGTAGACCTTTATGACTCATATATTGGTTATAACCAATTGTTATATGCCCTGCATTGCATATATGTTCTATTGCCACTTTGACAATGACTCCTATTTTCATAGTTTTGACTTGTTATTTTTCTTTTTTCTTTTTTTTTTTACTTTTTTTTAAGATTTTTATTTATTTATTTGACAGAGAGAGATCACAAGTAGGCAGAGAGGCAGGCAGAGAGAGAGGAAGGGAAGCAGGCTCCCTGCTGAGCAGAGAGCCCGATGTAGGACTCCATCCCAGGACCCTGAGATCATGACCTGAGCCAAAGGCAGCGGGCCAACCCACTGAGCCACCCAGGCGCCCCTTGACTTGTTATTTTTCAACTACTAGTCATCTTTCTGTTCCACTCCAAGGCTTTATTTCTCTCCTACATTTTAATTTAAAATATTTTTATATAGGTAACTCTTGCTTCTACATTTCAGTATGAAAAAACTTATTTTCTAGATATTGCCCAAATATGACCTTGAGAAAAATAGTAGCGATCCCATATCTTGTTCTAGGTAATTCATCATTTCTCCCTCTAAAACATTTCTTATGCAGACAGCTATCACTACCATTTCACTGGGACTTGAACAGGATAGAGTTTCATTTTCTACTAATTTGTTGAGATAAACTACTAAAAGCTGTCACTACTCATACCAGAATTTATGGTGTCCTTGCCAGAAGTATAAAATGTTCCTTTAAAATTCAAACTTAAATGGATATGAATTAGGGGGTAGTGTTTTCTTTTCTTTTTTTTTCTAGGTGTGTATTTCAGCAGTCTGAAAAGTTTGCAAAGGTGGAAAGCCAATACCAGTTACTGAAAATAGAAACCAACAAGTTCCAAGGACTTCAAAGTAAAATCAGTTTAATTTCAGAAAAGGTAATACTTACTAATTGGCTTACTTGCATAGATTTCCCATTTTTCTTCCCTGCTACCACCCTTGTACTCCATACTTCCTTTTTCCTGCCTTTTAGACCATTAACTGTTTTAACTCTCACTGGTTTTTGTACATTTCTCCCTTCAGTCCAATTTAGACTCAGATTATTTTGAAAAGATAATGTTGGTTTTTTTTATTATGTTACTGTTTATATTGATGTGACCCCAATTTTCTATTTGAATATCAAATGTCTAGAGCACTGAAAATATGATTGGTCTTTAGGTATAAAATTAGAAGAGCAACAGCACTTGCTGGGCAAAGGTCCATCAGGTTGTTTTTTTTTTTTTTCTCCACTTTCTAGTTGGAAAATTTGTATACATCTGCATATCAGAGTGACTAATCTAAAAATAAATATTGGCTTTGTAGCCAAAAGAAAATTAAAATCCATGTGTATGTTGTGTTTCTTCAAGCTGCAAATGCAAATGCATTGTTACCGGAATTCTTAGAAATATGAGACATAAAAAATTTTTAACTACCATGCTTCTCAGGAGAGGTCAGCTGCAATCAATAAGGCATCATGCGGGACTTGTTTGGCTACCAGGAACCAAGCTATGGTTGGGAAACATGCCTTCTTTGTTCTTTTATTCATTCACTAAATCTTTACTTATGTCATAAGGTAGACTTGTGCTTGGCACCAAGGTGAGCAAGGATTTACCAAAAAAAAACAAAAAAATGAAATAGAGGGTCTGAGTTCCTGTGGCTTCATGCATAGAATTAGCATATAATCAGTCTCCCAAAAGAGAAAAGCCATAGATGAAGATTATGCATCACTCACATGTACCAGGGGATTCCACAGAGGGTGAGCCCAACAGCCTCGGGAAGAAGCTACTACATACTGCTGCAAAAGTGGGTATCTTGACAGAAGGCTCAAGTCGGAATCTGGTTATACTTGTTAGGGGCTCCTCTAATCAGAGGGAACAGTTATAGAAAAATAAATCCCAGGAAATAGAAACTCTGTATACTTGAAAGCTATTGAAAACAAATTTTGAAGAAAGACATCTTTTGAAATGAAAAATTTGGTAGCAGGGGCACCTGAGTGGCTCTGCCTTCGGCTCAGGTCATGATCCCAGGGTCCTGGGATCCAGCTCCACATCGGGTTCTCTGCTCAGCAGGGAGCCTGCTTCCCCACTCTCTCTCTGCCTGCCTCTCTGCCTACTTGTGATCTCTGCCTGTCAAATAAATAAATGAAAATCTTAAAAAAAAAAAAAACAGAAACCTGAGACATTGCCATTTAAAAAAAATGGTAGCAATTAAAATGCCTTTTGAGGCAGATTTTTTAAATATCATCATTATCCAAGAAATATTCAGTCTTTGCAAAGCTCTTTCTCTCCCAGGCTTCCCTGGGAGTAATTCAACAATAGCTGTCCTTCCGCAAAGCTGGGCCTAACGGTCAGCATGGTCAGTAGGAGGAGAAAACAACAGGATGGGGACTCTCATCACAACTGTGTGACCTTGAAAAAAATCATTTTAACTTCTTTTAGCCTCTTTGCATCATTTATTAAGTGAGAATAACAAGATTTTTAAAAGGATCAGATGTGATAAAATATATATGCAAACTTTTCAAAAACGTTAAATAGGATTGAAGGGGCAGTGGGGGGCGGGTGGGAGGTTGGGGGAACCAGGTGGTGGGTATTGGAGAGGGCACGGATTGCATGGAGCACTGAGTGTGGTGAAAAAAAAAACGAATACTGTTACGCTGAAAATAAAAAATAAAAAAATATAAATAAATAAATAAACTTTAAATAGTAGTAAATTTAAGGTATTAAGCTCTTTTAAAAAATGAAAAAACTGTTAGGTTATATTGTCAGTCCATAAATGCAAATTATTATAACATACTAGTCACTGTATATTTTCAGATTCAATCTTGAGACCTTTACTATTCTGGAAAGTTGGTCTTGTATTTGGGGTCTGCTTGGGTATATTGCCTCCAGATTACAGTGATGCTCTGGTGAACGGCCTAAACAGGAAATCACCATAGATGAAGATAAACTTACCTCTTCAAAAGGCTGACAATAAGACAACTAAACTAACAGTATTACTGATGTACAAATATTTCTCAGAACTGATTTTTAAAGGATCTTTTATAATAGCTACATGTGTACATTAAAGATAATTTTTTAGTCTTTTTTTTAACATTTTATTTATTTATTTGACAGAAAGAGAGACAGTGAGAGGGAACACAAGCAGGGAGAGCGGGAGAGGGAGAAGCAGGCTCTCCACTGAGCAGGGAGCCGATGCAGGGCTGGATCCTAGGACGCTGGGACCACAACCTGAGCCGAAGGCAGTCACTCAACGACTGAGCCTCCCAGGCACCCCTAAAGACTTGATTTGATTTTTAAGATTTTATTTATTTATTTAACAGAGACACCGCAAGAGAAGGAACACAAGCAGGGGGAGTGGGAGAGGAAGAAGCAGGCCTCCCACTGAGTAGGGAGCCCGATGTGGACTTCGATCCCAAGACCCTGGGATCATGACCCGAGCTAAAGGCAGATGCTCAACGACTGAGCCACCCAGGTGCCCCAAAAGGTTTTATTTTTAAGTAATCTCTATACCCAATGTGGGACTCAAACTTACAGCCCTAAAGATCAAGAGTTGTATGCTCTATCAACTGAGCCAGTCAGGCACTCCTAAAAATAACTTTTAAATAATGTTTCAGAGTGCTCTTATTAGTCAGTACTGTTACACATTGTTTCTAACTATCACCTGGGATTGCTTCAGGTCTTGATTGGGGTGGGCCCAGAAGATTTATGGCCATTCTTCTTCCTAAATGTCAACAAACATGTTTTTTATTCCCTGAGATTTGGGAGCTACAGAAAGCCACAAGAGTCTCTTCTAAGGAATTTAGAAGCTCTCATATCTTCACCTGACTACTAACGTCAGTCTCTTCAAGAGTCAGATTTCAAAGTCACTTCTAAGCCTTTCCTCATTCGGCTCCAGACTCAGAGCATCCATTCTCCTCATGGTAATTCTATCATGACAGGAATAGGAAACTTGTGAGTTTATTAATTTACCTCCTTTTCTGCTCTTTAAAGCACTGTGTCTTTCTCTCTGTATCCTAGTGCTTAATAATGGAACAGAGGATAATCAGTAAATCTTAGTGGGACTCCAGATATGTGATGTAAAAGATCCAAAATGCTATCTCCTCTGTCAAATTATGAAGTCAGGAGGTATATTATGTCTCTATTTTCATATTTAGTGTCTAGCACAAGGTCGGGCATAGAGCAAATTCTCAGAAATTCTCTAATTTTATGGGCTGAGTGCCAAACAAGTGTCAAATACACAGCACAATAGGTGCTCCCGGAGTTTGGGCTATGGAAGAATGCTGCCCAGAGGAGCTGGCATCTGCTCTAGGCCTTGAAGGAAAGACAGAAGTGAGCTAAGCAACAAGGAGGGAAGAATAGCATATACAGGTAAATTTGGGACTGTATCCTAGAAGTATTAAGGAACATTGTAGGTTTTCTAATGTCATACCATGATGTGCATAGCAGTTTTTAAAAGCTTCATCTGGCTATAGCATGGTAGTATGATTCAGAAAAGAAGTAACTAGGTGCAGATATTAGATAATACTTCTAGAATATTTTCCTTGATCCTTGAAGTCTGGTTTGGGTCCCCCATGTAAGTGCTTCCATAGCTCTTCCCCTGTCATAACACATGTAGACTTGGCTTTCTCCCCAGTTAAACCAAGCTGCTTAAGGGCAGAACCATGTTTTGTACAGTATTACACTTTCAAACACTTCCAACACTTAGTAAATTAACAATCATTCTAGGCTTTCCTGTAGTCTCTGAAGCTGTTATCTGTGTGTGAAAATAAGCTAAAGGAAGTCCATAGCGTCCCATATTCTGGACACATATGAGGAAATGCCAGGAGCTTACCACAATTTACAGATACTTAGCACATGTAACTATTTGATGTGAGTTACCTCACTAAATTGGACTTTTATTCATTTCTGCCTTTGTTATATCTATAACATCTGATTCTGGTACCTTCTCTGTAAGAGGTCAGTCAAGAAATTTTCAGGCAGAAACTCTTCCAGAATCAGAGAATTTAGGAAACTTAACAAATTTTATTAACTCAGTTACAGTTTCTAAAAAAGCTGAATAACTATAAGAATGACAACTAAGTTGCTTTCCATTGGAGTAAGAAAAGAAGGAAATGTGATATACTTCAGACTTCTTTAACATTATTTCTCTGTTGAATGTCCCTCCATGAAAATGTACAAACATTTAGGTTTATAAATTGAGGTGTGTTTTTCTACCATAGTGCTAATCTGTCACATTTGTTTTAAAATCTGTTAAAACAACTGCTAAAGTAATGAATGTTTTTGTCATTACGGTTCTGATATACTTGGATATTTTAGACATCTTCAGAATTTGAACTGGGCATGTGCTTGTTAAAGTGTATTTGCCTAATATGAAAGTTATTAAGAGGCACCTGAATGCCTCAGTGGTTAAGTGTCTGACTCCTGATTTTGGCTCAGGTCATGATCTCAGAGTCCTGAGATCAAGCCCCAGTTAGGCTCCACACCCATCGTGGATTCTCTCTCTCTCTCTTCCATTTGCCCCTCTCCCCTCCCTTGTTCATGCTCTCTGTCTCTCTCTCTCTTAAAAAAAAAAAAAAAAAAAGTTATTAAGTAGACTTGGGAATTGTTTTGTGTTACAAATACAGCTTGAGTCTACTGAAAGTATCCTGCAGGAAGCGACATCATCCATGTCTTTGGTGACCCAGTTTGAGCAGGAAGTATCCCGCCTCCAAAGTATCATGCACGACATCCAAAATAGTGAAGAATTACTCACCCAAAAGATGCAAAGGCTTAATGAGAAATTCCAGAATGTTTCAGATTTCTGGAAAAGAACCCTAGAAGAAATGAATGTTAATACAGACATTTTCAAATCAGAATCAAAACACGTACATTCTCAAGTGACTGTCCAAATCAACTCAGCTGAACAAGAAATAAAATTGCTCACTGAAAGGCTTAAAGATTTGGAAGATAGCACACTAAGAAATATTAGAACAGTAAAAAGACAAGAAGAAGAGGATCTTCTACGAGTAGAGGAGCAGCTTGGCTCTGATACAAAAGCAGTTGAAAAGCTTGAAGAGGAACAGCATGCTCTCTTTGCCAGAGATGAAGACCTGACTAATAAACTTTCCAACTATGAACCCAAAGTTGAAGAATGCAAGACACATTTGCCAACAATTGAGAGTGCTATTCGCTCTGTTCTCAGAGTCTCTCGGGATCTGATCGGGACAGAAAAAAAAATGGAAGACTTAACTACTCAGATGTTTAATATGGAAGATGATATGCTGAAAGCAGTATCTGAAATCATGGAGATGCAGAAAACCCTTGAAAGAATTCAGTATGATAATAGCATATTAAAGATGCAAAATGACCTGGATGTTCTAAAAGGAAAAGTTCATGATTTTATGTTATATTCAAGTACAAGAGAAAAGGGAACTTTAGAAGAATATAATCTGGAAAATAAAGGAATTGATAGTGACTTTTAAATGCACATTTATTCTGATGGCCATATTGTTATACATAAATTTATTAGTTCCATACTTCTGCATTATTTTGATATGCCTCACTTTATCCTACATTATTGGCTATTGCCAGTAATAGTGACATATCCACACACATGGATTATCCACATAATGACAGCTTATCTGTTTAAGCAATAAAATTTATTTCACTTTAGGCATTGTAAATCGAAATATTTCCAAAATATATCTCCATCGTTTTAAAGCAATATACTTAACATTTTAAATGTTTTCCTGATAAGTAATGGACATTATTATGAATTTCAGCTATTATATTGGACCCAAATATATTAATACCTCTGGAAGCTATTAAGGAGTGTTTCCCTTCTCACTAAATGACCCTAGTTTGCTATTTTTTTCAAAACTTACGTCTATTTCTTATACGTTTTCTATCACCCAAAGATGTGACCCATTGGCCCACTGTCACTGCCAGGTTGGTTGGTAGGTAATGTGCCCACCTAACCAGTTCGGCATTTCCTTTGTAATTTAATGCAGGCTAAGATCCAGACCACCAAGTTCATAGGAATTTTGTCTAAAATGAAAAATAACATGACCAAAGGAAAACATGAGGTGATTTGCTGTGAATCAATATGTACTTTTTGAAAACTATGGAGCCTGGGAAACATTTTTACTTTTTATTAAGTTTCTAAAGTGTATTGTAGATACTTGTAAGAATTTTTAAGGAAGAGTAAAAATGGGTGGGCCTGACTCGATCTCACAGTCATGAGTTTGAGCCCCATGTTGCACATAGAGATGACTTTAAAAACTTTTTAATTAAAAAAAAAGTAAATATATTCTTATTGAAAGTTTTACCTATGAATTAAGTATGTATGAAATATAGACTTTTGGAATATCTTTGCATACCCGGGCTTTTTTTTTTTTTAAGGTTCTAACTGTGTTACAGACTTCTGAGTTCGCTAGATACATGATCCCTAGATAAACTATTCTACCTACAATATAAAAAATACCAATACACCTGTGGCCTCTTTTAAAGAGGAAAAAGCAGCATATTGAGAAATTATGATAACTATGGTAATTAAATGTATGTCATTGTTTTAAAGAGTTCCCAGACTAATTACCCAACCAAATTTGTTTTACATGATGATTTTATTTTACTCTAAATCATATAATGGAGTTATAAGTAATAAGATATGGACATACTGAGATGTGATTAAGGGGAGATCTAGTCAGATTTTTCCAATAATGATAATTGGAAATGTGCAGAGTTGGGGAAGCACATAAGACTTTTATCGGTAACTGATGTATCAAGAGTGTCCAAACTTGGTGTTGAAAATTGAGTCAACTGCATATGGAAGTACTGTTCCTACTTGTGTCTTCATGCCAGTAATCAACTGTAGTCCTAGTTTAATAATGTAATATCAGTGGAATTAAGCACTTTCAAGAACTTGAAAGCAGTCAGTTGAGGTCAGGTAGTTTTATTATGTACATTTGCATATTTATGGACAAATCCCAAACAAGTTCTACTTTGGGGTTAGGAGGGCCTATGGTAGACAGCCATGGGTCATAAAAATAAGCCTGAAAGAATGCTACTATTAAAGAGCATATCATTAATATCTGGAATCTTAACATTAAATTCCTTGATGTCTGAGTGTGTAAGTTCCTCTCTGTGTGCACTGACAAAATTGTACTTGTCTGCCTTTATTTTAATGCTAATAAAATAGATTCTAAAATTCACTAGAATTTTGTTGTTTCAACCTCTATCCTATCATGGCAGATGTGATCTCTCATTGTTTGTTTAGCCCATCATCAGATTTGATACATTATTATTAAATTGTATATACTATAGTAGTCGCTACAGAAAGTAAATGGAAACCAGGTGACCACTGTGTTCTGTAGTGACTGTTAAGAGGGAAACAAAAACTACCCTTCTACAAGTATTTCATGAGGAAACTATTGTGTATATGTATATACATATTATGTACATCTATATATGTGTAGTTTCCTTTACTCAGAGGTTTTCCTATGAAAAATTGTCAGTAGAGGGTGGCTGCTTTCGGCTAGGGTCTTGATTCCAGAGTCCTGGGATGGAGTCCACCGTCTGCCTGCTTCTGCCTCTGCCTGCTGCTCCCCCTGCTGTATTCTCTTTCTCTGTGGCAAATAAATAAATAAAATCTTTAAAAAAGAGAGAGAGATTTTATTCATTTATTTCCCAGAGAGAGAGAAGGAACATAAACAGGGGGAGTGGGAGAGGTTTCCAGCTAAGTAAGGAGCCCAATGCGGGACTCAATCCCAGGACCCGGGAATCATGACCTGAGCCAAAGGCAGACGCTTAACAAGTGAGCTACCCAGGCACTCCAGATAAAATCTTTAAAAAAAAATTCTCAGTAGAGAGATTTAGATGTACCTAATTTGTCTTCTTGTGTTTCTTACATTCATTTATATAACACAGATACTTGAAATTTCAAAACCTTCCCTGTGTATCAAATATTAAATTGCATTGTTAGTCTTTCCTTTAAGGAAGATTTCCATATTCTAAGACACATTTTTGCATCTTTGTAATTGATAACAAATTCTATATCAATTAATTTCTTATACAGAGTACCATTGGGTCCATTTTTTAAATTTAGTATTAATAAATCACTTTTACAAAATAAACACCTGATTTTTTTTAACTTTTGGATGCAAAGTTTAAAAATATATTTATAGTAATATTTCCTTAAATATTGCCTAATGATTAGAAGCTTGTTGACTAACTGTACTTTTATATTTTATAATGAAAAATGTTGATTTATTAGCTTATGGTTTCAAAGAAAACTGGTTAACACTGATACAAAGCTAATGGCATTGTTTTTAATCTCAACCTGATTACAGACCTTTCTATGAATCCATAATCTTGATCAAAGCTTAATATGATGTCATTAATAATGATACTAAAAAAATTTTTAAAAATTACACTACAAATTCACCAAGCACATGAAAAAAGATTTATTTCTCTATATACTTATGCGCATTGTTGCAAAAGCTCTGCAAATTTGCCCAGCATCTGTTTTCTTCAGTTTAACTATGAACTATTAATTTAATAAAACACAAAATGCTCCATCCCAGCTTTCACAGCAAGGGAGGAGAGAACTAGCATTGGAGCCTATTATGTATCGAAAATTGCTAGGAAGTCTACATTCAACATCATCACAGTAATAGCTCTGTGTATTGAGTATCTACAATGACCTGTATTATCCCTACTTCGCACTACAACTTTGCTAGCCTGACACCCATTTTAAAAATGAGGAAATTGAGGCTTAGCAAGGTTAGGAAACTGGAATCACACTGCTAAATCTGTCTAGCTCCAGAGGCCACTGACCTCCCACTATATAATGCAATCTGTTACTATTCAACCAGGGGGAGAAAATCACAAGAAATCCACTATCAATAGAACCATCTTGAGAGGGCGCCTGGGTGGCTCAGTTGGTTAAACAACTGCCTTCGGCTCAGGACGTGATCCTGGAGTCCTGGGATTGAGTCCCACATCCGGTTTCCTGCTCAGCAGGGAGTCTGCTTCTCCAGTTGACCTCTCTCCTCTCATTTTCTCTCTCTTCCTCTCAAATAAATAAATAAAATCTTAAAAAAAAAAAAAAGAACCATCTTGAGAATTAAAAAAACTATAATTCAGCCAAATGTGTCCACTACCACATTGCCCTTATGAGACTGTAAGTCACCCAAAAGTTGTAACTATGACCTAAAATTGTTTGGGCCTTGGGCATAAGAAAGAACCAATAAATGTTTAGGGAATAGTTAGAAAGCAGTGGTGGAGAAAGAGCCTAGACCAGACTCTTCTAATCTAGGCTTTGCCACTAACTGTGTGTTCTTGGGCATTTTATTTTGGGGCTCAGTTTTTTAATTTGTAAAATGAGGAAATTGTATCAAAACCTCTCTAAGGCCTCTTCTGGCTTTATGTGGTTTTTAATTTTAGAGATTAATAAAATTTCCCCGTCCTTTAGTTACAAAGATCAAAGATCCTTTAGCAAAGTTTTTGGAAAGCCAGATGGACCCAGAAATCATTCCCTTGACCCATACTGCTCTTATAGATCCAAAGAGCATCTAGCTTAGTACCTTGTATATATGATAGGAATTTGGTAAAAATCTTTTGAGCTATTGGTGGACTCTCCAAAACTTCTATTCATTCTAGGCAAATAGTTTAACAAGCCCTAAGTATTTAAAAAGAAAAAAAATTCTGTGTCGGATGTCTGGATGGCTCAGTCATTAACTGTCTGCCTTTGGCCCAGGTCGTGATCCCAGGGTCCTGGGATCGAGTTCTGAGTGGGGCTTCCTGCTCAGCAGGGAGCTTGCTTCTCCCTCTCCCTCTGCTGCTCACCCTGCTTGTGCTCTCTCTCTCTGTCAAATCAATAAAATTGTTTAAAAAGATAATAACTCTGTGAAACAATTTCAAGACTATTCCTACACTATATTCATAAATATTGTAGTAAAGATCAATAGAAGTTCATGATAAATTGCTTTTATAACCTACCAAGGGAAAGAGAGAGTCTCACTAACAGTTTCTTAATGATCTGATCCTTCTAAGAATAAAGTAAGTTCTTTCTGAGGAGTCTAAACTGTGTAATGCTCTTAGGCTACATTTACTCTACTAGAGTAGATACATTAATAAACAATAACCTAGTAATGAATTAAATAAGCCATCTACTTTCTTCACCCTTTGGAGTCTCTGTTTCAGCAAATACACTTGCAAAACCTTTCCCCTAAAAATAAAACATGCTTTTGCAATCACTACTTGATTTCCTTCCTGATGGTGGTTACTCTTTTTTTTTTCCTTTAATTTTATTTATTTTTTGAGAGCTAGAGAGAGGGCACAGGCTACTGGGGGAGAGGCAGAGGAAGAGGGATAAGCAGACTCCCCACTAAGTGGGGAGCCAGCTGTCGGGCTTGATCCCAGAACCCATGACCTGAACCGATCTGAAGTCAGAAACTTAACCAACTGAGCCACCCAGGCCCCCCTGTGGTTACTCTACAATGTCATACCCATAATAACATTTTAACTGTCGTCTAACTTCTCTACCGAAAAACATTTGGGGGCACCTCCCCCCACCAATAATTAATATAGCATAAACTTGAGAAGAAAAATCCTAAAATACATTTTGAAATCAAACATATATAATGGGGCTAAGAGAGGGAATTACTACTTTGAGATAACTGTTCTGTTCCATTTCAGCTTATCATTATTTTGCAGCTATATTTTTACTCCTTTTTTAAGCTGCCATAAAAATAATATCCTGAACATACTAATTTTTATTTGCATTATATGAAACCATGTTAATGTTATCAAAATAATCTCAAAAGAGATTTTTTTGAGCTTTTTTTTAATTTTTGAGATTATTTTAAGATAGTAAACCAGGCAAATGCAATTTTATAATGGTAATTAATAAAAATATTGAAATACACAATTATTTTGGAAAAAAACATTTAAGTCTTTAGAAGTAACTGTAGATCTTATTTTGTAAAACTCCTTTCAGCCTGCATATTTAATTCCTTGTTTTCTGATTTATTTATTCTTTTTTTTTTAAGACTTTATTTATTTATTTGAAAGAGAGAGTGAGAGAGAGCATGAGAGGGGAGAAGGTCAGAGGAAGAAGGAGACACCCCGTGGAGCTGGAAGCCCCATGCAGGACTTGAACCCGGGACTCCGGGATCATGACCTGAGCTGAAGGCGGTTGCTTAACCAACTGAGCCACCCAGGTGCCCTATTTATTTATTCTTAAAGATATATTTATTTGATGGGGGGAGGGGCAAAGGGAAAAGGAGAAAGAGAATCTTCAAGCAAACTCCCCTGCTGAGCTCAGAGCCCAACTCCAGGGCTCAGTCCCGGGACCCCGACATCATGACCTGAGCCAAAATCAAGAGGTGGATGCTTAACTGACTGAGCCACCCACGCGTGCCTTTGTTTTCTTATTTCAAATGATCTGTTTATTGACATTTTCTTTCCCAGACTAAACTATAAACTCCTTAAAAGCAGAGACTGTTCTTGATCATACTAAGTAATCCCAGTAAATGTTGTTGGATCCAGTTAGTTCCTTAGGGTTTTTTAAAACAAAATTTTATTTTTTTTAATTCAAGTATAATTAACACAGTGTTATATTAGTTTCAGTTGTATAATATAATGATTCAACAATTCTATACATTACTCAGTGCTCATCATAATAAGTGTACTCTTAATCTCCATCACCTATTTCACCCATCCCCCTACCAATCTTCCCTCCTGCAACCACCAGTTTGTTCTCTATATTTAATAGTTTCGTTCTTTGTCTCTTTTTTTTCTCTTTGCCTGTCTTATTTCTTAAATTCCACATATGAGTGAAATCATATGGTATTTGTCTTTCTCTGACTTATTTCACTTAGTATTATATCCTCTTGATATATCCAAGTAAGTTAGTTTTAATTATTAGTACACAGTTATAGACAATCTCCACTTTAAAACAATGCTTTCCAAGGTGCCTGGGTGACACGGTTAACCGTCCGACTTTTGGTTTTGGCTCAGGTCATGATCTCAGGGAAGTGGGATCAAGCCCCACTTCTGACTCTGCACTCAGTGGAGTCTGCTTAAGACTCTTTCTTCCTCTCCCTCTGCCCTCCTCCCCCCTCTAAAATAAATAAATAAATCTTTAAAATAAATAAGTAAATTATAAGACAGTGCTTTCCTAGAAAATGATTTTAATGTTAAATGTGTGAAAGTCGGGGCCTGGGTGGCTCAGTGGGTTATAGCCTCTGCCTTTGGCTCAGGTCATGATCCCAGGGTCCTGGGATCGAGCCCCACATCAGGCTCTCTGCTCAGCGGGAAGCCTGCTTCCTCCTCTCTCTCTGCCTACTTGTGATCTCTGTCTGTCAAATAAATAAATAAAATCTTAAAAAATTTTAAAATAAAATAAATAAATGTGTGAAAGCCATATGATTGACTTAACATTATAAAGGGGACTTCCTCTTTCAGTATAATCACAATGTGTATCTGTCTTTGGACATAGACTTTGACAATATATTTTACACATGTCCTTTAATTTTTTTTCCTCCATAGCTGAGCTTCAGGTAATCTTCTGATTCAAGTTCATTAGTTTTACCTGACAATTCCTGTTATAAGTTTCAGTTTGGTATTATGAGATTATATCCCATATATTGACCCTATTGTCACTATAATCCACACTTTTTTTTCCTTTCCCTCTTAATTTTATTAACTGATGACACAATACAATAAAATTTCAAATATTCAGGAGGAGGAATTAAGATATCGGAATAGGGGGCGCCTGGGTGGCTCAGCGGGTTAAACCTCTGCTTTCGGCTCAGGTCATGGTCTCAGGGTCCTGGGATCGAGCCCCACATCGGGCTCTCTGCTCTGCGGGGAGCCTGCTTCCTCCTCTCTCTCTCTGCCTACTTGTGATTTCTGTCTGTCAAATAAATAAATAAAATCTTTAAAAAAAAAAGATATCGGAATAGTAGGGGACCCTATGCTTACCTCATCCCTGTAACACAGACAGATAAATATCAAATCATTCTGAATGCTGACAGAACTGCACATCTAGAAGGAGAAAAATAGCCACATTTAAATAAATGGCCATTTAAATAAAAACTTGCAAAAAATTTTAAATATTCAAAAATAACAAAATATTCAGCTTCTCTAACACTGCTATTTAAACACACACGCACACACACACACACTCACATATTCACACAAACATTACCACAAACAGCAAAAATAACGAAATACTGTCAGGCAGTTGTGTGGCTCAAAATGTTCATCAACTAGGGGTTGGATGGGACAAGGAAAAAAACTGTATCCAGGTTAAACCAAAATGACAATTTACAGGTGGATGGTAAGGAGTATGGCATAGAAATATACCAAAGTTGAGAACTACTTGTATTTGGAATCACAGGATTTCAGAATTTTGAAGACAGGTTTTGTTTGTTTGTTTGTTTAGTGATTGTTTTGTTTTTTACATACCTGTCTTCTCTACTAAACTACGAAACTGAGTTGAGGTCACAACCCAAGCTGTACTCATCTTTATATCCCTCATACTTGGTATGCCTAACATAGTAGGAACTTAAGAATTAGTCAATTGAGGGGCGCCTGGGTGGCTCAGTAGGTTAAAGCCTCTGCCTTCGGCTCAGGTCATGATCCCAGGGTCCTGGGATCGAGCCCCGCATCGGGCTCTCTGCTCGGCAGGCAGCCTGCTTCCTCCTCTCTGCCTGCCTCTCTGCCTACTTGTGATCTCTGTCTGTCAAATAAATAAATAAAATCTTTAAAAAAAAATTAGTCAATTGAATTATTCAGGGCCTCATGGATAAGTACCCCAGAAAATTATTCATAAAAGTAATAGGACAGGGGCACCTGGCTAACTCAGTCAGTAGAGCATGCGAGTCTTGGTCTCTGGGTTATAAGTTCAAATCCCACGTTGGGTATGGAGATTACTTAAAGATAAAATCTTTAAAAATAATTGGACAATAAAGCATATACATATGGAGTCTTGAACATTGTCCTTTCATTCTAGCACTAGAAATAGCTACCAACAAACTTGTGTTTCAAAAATTATGTTGCCTTGTTTGACCCCCACATATCTACCAAAGCTTATCTAGAGGAGGCTTCCTCCTCTCTTCTCCAGCAAGAAGAAATACCTCGCTGTCTCTCGTTTAGCCTCTTTTGCCACTGTACAGAGAACTGTTAGTATAAAAATAGTCTTTCTAGTGAATAAAAATATAGTATAAATGTCTTTTTTACTAGTATAAAAAATGTCTTATAGTTAATAATATAAAAAATGTCTTTCTAGTGACATTTTATGAAATTTCCTCATGTTTTCCTTCTTAATTATTAGTAATACATTTGATACATCTTTTACCATGCTTTCCAGAAGAATGGTAAAGTTATTAACTTTAATTGAACTTATTATCAAACTTACTAAAGTTCAAAATTCAACTTGTATTTTATATATTAAGCTTTTAATCAATTTAATTATTATGGTGTTATATTTTCTTACAGTGTCAGAAGTCTGAAGCTATCATGGAACAGTGGAAGTCTTTTCAAATAATTGCTCATCTAAAGCGTCTACAGGAGGAAATTTATGAGGTGAAAACTTGGTCTGACAGGATAATTGAAAAACAGAATATACTGAATAAAAATTTGACAGCTCTTTCTCAAGATGTGACAAAAGTAGACCAAAGTGCAACTTCCATGGCAAAAGATGTTGGTCTCAAGATTACAACTGTAAAAACAGATATACGACGTATTTCAGGATTAATAACTGATGTAACATCACTGACAGATTCTGCTCAAGAATTAGAAAATAAAATAGAAAAAGTTGAAAAAGATACAGTAAAAAACATAGGTGATCTTCTCTCAAGTAGCATTGACCGAACAGCAGTGCTCCGAAAGACAGCATCTGAAAATTCACAAAGAATTAACTCTGTTAATAAGATACTTTCAGAGCTAAAGAATGATTTCAACAAGCATACAGATAGGTTTTTAAGCTTAGAAAGTGATAGAGCTAAAGTTATGAAGACAGTGACTTTTGCAAATGATCTAAAACCAAAGGTGTATAATCTAAAGAAGGACTTTTCCCGTTTGGAACCATTGGTAAATGACTTAACACAACGCATTGGGAGATTGGTTACTGACTTACTACAAAGAGAGAAAGAAATTGCTTTCTTAAATGAAAAAATATCTAATTTAACAATAGTCCAAGCTGAGATTAAGGATATGAAAGATGAAATAACACACATTTCAGATATGAATTAGTTTGAAATTATTTAGATGAAACGGAAATACCTTTTTTAATATCATGACTGACAACTCCGAAATAATGAAATTTTGGAGCAAATATCATTTTGTGTTTGATTAGTGAAACTGAATAAAGGAAATCTCATTTAAATGGAGTTGCAAGGGACGCCTGGGTGGTTCAGTGGGTTAAAGCCTCTGCCTTCGGTTCGGGTCATGATCCCAGGGTCCTGCGATCAAGCCCCACATTGGACTCTCTGCTCAGCAGAGAGCCTGCTTCCTCCTCTCTCTCTCTGCCTGTCTCTCTGCCTACTTGTGGTCTCTGTCTGTTAAATAAATAAATAAAATCTTAAAAAATAAAATAAAATAAAATAAAATAAAATAAAATAAAATAAATGGAGTTGCAAGGCCAGAAGGGGGAGTTTTCATGCCTTACCAGTCCTTGCAGCCCTTGGCCAAACCGGAAGAAGCCTATGCTTTACTAATCCAGCAGGGGAAGACACAGCAGCCTAGATACAGCAATCCAGCCAGTGTCTCACTCACAACTCAATTAATGAGAAGCCACCACACTGCAACTCTCAGTTCACTGCAATGGACTTTTTGTTTAGAACAGCCCCTCCCAACTGCCCCTTTTCCTCTATGAAAAAGCATTCCTCTCTTTGTTCTCTGGGCTTGCCTATGGTTTTGCCATAGCTTGCATGTCCTGAATTGCAATTCTCTGTTATTCCTGAATAAATCCATTTTGCTGGTGAAATAACTGGCTGTTTTATTTTTAAGGTTAACATATTCTATTCTTAACAGTAAAAACAAAATATTTTAAAGGGTTGAGCAGCTGATTTTTCAAAAAAAATATGCTAAAACTTATACTTGCAATTTTATATAGCAAGAACCCTATGCATTCCCCTGATACACACTCTCTTACACACACACACATACATTCAGACAAGTGGGGACAAGCCGGATCTACCGTCTACCACTGGGAAATCTGATGGGGCAGGATCTGAACACCATTTAACCTTGTGGACTACCAGGGAGCAGAGTACGTATGGTTGGAGCCCTAACTAGAGAGCTGCCCATCAGGATCAGGGCCATAGCATTCACTATCCATTTAGAGGAAGGGAAAAGAGAACGGTCACAGACAGGGAGCAGAAAAAGAATCATGTAAGCCTTCCTGGGTCTTTCATGGCTTGAGGAAATAGGTAAAGATGACCTGAAGCAGAGCAGGGTTTGAGGAAGAGGCATTGTAAATTGCAGGGGGCTTGCCAAGCCTCAGATGGAGACTGCCCTAAAGCAACACAACTCGTGTGGTGATGATGTAACCAGAACAGCCTAAGCAGAGAAGGAAGTTCTAACATTTAAAATAGCATTATATAATTCTATGTATATGAAATTCTAGAAAATGCAAACTATAAAGGCAGAAAATAGATCAGTGGTTGCCTAGGGATGGCAAGAGGTACAGATTATAAAGAGGTGCAAAGAAGTCTCGAGGGGTGAAGGGTATTTATTATCTTGCTT
Organism: Lontra canadensis; assembly: GCF_010015895.1. Taxonomy (NCBI): domain Eukaryota; kingdom Metazoa; phylum Chordata; class Mammalia; order Carnivora; family Mustelidae; genus Lontra; species Lontra canadensis. The sequence continues at coordinate 12,700,149 of NW_022631046.1, read as the reverse complement.
ATCATGGTGGTTTCACAGGTACATACATGTATCAGAATTTTTTGAATATGTATAATTTATTCCACATCAGATATTCTTCAATAAAGTTGTAAAATAAAGTACAATGATCCTTAAAAAACCACACACATTAGTCCCAGTTTCCTATGCCTAGCATGAAGGGTATCCAGATGCACAGAAGCGTGAGAGTAAGTAGCTAACTTGCATGACAAAAAGCCCAAGGCTCTGGGATGAGCCATTCCAGAAAACTTTAAAGTGACTAGCTTTTTTTTTTTTTTTTTTTAAGATTTTATTTATTTACTAGACAGAGAGAGACAGTGAGAGAGGGAATACAAGCAGGGGAAGCGGGAGAGGGAGAAGCAGGCTTCCCTCGGAGCAGGAAACCTGATGTGGGGCTCAATCCCAGGACGCTGGGATCATGACCTGAGCCAAAGGCAGACACTTAATGACTGAGCCACCCAGGTGCCCCATGACTAGCTGTTTTTGATTCATGTCTGATTTAATATGGTAGAAACAACATGAGATTTTGAAATCAGAGATATCTGGGGTCCAATCGTGGCTCTGTCACCACAGAATTCTGTTGCCTCAGACAAATTTAGTGCATATGAACTTTAATTTTAACTATAAATTTAGTGCATATGGACTTTAATTTTAACTATAAGTAAGGACAATAACATGTGCCTTATAGGAAGGACTGCTGTGAATATTACCATTAACATATCCAAATTGTCTTTGCATATAAAGGGCAAAGCCATTAACTAATACAACAAAAGTTACATAGTAAGGGACTGTGTTTTTGGAGAGCTATACCCCACAGAGGAAATATCACTATAGCACATCATTATATGGTATCTGACGTTCATAATTATATCAAATGAAATGTAAATTATGTTCCATATAATCATTTTAATAAGACACAATATTTTAGACATGTTTTAAAAAAATTTTCAGGGGCACCTGGATGACTCTGTTGTTAAGAGTCTCCCTTCCGCCCAGGTCATCATCCCAGGGTCCTGGGATCCACCCTACATTGGGCTCTCTGCTCAGCGGAAAGCCTGCTTCTTCCTCTCCTACTCCCCCTGCTTTTGTTCCCTCTCTCGCTGTGTCTCTCTGTCAAAAAAATAAAATCTTTAAAAAAATTTTTTTCAGAACTTCAAAATATAAATTTAGCTATCTGAAAATTCATTTATGAGGAATATTTGTTTCTATCAGTACCAAATAAATGAAGTACATATCTTATTTGGTGCTAGTTCTATTATTATTGAAATAATGACTCACCAGTCTGTTAGTAATTTGGGAGCCAGGCTGAGAAGGACTTTCTTGAAGGAGGCTTGAAATCAATCTGGAATGTCACTAGGCTTACAGTCATGTTCTTGTCTTCAGGTCAGATAGCTTTTGTGGCAAATACAGGAGAATGGTTAAGTTTTGGTCTGTTTCCTAACAGTAGAAGATATAATCACTTCAATATTAGGCATGGTCTCTTATGGGTAAGTCATCTTAATCTTTCTGTGGAATTTCCCTGCTTTAATATCATTTAAAGCCTAACCACTGGGGATGTCTGGGTGACTCAGTCGGTTAAGTATCTGCCTTTGGCTCGGATCATGATCCCAGGGTCCTGAGATGGAGTCCCACATTGGGCTCCTTATTCAGCAAGGAGCCTGCTTCTCCCTCTGCCTGCTGCTCCCCCTTCTTGTGCTCTCACAAATATGATCTTTTAAAAATAAAGTCTAGGGGCGTCTGGGTGGCTCAGCGGGTTAAGGCCTCTGCCTTTGGCTTGGGTCATGATCTCAGGGTCCTGGGATCGAGCCCCACATCGGGCTCTCTGCTCAGCGGGGAGCCTGCTTCCCACTCTCTCTCTGCCTGTCTCTCTGCCTACTTGTGATCTCTGTCTGTCAAATAAATAAATCTTAAAAAAAAAATAAAGTCTAACCACTGTACAGCCAATAGAATCAGTAATTGTTTATCCACAAATAATAACATTGGACACATCAAATGTTCAAATGTTAATGATTTCTTAGAAGTAGTTTTGATCTTGATTCATATAGCCCTGTGTTGACATCATGGCTTGAAGTAGTAGATTCTGCTCCTTAAATGAATTATCCTTCATCTTCAAATCTTGCATACATTGCATTCCATAAAGCAAGCTAGCTGACTTGTACATCGAATCACAGTATTAGGTGGGAATTATATCTTGTGCAGGAGACATATCCCCTAGACTTTCATTCAGTATAGCTAGCCTCTATTAAGTGACTGTTGCATGCATGGCACACATGCACACTTTAGTGTTTTTCTAGGAAACTCAAGTCATATATTAATAACTAGAAGATTCATAAACCGTATCAATGCTGGTATTTGGTGGTTTTCAGGGAAGGGAAGGAATCAGCACCCCTAACTTCCATCCCCACCCCCAAGTTGTTAAACAGTCAACTGTTTCTATTTCTTATGCTAAAGAAACAGTTGGTAGCTCCTAAATTTAGCAGCAAAACTATGTACCAAACTTCATGAACAGTATGGATATTTTTCTATCCTGTATCCCAAGAATGGTATCACAAAATGTTAAACTCATTTTAAAACATGGCCCAAACTTCAAGCTTTCACACAATGAAGGTTTGGTTCAACTTTAAGTTCTTCTGTTGTGTACATCATAAGGTATTTGTAACTTAGCAAAACTCGTTTTGTTTTTCTCCGTTTTAATTGTTGTTAAAAACAGTTTGAATAATTTTTGACTCTCCTGAAAAGACTATGCACTTCTATCATGTCCTAGTGTTACAATGTAATTCAATTATACTAATCAAATATACTCATTCCACTGGGTTCTGCTTTATGGAATTGACTTTTTCTTAAACCAAATGTGAAAAAAGTGTTATTAAAATGACATTAGAGGGTGCCTGGGTGGCTCAGTCGTTAAGCGGCAGCCTTTGGCTCAGGTCATGATTCCAGGTTTCTGGGATCAAGTCCCACATCAGGCTCACTGCTCAATGGGAAGCCTGCTTCTCCCACTCACTCTCACTCCCCCTGCTTGTGTTCCCTCTCTCACTGTGTTTCTCTCTGCCAAGTAAATACATAAATCTTAAAAAAAAAAAAAAAAAAAAAGGTATTTAAAATGACATTAGAACCTTTAGTATGAATAAAATTTAAAATGGGAAATGGGAATACACAAAATTTTGAGTGAGCATTTATTTCCTTGAATATCTAGGCTGAAATGGTTTTCACTCAGAAATACCCTTGAAATTACCTCTAACTACAGATAGCTGACTCTTGACAATGAATACCGTATACTTATCAATACCCACAAATAAAATCTATCGTCCTTGAAAATAAAACTCACATTCAAAGTTAGCAGTGGAAATCTCTTACAGTGAAAGCTGGCGGAACTGTATATCACTTTTTCAAATCCAGTCCACCTTTGGATTGGCTTAATATACATATATTTCCATTCCTACATGTTCTTCTTACATTACTGACACTTCTCCCAGCAGGATTATGTTCCTTTCACCTCATGCTGGGATTGAGTCTTCTGAGATATCTGATGTTGTGACAGAGTATAGTGGAAGGATTGATAGGACTTCCACATCTAAGTCCTAAAAAAAAACCCAGCTTCTGCCTGGCTCTGCCTCAAAGTCCTGAAATAAACCCAACTGCCCTGAGGCCACCATGCTGTAGATCTTTAGAAAAAGACTGACCCACTAACAGGGAGATTCTTGGAGTATCTCCCTAGCCCATACATGTGAAAGCCTTTTTTTTTTAAAGTAAGTTCTACATCTAATGTGGGTCTTGAACTCACAACCCTGAGATCAAGAGTTGCATGCTCTACCAATGGAGCCAGCCAGGTGCCCAGTGTGAAAACCTTTATAAAGGACCTCAGAGCTGACTGTAACTTCATGAGACCCAGAGCCAAGATCCAGCAGAGATGCTGCTGAAATTCCTGATCTGAGATTGTCTCAAGCCATTAGATTTCAGTTGGTTTGTTACACAGCAATGCTAATGCACACTGGTGATGCCAGTTACCATAGCCATCACTTACGTGGGCTCATACTAGAGCTGTACCTTCTAAGTGTGGCTTAACTGCAGCCACAACCCTTCCTTTCTCTCTGCAATACACACAAATTTGTAATCTTAAAACGAAGTGATGACAGAGAGAAGTTAACATGTAACTAAATGTATCTGGTTCCTAAATTTTCACTGGCCTTCCAACATGGGTTTGTTAATAAAAACATTTCTCTCCCTCAGACTTCTTCAAAATTTTTTTCCCCAAGTCCCTATCTGTATAAAGATTTATTTAACAGAGATCACAAGTAGGCCAGAAAGGCAGGCAGGGGAGGAGGCGGCGGAGACAGGCTCCCTGCTGAGCAGAGCCCTATGCAGGGCTTGATTCCAGGACCCTGAGCTGAAGGCAGAGGCTTAATCCACTGAGCCACCCAGGCACCCCCATTTTTATACTTTATACAGGGATTGCCAACCCAATCCAGATACCTGAAGACCTCAGGTCAAATGTAATCAGATTTGAGTAATTATTACTGATTAGGTTTTCACATTTCCTAATCAAACAGGAGAAAACTGAACAGTGGCTTACTTTCTGGGTGATTTTATGCTGTAGGTTTTGTAGTTTAGAAAGTCAGATTTGAGAATTGCCAACTAAGGTGGTTTTAGCGGGCACTTGGGAGGCTCAGTTGGTTAAGCAACTGCCCTCAGCTCAGGTCATGATCCTGGAGTCCCAGGATTGAGTCCCACATAGGGAATCCCTGCTCAGCAGGGAGTCTCCTCCCTCTGACCTTCTCCCCTCTCATTCTCAATCTCAAATAAATAAAATCTTTTATTTTTTTATTTTTTCTTTTTTTAAAGTGGTTTTAGCCATCAAGTGCTTTGGTCCTTTTAAAAACTATCATTCTAGGGGCAACTGGCTGGCTCAGTCAGTAGAGTATGTGACTCTTTGACCTCAGGCTTATAAAGTCAAGTCTCACACTGGTTCCAGATTACTTAAAACAAACAACAAACAAACAAAAGAAAACCTATAAATAACTTTTTGGGGCGCCTGGGTGGCTCAGTAGGTTAAAGCCTCTGCCTTCAGCTCATGTCATGATCTCAGGGTCCAGGGATGGAGCCCTGCATCTGGCTCTCTGCTCAGCCCGGAGCCTGCTTCTCCCTCCCTCTCTGCCTACTTGTGATCTCTGTCTGTCAAATAAAATCTTAAAAAAAAAAAAAATCTATCTTTTTAACAACCAGCCTAATTTACATATTTTTTCAATTTGATTTTAAAGTTTATTTAAGTAATCTCTACACAGTGTAGGACTCCAACAGATAACCCTGAGATCAAGAGTTGCACATTCCTACTGAGCCAGCCAGGTGCCCCTAGAAAAAAAGATTTTCTTTTACAAATGAGGATTAGCAAACTCACTGGGATTTTTAAAAATTATAGTACATGTTGCAAAATTTGATTACATGCTGAAATTAACTTGTCAAAATAAAACCGCACATATTTATCCATATTTCAATTTAACTACAACTCTATCAAGTTTTTGAAAATTCAGGTAGATTTCCTTTATTTTTAGGAGTGTAAGTAGTACTGAACCAACAGTGATTAGTTTGCACTTTTCCTTAAGGTTTTAACTTATACTTAAATCCTTCCATTTTAGGGTTAAATCTTTAAAAACTGTTTTTAAAAATAACCACTGAATCACAGACAAATCATGAACAGTTGGGTTTATTTCAACAGTGGGTCTGAAACTCTCGCCTTAGGCAGGAGTACTACAGTAATTATACCAGGAATAGACAATTTCCTACACTGTCAAATATATAAAAGTTCCTCTTGCACTTTCCTCAACACTGATCAACAAGCAGATTCAGTCCACATTTGCTTTGATCATTCTACTGAGTTAACCCAAGCTTCTTCTTCAGAGACTCTGGCATTTCAGGTGGAGGAGGACGAGGGAGCCTGAAGTAGACCTTCACGGAGTCATAGATGAACCACTGTAGTGCAGTCAGAGTGCCAATCATGATGATACGGGCAAAGAGTCCCTTCCATACACCTGGTGGAAATATGAAACATGAATGAAAAATGGAACATACTCAAGTGTTACTCTTTGTTTGGGGGCGGGGGCAGTGGTGGTGATGGAATCCTACCTTTAAATCCAAGTCTCTGAAGGACTTGAGAAGCACTGCTACCTTTCTCCTTATTCAACACAGATACCACAGAATCAGCAGGATGAGAAACAATTGCACAGAACACTCCAGCTGAAAAAAGTCAACATAAACAGTCCCACGAGGGATTAATTTTAAAAAGTTCGAATTACAACCAATAACCTTTTCCTAATTTTTAGTTCTTAAAAAGAATCAGATTTAGAGACTGACAAAGTTATATAGCAGTCTATCCTATGTAATAACAGAACAATCCTTCAAGTTTTTATATCCACATTTTAATTAACTTTCCTTTGTATTTGTATTGAGAAACTAGACCTAAAAAAAAAAGGGTACAGCAATGCAATCAATATATCCCCCAAACTTAAGACATGTAAACCTGAAAATAATTCTTTCAGAAACTAACAAGCATTTATGAATCTTAAAAAGGCACAAAAAATGCTATGGGAAGATAACTTCTTTAGAATATTTTTTCCCCCTCACAAAAAGGGGCCAGTAACAGAAATGGTTACTTGTCCTTAATTTCAGACAAACATGCTGTAAATAACTCATACCTATGTAACCTGCCACAAATGTTACAACCAGTTGCTCTGCCTTTGTACATTCACTTCGGGGCTTGGGAACCACAAACTTGTACAATGCTTCAACAGTACGTTCAAAGCAGGCAAATTTCATCATGGTGTATGGTATCTGTCTCATCCAGAGAGGAGCAACGCCCTTGTAGAATCTAGGAAACCAAGAGACTTATTTTACTCAGTTGCATTTATTCACTTAGCAGAGATTCTCATCATTAACAGACGTGTCCGCACACCAGCCGAGTCCTGATAGCAAAAAATGGCAGCATAATTGCATGTCATTTCTATCAGAACCTAAGACTAACATGCAGGTATATTTATCTCACATGCCAATGACTCAAGCACCTTTGACTATACAACCAAGAAAGTTGCTGGATGTTTCTCTGACTGGAACTACAAGAAACAAGAAGTTTACAAGTAGAACTCAGTTCAAGATTGGCATCCACAAAGGTGGATCTAAGGAAGCATGTTGTAGCCAGACTATATGCAAATTCTTAGCTGTGAACACAGATGATAAGCCTTTTTAAAAAAAAAAAAAGATTCTATTTATTTAATTGACAGAGAGAGACACAGTGAGAGGGAATAAAACAAGCAGGGGCAGCGGAAGAGGAAGAAACAGGCTTCTTACTGAAGAGGGAGCCAGATGCAGGCTCGATCCCAGGACTCTGGGATCATAACCTGAGCCGAAGGCAGATGCTTAACAACTGAGTCACCCAAGCGCGCCCCCCCGCCCCACCAATGACAAGAATTCTAACAAGCCCTTCCCAAAAGTTACTATCAAGTCATATGCAGACTGACAAACGGTTCATTAGAAAAAGTAGTCTTTAATTCAGGGCTTAAACCATGAATCAACTTATCCCTGTCCCTGGGGTTTATGTTCTATATAAAAGGTAAATATGGACATTAACATAATAGCCTTAAAAAAAAAAAAAAAGTCCAGTAGGTTTAATGCTAACAATTGCAGTTCCCTTAAATGAGTATTTTTATTCTGTAACTCTAGACAAATGTTCACTTACGCTTTTAAGCCTTCTTCCTTATACATTTTGGGAGCTGCATCCCTCAAAGTGTTGGCATAACCTGGCTGGGTTTGAATTCGAACCTTAGCAGCTTCCATAGGAGCCAGGGCAATGTCAGCAAAGAATTCAGCACTGGCAGAAGCAGCCAAATATAGTGATGTGCGCCAGAGATAGGCATTCTCCTAAATTGAAAAACATAAGAAGGAACATGTATCGCTATTGCATCGGCTGTTTTCAATTTCAATTAGGGGACAGTTCTAGGAAACAGTACATTTCAGACAACCTAACAGTGTTTATCATATGGTCCACAAACAACACACGTGAGACTGAATGTATATCCTCTCCGTAACCTTATCAACCACAATACAATGTGAATTATTTTTTGAACATCTAGGTGCCAAGTATAGTTGGCTCTGGAAGTACAGAGGAATCCCAGATCCTTTCTCTTTAAAAAAAACTCAAAATCCAACTTACCTAGAAAGCATCACAGTATAATACAGACCAAAAAAAGATCCTTTTTGGTTTTACAATTTACGTAAGTAAACTTAGACTGTCCATTTCTAAGTTAAATTACATACCTCCCCAAGCATGTTGCTATACAAGACTTTGAAAACTTCATAAAAGCCAAACTTGCAGAGCCCCTGCATAGAGTAGCCAATGAAAGTTGGAGCCCATCCTTTAGCCAAACCACGAACACCATCCTCTTTAAGTGTAACTGAGAATCCATTAAATATGCCCTTGTACTTCTGGGGGTCCACCTGTATTTAAAACAAGAAGAAAAAAACTAGTTCTATGTACCAAACAGCTATCATTTCTCATAAATATTTTACTATTACTAGTTTTTCCTTTGGTTCTAAAATAAACCAGTAACTGCACAAAAGGTGGGTAAACACAAATTCACTGCATATCAACCTAGTACCTACAATCATCTTTGTAAATTTAACTTTGTATACTAAGGTCTAGCTTTCTTTCAGTCAGACTTAAGTCTTGGAGGGTTAGTTGAGGCAGAATTCCTAGAAAAATACATGATAAAACTAACTCAAAATTTTTCACCATCCAACTCTACCACTTTTTAAAAATTAGTTTTAAAGCTTATTGCCTAAGATAAAAGTCTATATCCCTGATACATGCTTAGCCCATTAAGAAGTTTAATTATAAAGTTTCATGAACTTAAGGCAAATTAAACACAAATTTAAAAAATCAACATGAGAATCTGTCTTTTGACCTAAATTCACTTCAAGAGACATGCATACATCTTAGTGAAGGTGTATTTCATATCCATTCTATTAACTAATGGGAAAGAAAAAAAAAAAATCTTAATTTCACTCTATCTGCCAGTACTACAAGGGCTGGTATACGTCACCTTCCTCTCCCTGCTAACATTTCACCTTCCTTTATTTCACCTTCCTCTCTCTTTTAGATAAGAAGACTTCTAATCCTGTTTGGGACAAATAAATTTTTGTCGTTTGATTATTTTTGTTTCAGTAATCCTAATTAAGATATTCTAATCATAAAAAAACTTATGTAAATAAATGTACAAAAAGCTGTGCCTACAAAACTTTAATACTAAGACAGTGAAGAAGAGTATTTTTTCTAATCTTCATTAATGTTCTAACCTGATCCTATCAGAAAAATAAGAGAAATGAAATTACTTCAAAAATACACTACGGATTACCTACTGTAATATGCAACTGCTTATAAAATGACTATCTGGGAGCATAAAGAACCAGTAGGCCCTGAAGAGGGACTCTAGTCAGAACTGAGCACAGCAGCAAAATACCATTTATAGCCAGGGTTTGAGATCCAAAATGTGCCTACACTCTCATTTTTAATAGAGCCATTTTCTTCAATTTAAAACACTAACTAAAATAAAGATCATGAGTCAAGAAAATTTGGGTTTGGTTTCCTACCAAAGTTTCTAGCAGTTGTTACGTCTTCAAATTTTCTCATTTGTGAAATCTTTTTAAATTATTTCGAATTAAGTCACACATGAAAGATACATCCAGTATTGCCATCTAAATACAAACCTGCATTCGGCATTTCACTAAATCCAGAGGAACGACAGCAGTGTGTGTCAGACCACAACTTAAGACCCCACCAAAGCCACACAGTGCATAAAACTTCATGGAGCCATATTCGCAACTGTACTCTGTAGTAAGACAAGACACACCATGCATTTTAATATAAAACTCATGTTACTGGTTATCAACTTACCTCCTGGATAATTAGGTTTCCACACAGCTTGTTAGTAGAGGTCTACGTTGTACAACTTTAAAAGCCATGCTTCAACAATACGCTTTCAATCCAACATGCAAAACAAACCTGCATTCTGCATTTAACCAGATCTAGAGGAACCAATGCTGTATGTGTTGTGCCACAGCTAATAATTCCTCCAAGTCCACAAAGGATAAAGAATCTGCCAGATCCATAGTCACAGCTATACTGCTCTGTTTGATTGAAAAAAAAATCAAGTAAGTATTTCTTCAGAGATGACTAAGGCCCCGGGAATGAAAGAGACCTATGATTCCCTGTGAAATAGTACTATCACAAATGAACAGCTTTGGCCACTGTTTACAATTAAGCTGAAAGAGGATATTCCATCTAGTTTTAAGTAACAAGACATTTACTGCCAAAATTAAAGCATCATTTAGATTATTATGAAGGTTCTGTGAGACACCAGCTCTTATTCGGCCATACTAAAAAGTCTTTGACAATGTTAATAGCTCTTTGAATTAAAATCAAATTTCAAATTATTAACTGCTGATAAAAACACACTTCAGAATACAAACCAAACCCAGGAAGAGCACTAGACAAGTAAAAGGTTGCAAACTTCTAAGTGTACCCCAGTCACTAATCAATATTATCCCCACTTATGGATTCATGGTTAAGCATAAAAGTGGATAAACTCCTAAAGTCAAATACATTTACTACATAACGCTGTAAGGATTTTTTCATAAATGATTGAAACTTTAGGTTTTACACAATTTAGATAACATTTACACAATTCCTACAATCTGGTTTTCAGGTTTCTCTGTCCATACACTCCACTGGGACTTAAAACATTAACATATATCTCCTCTCAGCAAACACTAGACTTCGGGAATACTTGACAAAGAAGTATTTTTAAGAAGAAAATAAAGCCGGGCGCCTGGGTGGCTCAGTGCGTTAGAGCCTCTGCCTTCGGCTCAGGTCGTGATCCCGGGGTCCTAGGATCAAGCCCCGTGTCGGGCTCTCTGCTCAGCGGGGAAGCCTGCCTCCCCCTCTCTCTCTGCCCGCCTCTGCCTACTTGTGATCTCTGTCTGTCAACTTGTGATCTGTCAAATGAATAAATAAAATCCTTAAAAAAAAAAAAAATTAAAGCCAAATTAAGTAACAGACAGAAAGAACTGCAGGTGGCCAGTGGCTAGGAAGGAGACTTTACCCAACACTTAAGTCCACTGACCAAGCGGTCTCACGGCAGAGAGGATAAGGAGCTAGTCACCGCCTCTTTAACTACTCTCCCGAGGACGTGGAGGTCACAGAGGGAACTGTGCCTGGGCCCTTCCACGCCCTTGAGGGAGGGCCAAGGATCGGACACACGGCCTAGAGCGAAAAGGACTGACATCCTAGGGCAAGCAACTAGGCCCCGTCCTGTGGTGCAGAAAGCCAGGTGCGTTCTCCTCCTCTGTCCTCCAGGCCACTAAGGCCGAGTGGATCATGAGGGCACATAACGACCATATAGGGGCAGGGTCTAAGCTCACCTTCCACAGCGGCTGCTGCCAGATTGCGGGAACGTCGGGGCGGGCCCGGGGGCCCCGCGGGGCTGCTGCGGTGGCCCGTGAGGCCATCGTGTATCAGCTGCAGGTGGGGCGCGTTGAAGGGGTTCGCCCGCGCCAGATGCGCCACGGACGAGAACATCTTCCTAAGGGAAGAGAGCAGCGGACGGAGGAAAGGTAAAGGAGCCCCTCAGGCCGCCAAAGTCACCGGCACCCTAGAACCCCGACACGGGCTCCTCCCGCCTCCGCGCCCTTGAGGAGGTCATGGCGGCCTCCTTCAAGGAAATCGACCAGGCCTACAGCCTAAGCGGCTCCTCAGAGGGGCTCCGATTCCCGCACCCACCGGGGGCAAGGCCTGGCACACTCACTTCCTAAGATGGCGAACAAACAACCGCTCCCTCGAAAAGGCTGCGGCTCACAGAGGCCGAACGTCCTCCCGACCCTTAGATCTGTGCCCTTCGCGCGTCGTCACCGTGACGCACATAACGTGTCACCGCAGCAAGCGGCACCCATTGGCGGAAAAGGGCGCCGAGGCCGTAGCGTCATCACGTTCTCCTAGCAATCCTATCCCCGCCCCCGTCCGCCCCAGCCCTTCCGGCCCGGTTTCTGCGCAGGAGGATTCGTTCTGCGCACGCGCGCATTCTGAGCCGGGTTTTTGAGTGGTGTGGGTTTTGTGCTCGTGACCTCTTCTTTTGTCCCTTCACCTTCAAGCGTCTTTCCTTGACGTCGGGGTTCAGTTTTTTTACGTTTAAATGAGTCCCAGTTTAGTAGTCCCTTAAAAAGAAGGAGGAAAAAAAAAAACCCAAGTGTGATATGATACTTTATTTTGGTGTTGCAGTTAGAATGTTACTGCAGTATTACACATAGACATGTCTGCATTTGCCGTTAGACCACAGGAGAGTATTTTAGAAGAAAATGTGCAGCAAGGACTCTTTAGACAAGACAGCTTGGGGTTTCATCAGAATGGTTTGTATGACGTACCAAAACATACAGTAAATGCATTTTAACACTACCTGGGGGTATATGGTTGAACTAGAGTGAAAGTGGCTGCACATTTTGTGTGTTCAATAAATTTGGAAATTTTTCATTAGATTCAGTTCAACACAGAAGGACCTAGTTTAATTGGGGAAAGTTTAGTAGGGTTCAAACTCCTATTATAATTCTGGCTCTGACATAGCCCTGGCTCTGGACAAAGTAACCTTGGGAATTCACTAGATCTCTATGAACCTGTTTCTTAATGTAAGATGACAGGAGCGGGTAGCCCCATGGGCTTGTACAGTTATACAGGGCCTGTGCTAGATTTGATGCTCTGCTACCACCATTTTGGAATTCTTAATAATAACGAACAAGAGGTCTTTTTCATTTTGCACTGAAATTACAAATTACATAACTGGTCCTGCATGGGAGTAACATCTATCTTGCAAAGTTTATGAGAATGCATTGAGACAATATCTAAATGTGGGGATTTTAGGCAGAGTTAGGGAGAGGGTCAGTGGTCAGTAAGTTACTAAGAGGGTAGGGTAATTCTTGTTAACTTGACCTAACAGGTCTGACTGCTGAAGGCAGTCCAAGGTAATCAGATATTACTTGGGGAATGAGGAATTTGATAAAGTATTGAGGGTAATCAGATATCAAGGCTGGGGAGGGTTCCTGGCTGGCTCAGTTAGTGGAACATGTGATTCTAGATCTCAGGGTTGTGAGTTCAATCCCCAAGTTGGGTGTAGAGATTACTAAAAGAATAAGTAAATAAATTAGATATCAAGGGACACCTGAGTGGCTCAGTCAGTGAAACGGCTGCCTTCGGCTGGGGACTTGATTCCAGGACCCTGGGATCATGACCCTGCTTCTCCCTCTCCCTCTGCCCCTACCTCCTCCCCCCACCCCCACTCATGCTTTCTCTATATCAAATTTTAAAAAAAGATATCAAGGTAAGGAGGTTTTTTGTTAAGCTAAGTAGATAGAATTATTTTTTTTTCCTATTTTATTATTATTTTTTTCATAATGATAAGTATACTCTTTAATCTCCATACCCTATTTCACCCATCCCTACCACCCACCTTCCCTCTGGTAACTTTGTTTGTTCTCTGATGTTAAGAGTTTCTTAGTTTGTTTCTCTCTCTCTCTCTTTTTCTTTGTTCACTTGTTTTGTTTCTTTTTTTTTTCTTTTTTTTTTTTTTTTTGAGAGAGAGAGAGAGATCATAAGTAGGCAGAGAGGCAGGCAGAGAGAGGGGAAAGCAGGCTCCCTGCTGAGCAGAGAGCCAGATGCGGGGCTCGATCCCAGGACCCTGAGATCATGACCTGAGCCAAAGGCAGAGGCTTAACCCACTGAGCCACCCAGGCACCCCACTTGTTTTGTTTCTTAAATTCCACATATGAGTGAGATTATATGGAAAGAACTTTCTCTGACTGAATTATTTCACTTAGCATTATTCTCTCCAGCTTCAACCATGTTGTTGCAAAGGGCAAGATTTTTTTTTGACAAGATTCTTGCTACAGGTGGGCTCTTGGAGGACATGTTCAAGGACATGTTGAAAGGGTTGAAAAAGGTTCAAGGAGGCTAACTAAGGTTTGGTCAAGGAAGGACTCTTGTTTGGCACGCCTGGTTGGCTCAGTCGGTGGAGCATGCCACTCTTGATCTTGGGGCTGGAGTTCAAGCCCCACATTGGGTATGGAGATTATTTAAAAATAAAATCTTAGGGGGCGCCTGGGTGGCTCAGTGGGTTAAAGCCTCTGCCTTCGCCTCGGGTCATGATCCCGGGGTCCTGGGATTGAGCCCCGCATCGGGCTCTCTGCTCAGCAGGGAGCCTGCTTCCCTTCCTCTCTCTCTGCCTCCCTCTCTGCCTACTTGTGATCTCTGTCTGTCAAATAAATAAAATCTTAGGAAAAAGAAAAAAGAGGAGAGTGTCCTTGTCAATAATTTCCTATCCAGGGGGCACCTGGCTGACTCAGTTGTTAGAGCGTAGGAGTCTTGATGTCAGGTTTGTGAGTCTGAACCCCATCTTGTGCAAGGAGCCTACTTAAAAAACAATTTTAAAAAATACTTTCCTATATAATATACCAAGTCTCGTATTTTAATTTCATTCAATATGAGCCACTACTGAGTTCAAATTTCAGCCAAACTGTTAGAGACCTTCTCAGCTATTTGAACTAAAACAATGGATTGAGACACTGTTAATGGTACCCATATCAATAAATTTGGTTTGATCTACCATTATATTCCTTCTGTTTTATTTTAGTTACCACTACTTATCAAATTATCCCAAAACTTAAGGGTATAAAACAAAAACAATTATTATCTCACATTTTCTGAGGGTCAGGAATCTGGGAGAGGCTCAGCTGGATGGCCTGGCTCAGGGTGTGTCATGGGGTTGTGGTCAAGCTGCTGGTTGGAACTGTGGTCTCTGGGGCTGGAAGACGTGCTTCCAAGCTCACTAACTTGGCCACTGGCAGGACATTCCAGTTCCTTATCAAATGGACCTCTCCATAGAGCTGCTCATGGCACAGCTTTCCCAGAGTGAGTCATTTAGGAAAGACAGATAGCAACCAAGAGAGAAGCTGTAGTGCCCTTTATAATCTAATCTCAGAAGCTATCACTTCTGTATTTTATTGATCACAGAGACCAATCCTGATACAATGTGGGTAAGGTGGTGTGGATCACTGGGCCATCCTAGAGGATGACTACCATGCACCTAACCCCACATTCTGTCTCCATCCCCATACATGTTGCCCAGGTTTCTGTCAATATAAATCATGCACATTACTTATTTTGTCTTCTAGGATCTCCTGCAATGGGTATAGAAGCCATGGAAGGCATTGATAATAGGTCTTGAGGAGGATCAGCAGACCCTATAAGGCAACTAACTACCCCCGGAGAATCCAATACAGATTTTACATGTAAGGAGAGACTAAGCTCCTCGGGCAAGGGAGGAAAGGCCATTAATATTATCAAAAGAGGCCTCAGCAGAATTTAGAAGTTCATGATTCCAGTCTCATCAATTTGCCCATAGATTCCCATTCCCATGCCAATATTCAGGATCTCACTGCTGCTCAAAAACAAAAACAAAAATTAATTTTAACACGAGACCTTCAAGATTGGGAATTCAATTGCATTTTAAGTCAGGATTAGATTTTGGATTTGGCTTTTAGAAAGTACAACGTTGCAGATGTAGGAAGACAATCATAGGATTTCTTTTTCTTCTCTCTCTTATTTTTTTTTAACATAAGATTTCTAATCCTTTATCTTGAGCTGAACATTTAAAGCCCTAAGTTCATCATTTCCTTTCCCCCACTTATCCAGCATAATTAGCATAAACCAACCAACTCCATTATACTCATTGTTTTCGTTTAAATATTTGATGAAAGTATCCACGTGGTTACCCAAAGACTTATCTTCTTTTTTTTTTTTTTTAAGATTTTATTTATTTGACAGAGAGATCACAAGTAGGCAGAGAGAGAAAAAGAAGCAGGTTCCCTGCTGAGCGGAGAGCCAGATGTGGGGCTCAATCCCAGGACCCTGGGATCATGACCCGAGCTGAAGGCAGAGGCCTTAACCCACTGAGCCACCCAGGCGCCCCTGCCTTATCTTCTTTAGGTACTTGATTACAGGTGTCCATAGGTGATGATTTAAGAAACTGTCTTTTGCTAATGCATGCCATGGATAACCAGAGTCACCTTTGTCATTGATAGCTGGTGGTCAGTGCCTTTAAATCCAACTAGATGAAATAACCTGGAACAGATTCATGGAACCCATTCTTAAGTTTTAATTCTTCTGGAATCACTTCCAGTACCATTGTCTGGATCAGAGTTTGACCAGCCCTATGAGCCTTATGAAATAAGTTTATTTTAGGGAATTAGTCTTTTTTTTTTTAAGGTTTTTTATTCATTTGACAGACAGGGATCACAAGTAGGCCGAGAGGCAGGCAGAGAGAGAGGAGGAAGCAGGCTCCCTGCTGAGCAGAGAGCCCAAATGGACTAAGTCTTACACAACTGTGGGACCTGGAGAAGAGGTTGCCTCTGTGTCTGGGGTTTGACCTGAAATTTCTCTAAATCAATAGAGTTTGGGTCAGTCAGGAAAGCTGGACATGAAGTGAGGATGAACAGGGACAAAGCAGAATCCACAAAGACCAACTGGATCCCATGAGGATAAACTAGACTGTGCATCTGTCTCTTGACACCTACAATCTCAATAACGCATGTTTCGGCAGGAGCCATGCTGCACGTGCTTCTAGGAGCCAAGGTGCTGCGCACCCATCTGGCCCAGGACTCAGAGAAACTGAAGGTCCTGGAGTTGCTGAAAGAGCTCCAAATGTGGCCGCTGTCCCACTCCCAGGTTAGGCAGCAGATCAGCAACCGTGTGCATGAGCTGCCCCAGCACCTCACAGCTCACACTGACCTTCAGAGCGTGAGGGCTTCACTTCTGCCTTTGAAATCTTGCACAAATTTCCCTTGTGGCCAGTCTCAACACAGAAGCATATCTGAGAGATAAAGAGAATTTGAGATGCTAGATAGAGAAAGGACATTCAAGTGGAACTTTCCTAAAGGCCCTTGTAAACCTAGAGCCGGAGGTCAAGGTGGCACTGATAGATTTGAGGATCATGCCTGTCATGGGGAAATAACACAAAAAAACCCCAAAATAAGTCCTACCACAGCCATCTAATGGAGGGCTGTAACAAATTATGCAAGGTAGACGAAAGTCCCTTTTCATATCTTCCTTGAGAAAAAAAGGGTAGCACCCTCTAGCACCTTAGTTACTGTCTTTTTTTTTTCCCAAAGGATTTTATTTATTTATTTATTTATTTGACAGAGACATAGAGAGAGCACAAGTAGGCAGAGCGGCAGGCAGAGGGAGAGGGTGAAGGAGAAACAGGCTCTCCACTGAGCAGAGAGCCTGATGCGGGGCTCGATCCCAGGACCCCAGGATCATGACCCGAGCCGAAGGCAGCTGCCCAACTGACTGAGCCACCCAGGCGCCCCAGTTATTGTCTTTTTTGATTAGAAATCTTGTTTGTTTTCGTGTCTCCTTAAAGAGACTAGGGAGAAATTTGTCTTTTCCTATCTGAAATAAAATAAAATGGACTTCACCATGGGGCTGTAATTTCCATTCTGAAAAAAGTTTTAAAAGGTCAAACCATCCCCATCCTTCTTTGGAAGGGTATCATAGGTGGCCTAGAGTACCTTGGCTATAAGACTAGGGGCAATGCCTTTACCAAAGTGTACCCCAAGAGCACAAAGTGCACCCTAAGTGCACCCCAAGAGCTCTGGGACCCCAGTTCAAACTCTTGAAGTTATGCATTTTTGTGCAGGGGGATGAAAATTGTCTAAGTTAGATCTGCCTACTGGGGGATATTGTATTTTATAGGAAATAAATCAGGTGACTGCTTTTACCCGGTCTTTATATCTTGATGTTTCGACATTTCCTTCTTTCTGCAACTAACAGCATAAAATATGGTTTGGCTCAGAGGAGAAGCATACCTAGATATGGCAGAGCCTAAAATAGTCCAAATAGAAGGTGCACACGTAGATGGCAACTTTAGTCACTGCTTGGCTATAATCTACCACTTGGACAGCCTTTTTATTTATTTTTTAAGATTTTATTTATTTATTTGACAGAGAAAGAGAGAGCACACAAACAGGGTCAGAGGGAGAGGGAGAAGTAGGTGCTCCACTGAGCAGGGAGCCTGATGCAGGGCTCGATCTCACGACTCTGAGATTGCAATCCGAGCTGAAACCAAGATCCAGACACTTTAACCAACTGAGCCACCCAGGAGCCCCATTGGACAGCTTTTAAATGAGGCAGGTCATCATCACAAGTTAGAAGTTCCCAAATATGGTTTCTCATCAAAGCACCTGGAGAGCTTTTTAGACAGAGATGTTCTGAGGCAGCAAAAGATTCTGCTTACTAAGTTTGATGAGGAATCCTGGAATCTGCCATTTTTTAAAGATCCCCAGGTGATTCCTGTAAATAGTCAGGTTTAGGAACCAATGATATAAGGAATTCAAAGCATGAGCCCTTAGAACGAGTCTGACAAAAGTTTCTTATCTAGAAAATGAGACGACATCCTGAATTACCTGGTTCGCCATGGATGTGAAGTGCTCAGTTTACTAGAACGGAATCCCAGCTGATCTGATTTGCTTCCAACTGACTGTTCACATTTTATTACACCTGCAAGAACAAGGTGCAAGGCTGTGGTGTGTGCCATCAGTACGCCATACAAGATGGGGCAACTGCTTAAGTATAAAGGGGAACTGGGGAATATCAATTGCTCAAAGGTGGGCACAGCCACAGACTTGGTAACCATACAGGAAATTGTAGGGAGAAATATATATATAGGGAGAAATATATATACCCCCCCAAAAATAGCAAATATGAGAAGTAATGAATATAAAATGAAGGGATGAGGCTTTACTAAAAGGAGTAGAAATAGTTCCACTCAGCCTTAGAGACGTAGGATAGAGACTACCTAAGTTTCTGTTTATGCCCTGGGTCATTATGAGACAAAATGTATTGTAATTTGTTGTAATTCAAACCTCATGTCACTCATGATATTTTTGCTGTAGGTAACTAAGGGGCCTACTCACACATGAATACAGTGCAATTGCGGGCAATCCTAAATGAAATTAAAATTTGTATACGTAATGAAATTTCAGGGAAAATTCTTGAATTCTACTATTATATCTCTAAACTTGAAAGATAGTCATTTGGGAAGGAGTTGCTTTAGGGAATCAAATGCATTCTTTAGACAGCAATAACTTCAAATGTTAGTAGAATTAACTGACTTTATTCTTCTGAAAGAAACTGAATATTGCTGATTTCTACACAATTATAATTAACCTACTAACACAAGCAATTCCTCAAATTTTCTATAATTTGTGCTGTTTTAAAACAGGTGGAAAAGAAACATATTTTTCTTTTGATATTAGGAATGCCAATTTGAAAAATATTTAGGGGCGCCTAGGGGCTCAGTCTGTTAAGCATCTGTCTTCAGCTCAATTCATGATCTCTGGGTCCTGCGATAGAGCCCTGCGTCAGATCCCCTGCTCAGTGGGAAACCTGCTTCTCCCTCTCCCTCTGCCTGCTGTTCCCCCTGCTTGTGCTCTCTCTCTTCTTCTCTGTCAAATAAATAAACAAAACCTTTAAAAAATATATATTCTTCGGAAAAAAAAAAAAGAAAAAGAAGGGGCATCTGGGTGGCTCAGTGGGTTAAAGCCTCTGCCTTTAGCTCAGGTCATGATCTCAGGGTCCTGGGATCGAGCCCCGCATCGGGCTCCCTGCTCGGCGGGGAGCCTGCTTCCTCCTCTCTCTCTGCTTGCCTCTCTGCCTACTTGTGATCTCTGTCTGTCAAATAAATAAATAAAATCTTTTTAAAAATCAGTATTAAAAATAAATAAATAAGGGTGCCTGGGTGGCTCAGTTGGTTAAGCGGTCAACTCTTGATTTCGGCTCAGGTCATGATTTCAGGTTCTCCAGACCCAGCCCTGCATGGGGCTCTTCACTCAGAGTCTCAGAGAGGAGTGTGCTTGTCCCTCTCTCTGCGCCCCCCCACCCCCGCACTTTCCCTGCTCACCCACTTGCTTACTTGCTCTCTCTCTCTCTCTCAAATTAATAAAAGTCTTAAAAACAAACAAATAAATAATCAGTATTATTTACTTCATTATTTAAGTGGTATGGCTGAAGCTAAGGACCAATTTTTTATTTAAAAAAATATGATAAAACACCTGAAGTCTGTGTAAATGGAAATGTAATAACTCTTAAATTTTTTTTTTTACTTATTTACTTATTTAGTTAGTTTTTAGTAATCTCTATACCCAATGTGTGGCTCAAACTAATGACCCTGAGATCAAGAGTCGATTGTTCTTCTGACCAAGCCAGCCAGGTGTCCTGGAAATGTGATGACTCTTGGAACTAAACTGGTATATGTTGTTTGTACATTAGTGGATTCTAGGATTCCTTATACTGTGTTCTTGCACATGAACAATATTACTTGTTCCAATATCACTTCTGTCTTTTCTTTTAAGATTTTTATTTATTTATTAGAGAGAGAGAGAGAGAGAGAGAGAGAGAGAGCTTACAGGAGCACAAGGGGAGCGGGGGGATGGGGCAGAGGGAGAAGGACAAGCAGACTCACTGTGGGGCAGGGAGCCCAATGCAGAGCTCCATCCTAGGATCCTGGACGCCCCTCACTACTGTCTTTCAAACAAATTGTACCCAACCTGAATTGTCTTTATATATCACTGCTTTCATAATTTTCATTACATAAACAAATCTTATATATATCCAAAAAAAATATTGAAATATATTTCAACATTGAAATATATTGAAACTGTAACAATAATCTAGACAACTTAAAGATTTTTGGGGTACCATTTACTCTAAGAAATATAACTAAAAAAATAAAAACAAAAAAAAGGTAACATCTATTTTAAAGAATTGTTGAAACATTTGAGATTTTGCCTTAACATAATGGATTCAAGGGTAATTTTAAAAGGCATGTTTTTAAATAGGCATGTTTTGACTTAAAATATGTAAGGTAGCATGATTGTTAAAATACATAAATATGGGGGCGCCTGGGTGGCTCAGTCGGTTAACTGTCTACCTTCGGCTCAGGTCATGATCCTGGGGTCCTGGGATCGAGCCCCATGTGGGGCTTCCCACTCAGCAGGGAGCCTGCTTCTCCCTCTCCTCCCTGCTCATGCCCTCTCTGCTCATACTATCTCTGTCACTATCTCTGTCTCTCTCTCAAATAAATAGGTGAAATCTTAAAAAAAAAAAGTGTAAATATGGGATGCCTGGCTGGCTCAGCTGATAGAGCAGGTAACTCTTGATCTCAGGGTGGTGAGTTCAAGCCCCACATTGAGCACAGAGCCTACTTAAAACAAAACAAACAAAACAAAAAACGAACAAATAAAAACAACCATAAATACATCTAGGAAAAATACAAGTATTTTAGTACACTAATTTTGAAAATCAATATAATGGCTAGATTAGTCTAGGCTACCTTTTTTTTTTTTTAAGATTTTATTTATTCATTTGACAGAGATCACAAGTAGGCAGAGAGGCAAGCAGAGAGTGGGAAGCAGGCTCCCCGCTGAGCAGAGAGCTCAATGCGGGGCTCGATCCCAGGACCCTGAGACCATGACCTGAGCCGAAAGCAGAGGCTTAACCCACTGAGCCACCCAGGCACCCCTAGGCTACCTTTTTTTTTTTTTAAATAAGATTTTATTTCTTTATTTGAGAGAGAGAGGAGAAGGATCATAAGGTGGTGAGGAGGTAAGGAGAGCAGGAAGAAGCAGATGCTGAGCAGGGAGTCTGACTCCAGCTCCGTCACAGGGCCCTGAGATCATGACCTGAGCCAAAGGCAGATTCTTCTGAGTCACCTAGGTGCCCCTAGGCTATATTTTAAAATTATCTAATATCTACTGAACACCCAGTTTAGGATACTGTGACTGTTTCCAAAGTTCTGTCTTTGGCCTCTCTTACATTCTCTTCCTAGGACTCTCCTTCACTCCCATGGGATTAGCTTTCATTATTTATGGGAAAATTCTCAACATCTTATTCTTCATATTTTCTGGCTTTGGGTATTTGCTTACTTTTTTAAATTTTGAAGTAATTTTACAGAAAAGATGCATGACTAGTACAAAGAACTTTTATATATCCTTCACTCAGTTTTCCCAATTGTTAACATTTTCCTACATACACATAATAATATGCTTACATGTATAGATATATAGATTATGAATATGCACAGAAATATACATGCATACCTATATGCACATGCAAAGACATATTTTTCCTGAACCAGTTGAGGGTGAAGTTAAATACACGATGTCTCGGGGCGCCTGCGTGGCTCAGGGGTTAAAGCCTCTGCCTTCAGCTCAGGTCATGATCCCAGGGTTCTGGGATCGATCCCCGCATCGGGCTCTCTGCTCATCGGGGAGCCCGCTTCCCCCTCTCTGTCTGCCTGCCTCTCTGCCTACTTGTGATCTCTGTCTGTCAAATAAATAAATAAAATCTTAAAAAAAAATACACGATGCCCCATTACTCCTAAATACTTCAGTGTGTATTTCCTAAGAAACAAAGCACAGCCATCAAAAATCAGGATATGAGCATTGGTATAAAACTACCATCCAATCCATAGATCCTATATCCAAATTTCCCAATAACATCATTTATAGCCTATAAAAAAGAAATCAAAACAAACAAAAAATGTTTTTTCTTCTAATCCAGTATCCAGTCCAAGAGGACATTCCATGTAATTTTCATGTCTCTTTAAGCTTCTTCCATCGGGAACAGGCTTTCTACCTACCTTTGTCATTCATGACCCAGACATTTTTGAAGAGTATCAGACACCTATTTTGAAGTACAAGATAGACAATTTGGATTTCTCTGGTGTTTTCTCATGATTAGATCTACAGTTTGCATTTAAGGTAGGAATATCATGGAAGTGATCCTTTGGTTTTTTTTGTTTCAGAGTCTCATACCAGAAGGCGCATAATGCTGATTTGTCCTATTACTGGTAAGGTGAATTTAAAAAAAAAAAATTTTATTCTGGGGCACCTGGATGGCTCAGTCAGTTAAGTGTAAGACTCTTGATTTCAGCTCAGTTCAGGTCTTGAGGTTGTGGGATCAAGCCCTGCCTCAGGCTCTGCACTCAGCAGGGAGTCTGCTGGAGATTCTCTCTCCTCCCTCTGCCTCCCCACCCCAAATAAATAAATAAATCTTTATTTCTTTAAAGATCTATTTTTTTATTTATTTACTTTGTTTGTTTGAGAGAGAGCACGAGAGAGGGGAGGGTCAAAGGGAGAAGCAGACTCCCTGCCGAGCAGGGAGCCTAACACAGCACTCCATCCTGGGACTCCAGGCTCATGACTTGAGCTGAAGGCAGGTGCTTAACCAATTGAGCCACCCAGGCATCCCAAATAAATAAATCTAAAAAAACCCCAAAAACCCAAGATGTTATCCCTTAAATAATCTTTACATCCAATGTGGGGCTTGATTTTTTTTTTTAGGTTTTTTTTTTTTAATTTATTTGACAGAGCAGGAGCAGGGATAGGGGCAGGAAAAGCAGGCTTCCTGCTGAGCAAGGAGCCCAATGTGGGACTCGATCGCAGGACCCCGAGATCATGACCTGAGCCGAACGCAGATGCTCGACCAACTGAACCACGCAGGTGCCCCTCACAACTCTGAGATGAAGAACTGCACACTCCACCAGCTGAGCCAGTCAGGTGCCCCTGGTGAGATGAATTTTGATCACTTGATGAAGGTGTTGTTCGCCAAGTTTTTCATTGTAAAGTTACTATTTTTATCTTAACTAATAAGTAATTTGCATCTATCATTGATTGTTGCCTGAATCAATTATTATGAGATAATTGGCAGATGGTGATTTTCTAACTCTATCGGTCCTACATTTATTATTCTACACTAAGGAAGTGCTTTACTTTCTCTTCATTTATTTAGTTCATTCTTCATTTATTTATATCAGTATGCACATATGGATTCCTATTTTATTCAATGAATTATAATCTAATAAAACATTCTTTTGATGCTTATGTTAACACAGATTTGGCCAGTAGAAACCTCTTTAAACTGATCCTGTATTCTTCTGATAAGTTCCCATCAGTTTTTGAGCACTTTGTTACTTTCTGGTACAGCAAATGTTCCAGACTCATCTCATTTATTTATTTATCATTTTTTGCTATTATTTTTAAGTTTTTATATAAATTCCAGTTAGTTAAAACAGTGTATATTAGTTTCAGGTGTATACATTTCCATACAATACCTGGTGCTCATCATGACAAGTATACACCTTAATCCCTATCACCTATTTCACCCATCCCCCCACCCAACTTCCCCCAGACTCATCATCTACTTTTTCTTCCCCAGCTCTGGAATAAGCCATTTCTCCAAAGAGCTCTGGTTCTGTTTAGGGGAGAAAAGCATTTGATCTGAGAGCAAAAATGTGCTTATTCTCTGGGGTATTATTGCTTTTAGGCTCTCTCAAGTATATATACATACACACACACATTTCTCTCTCTCTCTTCTTTTAAAACCATGAGTTCAGGGGCACCTGGGTGGCTCAGTGGGTTAAGCCTCTGCCTTCGGCTCAGGTCATGGTCTCAGGGTCCTAGGATCGAGCCCCCCATTGGGCTCTCTGCTCAGCAGGGGGCTTGCTTCCCCCTGTCTCTCTGTCTGCCTCTCTGCCTACTTGTAATCCCTCTGTGTCAAATAAATCAATAAAAATATTTAAAAAATAAAAAATTAAACCACGAGTTCAACTAATACCTCCAATTCCAAGTCAGAATACCACAGGACTCATTCTAGCTTTTTTTCCTTTTCACATTTGTAACTACTTTCTCTGACAGAGATTAAATTGGTTTTCATTATCTTCAATATATTGTCCCTTACTTGCTCATTCCCCTGTAGGTAACCAACTTTCCAGTTCTGCTGGCTGCCTTCTTGGCATCAACCTTACAGATCCTACTGGCCCTAGCTAGGAAAGAAACCAATAATTCAGAGAAGAGAAACCAATCGATATTTTCTACAGAAAAGAAAAAAAGAGAGGGAGAAGAGAAAGAGGAATTGAAAGCAGCTCTGAGTATTTCAATTTAGCGGATTAATGTCTAATCAGTACAACACAATGAAGTTTGCCTCTGGCACGTATAAAGTTTAGTGCTGATCAGGTAGTTCTCCAGAGAGTTCTCCTCCCAGGGGTGACTCATGGATCCAAGCTGCTTTCTCTTATGGTTCTGCCATCTGAACACATGACCACTCTAGGTTTGGCCAAAGGGGAAGAGAAGGAACAGGGGAAGGCATGCCCACATTCGCCTGCCTCAGAGAGAAAGTGACACATCCCTTCTACTTATGTTCCTTGAATGAAAATTAATCTCATGACACCACCCAGATGCAGAGGACTGAGAAAGGAAGAGGAGCATATGGATATTGAGGGACCAGTGACAGTCTCATTCTTTTTTTCTTTTTTTTTTTTAAAGATTTTATTTATTTATTTGACAGAGATCACAAGTAGGCAGAGAGGCAGGCAGAGAGAGGGGGGGAAGCAGGCTCCCTGCTGAGCAGAGAGCCCGACGCGGGGCTTGATCCCAGGACCCTGGGATCATGACCTGAGCTGAAGGCAGAGGCCTAACCCACTGAGCCACTCAGGTGCCCCGACAGTCTCATTCTTAACCCCTGTAGACACTATTGAATAGATTCTGTTTATATCTAGATGACTACTATGTAGCTTCCTGATGAACCTTCTAGGAAGGTAACAAGGAGGTTGACCAGGAAACAATGAGTAAACCTCTTACATATAGCCCTTCGATATACACTAGTAAAATGCAGTAGTCATCTATAAAAATTATTAGGTGTTGGATTAATTTATTTAAAGCCACTTTTGGGATGCCTGGGTGGCTCAGTCAGTTAAAGCATCTGTCTTTGTCTCAGGTCATGATCTCCAGGTCCTGGGATCCAGCACTGCATCGGGCTCCTCTCCCCACGGGGGGAGTCTGCTTCTCCCTCTCCCTGCTTGTGCATCCTCTCTTTTTTTTTTTTTTTTTAAGATTTTATTTATTTATTTCACAGACGGAGATCACAAGCAGGCAGAGAGAGAGGAGGAAGCAGGCTCCCTGCTGAACAGAGAGCCCAATGCGGGCCTTGATCCCAGGACCCTGGGATCATGACCTGAGCCGAAGGCAGAGGCTTTAACCCACTGAGCCACCCAGGCGCCCCTCATGCATCCTCTCTTTATCTCTCTCTCGCTCGCTCACACTGTCTCTCAAATAAATAAATAAATAAAATCTTTAAATAAAATAGAAGTGTGAAATAACTTCAAATTTAAAAGATGTAAGAATAAAGAATTCTCATATATACTTCATCCAGATTTACCAGTATTTTTTTTTAACATTTTGCTGCAACCATTATAAGTTTCTCTTAAATCTACCCATCCATCTATTGACCTATGCATCTGTCCATCCATTCATTTATAAAATTTGAACCTTTTTTTTTTAAGATTTTTTATTTATTTATTTGACAGACAGAGATCACAAGTAGGCAGAGAGGCAGGCAGAGAGAGAGGTGGAAGCAGGTTCCCCGC
Source organism: Lontra canadensis (assembly GCF_010015895.1). Taxonomy (NCBI): domain Eukaryota; kingdom Metazoa; phylum Chordata; class Mammalia; order Carnivora; family Mustelidae; genus Lontra; species Lontra canadensis. The sequence continues at coordinate 12,673,585 of NW_022631046.1, read as the reverse complement.
TGAGCAGGGAGCCTGATGCGGGGCTCGATCCCAGGACCCTGGGATCATGACCTGAGCTGAAGGCAGAGGCTTTAACCCACTGAGCCACCCAGGCGCCCCGAACCATTTTTTAAAAAGATTTTATTTGTCAGAAAGAGAGAGCACAAGCAGGGAGAAGGGCAGAAGGAGAAACAGGCTCCTGGCTGAGCAAAGAGTCTGACATGGGACTTGATTTCAACACCTAGGATCATGACCCGAGCTAAAGGCAGATGCTTAACTGACTAAGCTACCCAGGCATCGCTAATTTGAACCTTTCCAGAGTAAGTTGCAGACTTAACGATGTTTTACCCCTAAATACTTCAGAATGTATTTTTCTTTCTTTTTTTAGATTTCATTAATTTATTTGCCAGAGATTGGGAGAGAACACAAGCAGAGGGAGTGGCAGGCAGAGGGAGAGGGAGAAGCAGTCAGAGGGTGAGGCAGAAGCAGGCTCCCCGCTGAGCAAGGAGCCCGATGCGGGGCTCAACCACAGGACCTCAGGATCATGACCTGGGCCGAAGGCAGATACTTAACCATCTGAGCCACCCAGGCACCCCAGAATGTATTTCTTAAGAACAAAGATATTATCTTACATGAGCACTGTACAATTATCAAAATCAGAAAATTTAGGGGCGCCTGGGTGGCTCAGTGGGTTAAAGCCGCTGCCTTCGGCTCAGGTCATGATCTCAGGGTCCTGGGATTGAGCCCCGCATAGGGCTCTCTGCTCAGCAGGGAGCCTGCCTCTCCCTCTCTCTCTGCCTGCCTCTCTGCCTACTTGTGATCTCTGTCTCTGTCAAATAAATAAATAAAATCCTCAAAATTGACTTAAAAAAAATCAGAAAATTTAACATTGTTAGTTGAATCTATAATCCACATTCAAAACTTACCAGTGATTCCAATCATGTCCTTTTATTTTTTTTAAAGATTTTATTTATTTATTGGACAGAAAGAGAGATCATAAGTAGGCAGAAAGGGAGGCAGAGAGAGAGGAAAGGAAGCAGGCTCCCTGCTGAGCAGGGAGCCCAATGTGGGGCTTGATTCCAGGACCCTGAGATCATGACCTGAGCCGAAGGCAGAGGCTTAACCCACTGAGCCACCCAGGTGCCCTCCATCATGTCCTTTCATAGCAATGCCTTTTCTCAGGCTTGTATCCAGTCCAGGATGGCACGCTAAGTTGAGTGGTGCTGTCTTTCTGGTTTCTTTGCTCTAGAAGTTTTTGTCTTTCTCAGTCTTTCATGCCACTGACATTTTTGTGGAGTCCAGGTCAGCTAATTTGTAAAATGTCCTACAATTTCGGTTTGTCTGATGTTTTCTCATGATTAGACTGAAGCTGTGCTTTTAGGTAAAGATGACTATGTAAGTGATAATGCGCTTCTCAGTGCCTCCCTGAGGAGGCATTTTTGTTAATTCACACCATTACTGGTGAGGTTAACTTTAAACTGAGGGTTTAGGGTAGTCTATTGTTTCTTCACTGTAAAGATCTTATTTTCCCTTTGTAATTGGCAAGCAATTTGTGGGGAAATACTTTTGAGACTAAATACCCTGTTTCTGAAAAATCTTGTACCTACTTGTATTTATATCCACTGATGATTCTTGCCATTGTAGCCAATGACTACGATGATGGTTGCAAGATGGAAATTTTCTAAATCCTTATTTCTTAACATTTTTTAGTTTTTTCAAAAGATTTTATTTATTCATTTGACACAGAGAGAGCACAAGCAAGGGGAGTGGCAGGCAGAGGGAGAGAGAGAAGCAGGCTCCCTGCCAAGCAGGAGTCCAATGCGGGACTTGATCCCAGGATGCTGGGATCATGGCCTGAGCTGAAGGCAGGTGCTTAATTGACTGAGCTCCCCAAGCCCCCCTCTTAACATTTTCTTAGAGATTTATTTATGAGAGAAAGAGAGAGAGAGAAAGAGAGAAAGAGAGAGAGGGGGAGAGAGAATGCAAGTGGGAAGAGGAACAGAGGAGAGAGACTCAAGTGACTCCACGCTGAGCGTGGGGCCTGATGTGGGACTCGATCTTGTGACCCTGAGATCATGACCTGGGCAGAAATCAAGAGCAAGACACTTAGCTGACTGAGACACCCAGGCACCCCTTAATGTTTTCTCCTTCTCTCTTTCTTATTTGTTTGTTTCAGTGTAGACTCTGGATTCTGTTTCTGTTCTGGTTATAATATGTTACTGTTATTTTGATGTTCAAATTAGCTCAGAGAGCCCCTGCAACCTGGCTTTTGTGTTCTTTTAACATGTTCCATCATTTTTTGAGCACATCCTTGCTTTCTGATGCAAGATAGTCCTGACTCACTTGTTCTTTTCATTCTCTGGTTCTGGAATTGTCATTTCTTCTTGAATCCTACTTATTTTGGGCATTCTGAACTGTAGAACTAAGTTAGTTCCATTTGCTAAGGTTGAGAAAGCATTTCCCTCCTTTCCATTATCTAGAAGCTCATACAAGGGTCTGTTTTGCCCTTGTATGTGGATTCTCAGCGCCTAGATGCCAGGTGTGCACACAAAGTGTTCCATAAATATTTACTGAACAGTTTGCATGCTGCGAAGCCTGTCTTAGAGAAATGTGTTGAAGATATGGTTTCAATTTCAAGTTCAAGGATCACCATAGACTAGTTACATTCTTTCCTTTCATTTATTATAGCCATTTGCAGCTACAGATTCATGGCTTAAAATAGACTATGTGTCCTACAATTAACCTTGATGTTTTTATATTGTATTACATTTTTTAAAAAGTCAGCAGTTAAGTCCACAAAAAAATTTTCACTGTCCTTTTTTCAACACTGTCCTGTTTTTAAGATTTTCTAGATCGCTAGGAGTGATTTCAGTAAATGTTCATCCTTTTACCGAGAGTGAGGCAGTATGGACATTCTATAAAGACTGAGGTGTTGGGATGCCTGGGAGGCTCCATCGGTTGAATGTCCACTCTTGATTTCGGCTCAGGTCATGATTTCAGGGGCCTGGGATCCACCCTACCTGGGGCTTCCTGCTCAGCGGGGAGTCTACATCTCCCTTTCACTCTCTTCTGTGCGTGCTCTCTCTATCTCTCTTTCAAAAAAATAAATGAAATATTGGGGCACTTGGGTGGCTCAGTCAGTGAAGTGTCTGCCTTTGGCTCAGGTCATGATCTGGGGTCCTGGGATGGAGTCCTGCCTCGGGCTCCCTGGTTGTAGGGAGCCTGCTTCTCCTTCCCTTTGCTGCTCCCCTGCTTTTGCTCTCTCCCCCCTCTCAAGTAAAATAAATAAAATCTTTTAAAAAATTATGTTGTCAGTTGGAGGGTAAATTAACCTAAATTACTTAAAAACCTTGATAAACAAATTATATTATATTGGAAATAGTAAGTCAAAATGAAGGTTGCTTTTTTCCTATTTACTGACTTTCTATTACTCTACTTTTATGCTCATTTTAGTGTAATGACATGAACATAATGATTGGAATCTAATAGCTTTTTTCTTTTTTTTAAGTAGACTCCATGCTCTGCGTGGAGCCCAACATGGGGCTCGAATTCATGACACTGGGATCAAGATCTGAGCTGAGATCAAGGGCTGGACACCCAACTGACTGAGTCACCCAGGCACTCCTGGAGTCTAATAGCTTAGGAAGAAAAAAAAAAGAAATCTCAAGTAAACTCCATGCAGGATGTAGGGCTTGAACTCTCGACCCCAAGATCAAGACTTGCACACTCTATGGACTGAACTAGCCAGGAATTCTCTAATACCATTTTTGATCCAGCATGCAATGATAGCAACTCAACATTTTTTTTTTTTAAGATCTTATTTTTAAGTAATCTCCATACCTAACGTGGGGCTCGAACTTACAACCCAGAAATTAAGAGTTGCATGCTCTACCAACTGAGCTGGCCAAGAACCCCTCGCGACTCAACATTTTAACTGTTATTTACAAGTGACAAGATTCTATTTAGTAAAGTTCTCCCACAGTAAGAAATATAGGTATTCCCTGCTACTGGAAAGTTTGCTTTAGGCCACTTTACTTTCACAGAAGACTATGTTACTACTTGTTTTTCACTAACCAAAAGAAATCCAAAAAGAATTTTTGCTTTTACAAAATGCTGAGTGCTTCTTCACTTTATATCATATTGGTTTATGAAAGGTTTCATAGGAATACTCTACTTTTGGATGGGGTGGTAGTTGGGGGGAGGAAGGGAACCCGTATTACAAGAACAGTGAGTTCTACAGTGACATCTAGTGGACCCTTCTTGTAAGATTGCTTATACCTGGGTATTTCTGAGATAGTATCTTGTGGACATACGGCTAGCCACTATTTTTAAAATCCTTAAGTAAACAGCCTAACCAAAGTCTGCTTATTAATCCTTAGATTCAAGTATAAAATGTGGTATTGTTTGGGGTTCTCACGGTACATATCTAGTGTGATAAAAAGATCCAAATAGCTTCAAAATGACTCATTTACAAAAACTAAACAATCCATAAAGTGACTATTTACTGACAATGCCATATAACTTTTTCCTGTTATATTGATTTGGAATGGTCTTAAGTGTCACTGTTACTATGATACCCTAGAAACAAATACTTTAGTGTTAGGTCACCAAGCCAATTTAACTGAATAAACCTCAATTACAGCCCTTCTGGTCCCATCACCAAAGAAAAAATTGGACTTATTCTGTTATCTGATTATGACAGCTCTCATTTTATTAATCAAAGCTATCCATAAAATCCTTACCTAACTAAGGAGTTGAGTCTGAATGTTTGGAGTTACTTGGTTGTGTCTGGTTTGACATTCCTTTGTTATCACAAGTAAAAATATAAACTCTTTGGTCAGCTTTGTGTTCAAAACTTCCATCTTGATTATAGCTTTGTGGCCTTTTGAAAATACTTAATCCACTTGCACTTTAGTTTCCTCAGTGTCAAAATGAGGATTTAATCTGCTTCCTAGAGATGAACAAGTAGTGATGAAAATAAGCATTCTTATTTAGTTCCTAAAATAATTATTTAGCAACTATTTTTAAATTCCTATTTTTTTTTTTTTAGTAAAGCAATAGTATATTGTTTTATTGTTAAGTGTAATATATCACTATAGGTTTTTGATAGGTAATCTTTATCAATTAAGGACTTTCCCATCTATTGTTAGGTTGCAAATTTTTTGTTTTTCTTTTTTTAAATAATGAGTGGGCACTTAATTTTTTATTTTTTAAATATTTTATTTATTTATTTGAGAGAGACAGAGCGAGAGTGAGAGAGTGAGTACAAGCAGATGGGGGGATGGGCAGAGGGAGAAGGAGAAGCAGGTTCCCTGCTGAGCAGAGAGCCCAATGCGGGGCTCGATCCCAAGGTCCTGGAATCATAGCCTAAGCTGAAGGCTGAAGCTTACCATGCAGGCACCCCATGGAATTTGTTTTTTACTGTCATGATTTACTGTCTAGGATTTTTACTGTCATGAAAATTCTTGTACAATTCCTGGTGCATATGTGCAAGATGTAATCAGATTATATACATAAGTGTCGAATTGCTGGTTCTCTGATTATTTCACTTAGCACTATTCTCTCTAGATCCATCCATGTTGTTGCAAATGGCAAGATTTCAGTGTTTTTTATGGCTGCATAATATTCCATCATGTGTATATACCACATCTTCTTTATCCATTCATTAATCAATGGACACTTGAGCTGCTTCCATATCTTGGCTACTGTAAATAATGCTGCTATAAACATGGGGTGCATGTATCCCTTCAAATTAGTGTTTTTGTACTTTTTAGCTAAATACACAGTTGTGTGATACTGGATCATATGATAGTTTTATTTTTAAAATTTTTGAGGAACCTACATACTGTCTTCCACAATGCTATACCAGTTTGCATTCCCACCAACAATGCACGAAGGTTCCTTTTTCTCCACATCTGTGCCAACACTTGTTTTGCACAGTGGGTTTTTTTTTTTTTTTTGATAGTGTTTGTCCTGATGATGGGTGTGAGCTGTTATCTCATTAGATTTGCATTTCTGTGATGAGCAGTGATATTGAACAATTTTCCTATGCTTCTTGGCCATTTGTCTATCTTCTTTGGAGTACTATCTATTCAAGACCTTTGCTCATTTTTAAATTGGGCTACTTGGGGTTTTTTGTTGCTGTTGAGTTGTAGGAGTTTTAAAAATATATATATTGGATACTAACTTATTAGATGTATGATTTGCAAATATTTTCTCCCATTCCGTAGGTTGGCATTTTTTCTCTGTTGATTGTATCCTTTGATGCACAGAAGTTTTAAAGCTTGATTTAGACCCACTTGTGTATTTTTGCCTTTGTTGCCTATGGTTTTAGTGTCATTTCCATGAAATCATTGCCAAATCCAATGTCATGAAGGCTTACTCCTAAGTTCTCTTCTAGGGTTTTTAGTTTTAAATTTTGTATTTAAGTCTTTGAGCTAATTTTCGTGTATAATATAAGGGTCCAACTTGATTATCCTGCAAATGGATATCCAGTTTTCCAAACTCTGTTTATTGACGATTTTCACCATTGAGGGGTCTTGGCAACCTTGTTGATAATCATTTAACCATATGTGTAAGGATTCTTTTTTGGGCTCTATTCTATTCCACTGGTCAATATGTCTGTCTTATGTGAGTACCACACTGTTTTAATTACTGTAGTTTTGTAATACATTTTGAAACAAGTCCAACTTTGTTCTTTTCAAGACTTTATTGGCTATTCAGGGTCTGACTTGAAAAACCAAGTATATATCATTTATAATTATTAAAATCACTTTCTTACATTGATAATCTCAACCACTTTTTAGCTGATTTTGGGAAGCTTTTTGGACTTAAAAGAATATGAGCTATATCATAAGGAAGGTACATATAATAAATGTACAATTTCATGACCATAAAACCACACCCTGGTCAAGAAATGCAACACTACCCTCCAGTTACTTCCTTACTCTGTGTTCTTCCTGGATCACAATCCCCTCCATTCACAGGAGGTTACCCGTATTCAGCCTTCCCTGAAAATTATTTTCCTCTCATTAAAGTTTTACTACTTAACTATATGTCCTTAAACAATGTAATTTTGCCCGTTTTGGAACTCTAATTTGTATTATATTATTTTTACCTTGCATTTTTTGCTCAACATCGTAAAATTCTTCCATGCTGCCTAGCTATAATTCATACATTATAATATTCCAGTGTACAAATATACCACAATTTACCCATCTGTTTTACTACTGATGGATAGCTTATTAAGTTCTTTTGGTAATTACTTTTTTAATATTTTATTGATTTGTCAGAGAGAGAGAACAAGCAGGGGGAGCAGCAGGCAGAGAGAAGCAGGCTCCTCGCTGAGCAAGGAGCCCAATGCAGAGCTCAAAGTCAGGACCCCAGGATCATGACCTGAGCTGAATGCAGATGCTTACCCAACTGAGCCACCCAGTAGTCCCTCTTTTGGAATTATTACCAGTACTGTATAAAAACCTTCTTTACGTGCGTCTTTTTCTTTTTTTAAAGTAATCCCTATGCCCACCAGAGTCGAACTCACAGTCCTGAGATCAAAAGTTGCATACTCTACTGACTGAGTCAGCCAGGCACCCCCACATGCATCTTGATGCTCAAGTGTAAGAGTCTATCCAGGGTATATATTTGAGTAGTATTACTCATTCTTAGGCTACACTTATATTCAACATCTATGTCTTGTTTTTCAAAGTTGTCCCAATTTACAAGTCTCACCAGTAGCTCATGGATATTCCCATTATACTCCACATGCTTTTTTGGTGTAACACTAATTTTTGGCAGGTTGGTGAATGTGGAACACTATCTGTGGTTTTGCTTTACATGAGCCTAATTACTTACAATGACGCCAAACACCTTTTGTTTATCTGTGATGTGTTAAAGACTTTTGCTCATTTTTGGCAAAAGACTGTCATTTATTTGTAGGAATTCTTTATGTTCTGGATCATCGTTTGCCACCTATATATGTTGTAAATATTTTCTCTCATGTTCTGTGTTTTCTCTCTTTATGAGGTCTCTTGATGAAATGAAGGTCTTAATTTTATTTTATTTAAAAAATATTTTTAAAAGATTTTATTTATTTATTTGACATTTATTTATTTATTGACAAGTAGGCAGAGAGGCAGACAGAGAGAGAGAGGGGAAAGCAGGCTCCCCGCTGAGCAGAGAGCCCAGGGCTCAACCCCAGGACCCTGAGATCACAACCAGAGTCAAAGGCAGAGGCTTAACCCACTGAGCAACCCAGGCGCCCCTAAATGAAGGTCTTAATTTTAATGTAGTAAAAGGTATGGTTTTTTTGTTTGTTTATGGTTAAAGTCCACATATACACAGGAAATATATACACATATACACAGGAAATTTGAGCATATTCCTTTGTGAAATGACTCTTTTGCCCATTTTTCTACTAGTTGCTTTCATTTTTTTTTTTTTTTGTTTGTTTTTGAGAGAGAATCTTAAGAAGGCTCCATGCCCAGCATGGAGTCTTACAGAGGCTCAATCTCTGTCACAGAGGACCATGAGATCATGACCTGAGCCAAAATTAAGAGTCGGCCACTTAACTCACTGAGTTGCTCGTGTGCCCCAGTTGCTTTTTTAAAATATAGATTTTTAGAAATTCTTCACTTATTCCAAATACAATCCCTTTATCAGACACACATATATAGCAAATATCTTCAAGGCAAAGTATCTTTGCCTTGCCTTTGTACTCTCCTTAAATGATGTCTTTTGGTGAACAAAGTTTTTAATTTTACTAGATAGTTCAATTTATCAATTATTTTGTTAATGTGCATTGATTTTCATCTTAAGAAAGCTTTACCTTTCTTCAAGTTCAAAGAGATACTATTTTCCTATATTATATTTCCTATTTTAAAAAATTCTTTATTGCCAGATCTTTCCAATTTTTAGGATAATCCATCTGGAATTTTTATGTTTGCGAGGTAGGGATTTTTTTTTTCATGTGAATATTCAATTGATCCATACTAAGACCATTGTTTTTGCACTACAGAGAAACATAGTCTTTGTCATCTATCAGGTGACTCTATTCAACCTATCTGTGAACTTTCTGTGCTGTTCCATTGTTTTATTTGTCCATTGTTGGAACAAGACCACACTAAATTTCCACAGCTTTGTAATAGGTCAAGCTATTTGGCAGTGTTACTGTTCAGCTTTGTTCTTCTTTAAAATTGCCATAGCTATTTTTAACTCTATGCATTGCCATCTAAATATCAGAATCAGCTCAATCAAAATTTTGTGTCAATTTTTTAATCAAAAGTCTGCTGGGATTTTGATTGGAATTACACTGAATCTGTGAGTTGAGGAAAAATTAACATCTTTATGTTGTTCATTTGGATTTCCTTTAATTTCTTTTAAAATTAGTAGTTTTCAGTGAAAGGTCTCTCACATTATTTGTTAGATTTACTTCCATGTGCTTGTTTTTTTGTAGTATTTTAAGTGGCATTTTTCAGAATTTCATTGTCTATTTGTTGTTGTTGTTATTGATATACAGCAACATAATTGACCTCAATGCAATGTCCTTATATTCCGAGGCCTTGCTAAATAAATAAACCTATTAGTTCTAATTGTTTAGCTATAGGTTCTTATTTTGGTTTTTCTACATATACAGTCATGTCATCTGTGAATAATAATTTTATTTATTCCTTTCCAGCTTTTCCTTTTTATTTTTTCTGTCTTCCTGTTAAGAACTCCAGTACAGGGGCGCCTGGGTGGCCTAGTAGGTTGAGCCTCTGCCTTCAACTCAGGTCAGGATCTGAGTCCTGGGATGGAGCCCCGCATAGGTCTCTCTGCTCAACTGGGAGCCTGCTCCCTCCCTCCCTGCCTACTTGGGATCTGTCAAATAAATAAATAAAATCTTAAAAAAAAAAAAAAAAAAAGAACTCCAGTACAATGTTGAATAAAAATGCTGATGGAGGACATTGTCTTACTCTTGATTTTAAATAGAAAGATTTTAAAATTTTACTACAGTATGATGTTTGCTCTAATTACTGATTATACCTCACGAATTTTCATAGTTGTATCTTTAGTTATCATTCAGGTCAAAATATTTTCCAATTTCTATTGTATCCTTCTTTGATTCAACAGTTATTTCAAAGTACAGTGTTTAATTCCCAATAAAAGGTTTTCTCAATAATACTGTTCTTCATTGATTTCTAGCTCAAATGCACTGTAGTCACAAAATACACTATAAAATATTTCAGTCATTTAACATTTGGAGGTTTTGGGACAAATGGGTGGTTCAGTTGGTTAAGCGTCTGCTTTCAGCATAGGTCATGATCTCAGGGTCCTGGGATCGAGCCCCACATCTGGCTCCCTGCTCAGTGGGGAGTTTGCTTATCCCTCTCCCTCTGCCTGCCACCCTGCTCATGCTCTCAAATTAATAAAATCTTAAAAAAAAAAAAGATATTTCTGTTTTCTTCTAGAAGCTTGATTTAGTTTTCACATTTAGGTCAATGATCCACCTCAAATTAATTTTTTGTGCATTGTAGGAATTAGGGGTTCTTCCTATATAGAAATTTTTGTTTTGTTTTGTTTTGTTTTTGTTTTTTTAAACTTGGCAGTGCTTAGTTTGTTTTTACTGAAATAGCATAATGGGGGTGTAGGACAAGCCAACTGAAGTTGAGAAACAAAAATACACTGCATATCTGGGTCTGTATTTGTGAATACTTACAACCGTTCTAACAGAATTGCTAAAAGGTTTTGTGATGTGCTGAACACAATACTATGTGGTTCCGTTGATGCTTGGGTGAGAAAGTTCTTTTTCTGTATCTCAAATTCCACTGGGGAACTTTCTTCTAGGGATTTTTTTTGTAGTTGACAAGGTTACATTAGTTTCAAGTGTCCAACCCAAGTCTGTATCTATGCTATGATAGCTCAAGTGTAGCTACCATCTGTCATCAGACAACACTATTACAATATCACCGACTATTTCTTATATTAAAAAAAAATCATCCTTTCATGGATAGAACTACATGAACAAATTATGCAGTGACTCATATATTTCTGCTTCAATAGCTATAGCCACATTACAGCATAATTCTTATGTTATTCTGTCAGTTATCTAGTTAATAACTTTGACTGGTTAATGATTTTTTTTTTAATCTCTATCACCAACATGGGGCTCAAACTCACAACCCCAAGAGCAAGGGTCACATGCTCTACCCAAATGAGCCAGCCAGGTCCCCGGTTAATTAATTCTTTAAATTATTTCTGTTCAAATAACTGGTGTCATTTCTGCCTCCTGATTAGAATCTGGTAGACTGCCAAAGGGCTAGTATCCAGAACATTTAAGAACTATAAATCAGTATAAAAGTTGTCACTTGGTACATAAGCAGACCTTATAACCCAGCAGACAGAAATGCACATATATACCCACCAAAAGACACAAAGAAATGTTTGTAGCATTTCTGGTTAATAGCCAAAACTCTGGAACAACCCAAATGCCCACTGGAAGTTAAAAGGAAATAGGGGCACCTGGGTGGCTCAGTCAGCTAAGCGTCTACCTTTGGCTCAGGTCATGATCCTAGGTCCTGGGATCAAATCCCACATTGGGCTCCCTGTTCAGTGGGAAGTCTGCTTCTTCCTCTCCCTCTACCCCTCCCCCAGCTTGTGTGCTGTCTCTCAAGTAAATAAAATCTCTATATAAAAAAATTAAACATAAAAATAAACTATACTAAAAATATAGCAATGACAATAAACAATCTACCACTACATGTAATTATATGGATTAATTTTACAATATTAAGTGAAAGCCACTCAAAGGAGTATATGAAATGTATGACTTTATTTATGAAGCAACAAAAGAAAATGTGTTTTGTTAGGGCAGTGATTACACCAGGTAGTGAGTTGTGGAGGGGCAGAAACTAGAAGGAAGAGGATTCTGGGGGATTGGTAATATTGTTTCTTGAACTGTGTGGGGCTGTATGGTCTCATTTTAGGCACAAACCCAAATCCTCCCTTAACAAATCGCCAACTCTCAAACCACTGCTTATAGTTAGTATGCCTTTGTCTCTCCTCAACAGTTGGAGGAACTCAGTAAGGAACCTCAAAGGCATACCAACTATACTGTGAGCTTCATTAAGATTCTGCCCTAGTCAAGCTTTTAGATGATACTGCAGCCCTGCCTGGCAGTTTACGAGACCATTAGTCACAATCACACAAACAGGCAAGTCACTCCCTTATTTCTGACCCATAGAAACGGCCATAATTAAATTAAGTCTTGATTACATACCAACGGATCACTTATTTCTTCTAATTAAACCAAAGCTGTGATAAACTATAATTTCTGTTACTAGCACAAATAAACATAGGTATACTTTACACTGCCTCAGTTTCAAATTATGCACTACCACAAGAGCACCATGTTAAATTCTCAACTACAAAGTCCATAGTGGTCTAGGATATTAGAGTTTGATTAGAATTGTATTTTCATAACTTATTCCCAACAAGATCTGACAAATGTTTGGTTCTTTGACTTACAAGGGTTAAACATTATGAATTTATCTCAAGGTAAAGAAAACTGGCAACAATATTTAAACTGCTGAAAAACCTATACTGTTGTTACTTAATGGAATAATTTTATTTTTTAAAACTACTTCTCATAAGAATGCCCAAGACAAGTTCAAATATATTTCTAAAACTGCATCCTGCACTGAAAAAAATTATACCTGGCATAGATGCACCAAATAAGTATTTGTTCAGGTGGGTGGTAAAATTTTACAAGCAATTTCAAAACACTATGAATATAGCATAAATGCCATCAAATATCAGCTAAACTGATGATTCTATACCAGAACACAATGGAATCAATCTGTTGCAGTCGCCCTGCACTCAAGACTCAGGGTCTTCTCTACTTCCTTCCTAAATCATTGGTGGGAGGATTTTACATGAATTCTGAAAAGTAGTCTGGGACTGCTAATTCAAGGTGACAGCCTGACTACATAGCCTCTTCCTGTTGAGACTCTTACTGAAAAGGGTTTTAAAAATGTTTACCACAAAAAAAAAAAAAATGTTTACCACAATGACAGAATGGGAGAGAAGTGAGATGTCAAAGACAATATATTTGAAAAAACAGTATGAAGATGGAAAACAGATTAAGAAACATATTAAGAAACAAAATCCTCAATAAAAAAGGTAAAAATATGCAATAGGAAAAAAAGTCTCTTCAACAAATGGTGCTGGGGAAACTGGACAGCAACATAGAAAAGAATAAAACTGGACCACTTTCTTACACTGTACACAAAATAAACTCAAAATGGATTAAGGACCTAAATGTAAGAACTAAAACCATAAAAATCCTAGAAGAGAGCACAGGCAGTAATTTCTCTGACATTAGCCATAGCAACATTATTTTCTAGAATATCTCCTGAGGCAGGGGAAACAAAAGCAAAAATAAACTATTGGGAGTACATTAGGAAAAAAAAAGAAAGCTTCTGCACAGCAAAGGAAACAAATCAACAGAAGACAATCTACTGAATGGGAGAAAAAAATATATATATATATTTAAAGATTGTATTTATTTATTTGACACAGAGAGAGAGAGCACAAGCAGGCAGAGTGGCAGGCAGAAGGAAAGAGAGAAGCAGGCTCTCCACCGAGCAAGGAGCCCAATGCAGGACTCGATCCCAGAACTCTGAGATCATGAGCCGAAGGGAGCCGCTTAACTGACTGAGCCACCCAGGAGTCCCATGAGAGAGAAGATATGTGTTAATGACATATCCAATAAAGGGTTAGTACCCAAAATATATAAAGAACTTATGCAACTGAACACACACACACACAGACACACACCAATTATTAAGTGGGCCAAAGACATGAACAGAGACCTTTCCAAAGGAGACCTACAGATGGCCAACAGACACATGAAGATCATCACTCATCATCAGGGAAATGCAAATCAAAACCACAATGAGATATCACCTCACACCTGCCAGAATGGTGAAAATAAAAAACTCAAGAAGTATTGGCAAGGATGTGGAGAAAAAGGAACCCTCACGCACTGTTGGTGGGAATGCAACGGGTATAGCCACTGTGGAGAACAGTACAGAAATTCCTCCAAAAATTAAAAACAGAACTACACTATGATCCAGTAATTCCACTACTGGGTATTGACCCAAAGAATATGAAAACACTAATTTGAAAGGATATACGCACCCCTAAGTTTATTGAAGCATTCCTTACAACAGTCAAGTTATGGAAACAATCCAACTGTCTGTTGATAAATGAATGGATAAAAAAATGTGGTGTATGCATACACAAAATGGAATACTATGCAGTTATAGGAAAGAACAAAATCTTGCCATTTGCAACAATATGGATGGATCTAGAGTATAACGCTAAGTGAAATAAGTCAATCAAAGACAAATATCACATGTGGGTGCCTGGGTGGCTCAGTCAGATAGATGTCTGACTCCTGATCTTGGCTCAGATCTTGATCTCACAACCGTGAGATCAAGACCTGCACAGGCTGCATGCTAGGTGTGGAGCCTATTTAAAAAAACAATACCAGGGGCGCCTGGGTGGCTCAGTGGGTTAAAGCCTCTGCCTTCAGCTCGGGTCATGATCCCAGAGTCCGGGGATCGAGCCCCTTATCCGGCTCTCTGCTAGCGGGGAGCCTGCTTCCTCCTCTCCCTCTCTCTCTCTCTCTCTCTGTCTGCCTGCCTCTCTGCCTAACTGTGATCTCTGTCAAATAAATAAATAAAATCTTTAAAAAAACCCCAATACCATATTTTATTTATATGTGGAATTTAAGGGGAAAAAAAAGTGAACTATGAAAAGACAAACCAAAAAAGAGACACTTAACTATGAAAAACGATGGTTCCTAGAGGGAAGGTGGGTTAGGGATGAGTCAAACAGGTAAAAGGGATTAAGAGTACACTTATCTTAATGAACATGGAGTAATATATAGGATTGTTGAATCACTATACTGTAGACCTGAAACTAATATACACCATGTTAACTATACTATAATTAAAAAGAAAATGAAACTTAAAGAGGAAAAAACAGGATGTGCAAATAAGATATATTTGAAAATCAGAAAATAACATATTTAAGGAAATTAACATAATCACAAGAGTTATTTTGAAATCTTTTTTTTTTTTTTAAAGATTTTATTTATTTGACAGAGACACATCAAGAGAGGGAACACAAGCAGGGGAAGTGGGAGAGAGAGAGAAGCAGGCTTTCTGCTGAGCAGGGAGCCTGATGTGGGGCTCAATTCTAGAACACTGGGATCATGACCTGAACCGAAGGCAGATGCTTAACAACTCAGGCACCCAGGTGCTCCAGTTTCATTTTTTTTAAAAGTTTATCTATTTATAGTAAATCTCTACACCCAATATGGGACTCTAGTTCACAGCCCCAATACCAAGAGTCACATGTTCCACTGAGCGAACCAGCCAGGAGCCCCTGAAATCATTGTTTTAAATTTAAGGAGAAAAAGTGTTAGTATTTATGCATTTAAAAGTTGGTATATAGAAGATGGTGGAGTAGGAGGACCCTGGGCTCACCTCTTGCCTCGTGGCCACCTAGAGAACACCCACATTGGCATAAATAACCCAGAAAGCAACGGGGACACTGGAAGAATAGACTCTCTGCAGCCTGACATAGACAAGAGGCCACAGCAAAGCAGATCCACCCCCCCCCCCCGCCCCCGATCGCTCTTGGCAAGATCCCATCAAAGAGGTACCACAAGCTTGGCAGTGTGCAAGAGCCCAGACAAGGACCAGCACTACTCCACAGTGAGTCCTGCTCTAGGGAGAAGGGAAGATAACCACACACCAGTCTGACTACGACCCCAGCAGTGGGCCAGGGGCGGGCAGCTAGCTGACTGCAGCTTCAAAAAAAGCTTGATCATCAACAAAAGCTTCTCAGGGGAACACACATGAAAAATGCCTGCAGTTTGGTGCTACTTCAGCTCTGGCAAACACCTGGTCTGACTCAACTCAAGCCCAAGGCAACCCTTGACAAGCCCACTAACACCACAAGCACCAGACTCTGCCCACAACAGGCAGAGAGCCATCGCAGGCTGGACTCAAGGCAAACACAGCTCTGCCACAACAGTAGGACACCCCCATAGCAAAACACATAGGAGATACCCCTGAAGGACCATTTTCTGGTGAAAAGGAGACACTGTATTCCAGGACCTCTTCTTTATAAAGCCATTACTTCCAAGTGTGGTAGACATAACTGACTTTCCTAACACAGAAATAGACACAGCAAGAAAGAGAATGAGGAGACAGAGGAATATTTTCCAAATGAAAGAACAGAACAAAATCAGAACAAGAGACCTAAGAGAAATAGAGATGATAAATACGTCTGACAAAGAATTTAAAGTAATGCTCATAAAGATACTCACTGGACTTGAGAAAAGAGTGCAGGCCCTCCATAGGACCAATTAGAGATGTTAGACTCACTAAATGGAAATAAAAATAGACCACCCAGAATAAACAGCAAAAAAGAGAAAGTAGAAGAATGGATCAGCCACATGGAGGACAGAGTAATGGAAAGTAATCAAGCTGAGCAGGTGAGAGGGGAAAAAATATGCTAAATGAGAATAGACCCAGGGAACTCAGCGACACTGTCAAACGTAACAGTTGCATGACAGGGATCCCAGAAGAGCAAAAAAAAAGGGGGCAGATGATTTATCTGAAGAAATAACAGCTAAAAACTTCCTGAATCTGGAGAATGAAAGAGAAATCTAGATCCAAGAGGCAGAGAGAGCCCTCAACAAAACCAATCCAAAGAGGTCTGCACCAAGACACAAACTAAGTAAAATGGACAAAAGAGAGAATTTTTAAAGCTGCAAGAGAAAGGAAAGCAGTGACATACAAGGGAAACCCCATACTGCTATCATTGGGGTTTACAGCAGAAACTCTGCAGGCCAGAAGGAAGTGGCATGATAAATTCGAACTGCTAAAAGGAAAAAAATCTACAGCTAAGAATACTCTATCCAGGAAGGCTTTCATCTAGGAGAGAGTTCCCCAGAAAAACAAAAGTTAAAAGCAAAACCAGCCCTGTATCACAGATGATACCATGGACCTGTCTGTCCCAAATTCACTCTCCAGTCACTCTCCTGCCCAAGTCAGCATGCATGGCCTGCCACCTGCTCAATGTCCAAGTCAGTTTGTGCAAAAAAGTGGGCATAACTGTAACAGCAGAATGAAGCAACCCAAACAGTGACACTGATTCTCCGGAATATATAATGGATAAAAGGAGTGTGCTACGCTGAGAACATCTCAACAAGCCCATCAAAGATACATACAGCATGATTCTGGTTAGTAAAAGAAACAGGGGCGCCTGGGTGGCTCAGTGGGTTAAAGCCTCTGCCTTTGGCTCAGGTCATGATTCCAGAGTCCTGGGATCGAGCCCTGCATTGGGCTCTCTGCTCAGCGGGGAGCCTGCTTCCCTTCCTCTCTGCCTACTTGTGATCTCTGTCAAATAAATAAAATCTTAAAAAAAAAAAACCTGGGAAAAATAAAACAAGATGTAATCAGAGATAAACCATAAGAGACTCTTAAGCATAGGAAAAAAACCCGAGGGTTGCTGGAGGGGAGGGGGTTGTGGGGATGGGGTAACTGGATGATGGGCATTAAGGGGGGCACTTGATGGAATGAGCACTGGGTGTTCTATGCAACGGATGAATCACTGAACTCTACCTCTGAAACTAATACTACACTATTATGTTAATTAGTTGAATTTTTTTTTTAAAGATTTTATTTATTTATTTGACAGAGATCACAAGTAGGCAGAGAGGCAGGCAGAGAGAGGAAGGGAGGCAGGCTCCCCGCTGAGCAGAGAGCCCAATGCGGGGCTCCATCCCAGGACCCTGGGATCATGACCTGAGCAGAAGGCAGAGGCTTTAACCCACTGAGCCACCCATGTGCCCCTAATTAGTTGAATTTAAATAAAAAAGGACGCTATCCAAAAAAGTTGGTATATAATTCATGATAGGATAGGGTGATACTGATCAATGTATTTTAATGTACTATGACTATGATGCCAAACTAAACATAACTTTCAACAAAATTTGAACTTTGAAAAGAGATCCCATTATTTTGAAGAATGCTTGGTCTTTAGTATAAACGACATTACACCATTAATTGTATAATGTGATAAATCACAACAGCAATCATATTACAATAATTAAATATATCAAAGTAACATGTACACACTAATTTATAAAATGTAGTTTCAAATTTATTAAAAAACAAACAAAAAACTTAAATGGCTACAGAGAAAGATTAAAACTAGAAGTGGATCTTAAAGAACCCCTAATTTGGGACACCTGGGTGGCTCAGTTAAGCGGCTGCCTTCATCTCAGGTCATGATTCCAGGGTCCTGGGATCGAGTCCCACATCAGGCTCCCAGCTCAGTGGGGAGCTTGCTTCTCCCTTTTCCTGCTGCTCTCCCTGCTTGTGCTCACTCGCTCTTTCTCTCTGACAAATAAATAAAATAAAATCTTAAAAAAAAGAAAAAAAAAAGGAACCCCCAATGAAATTAGGAACTTAGAGGCACCAGAACTGTGTAAGGAGCAAGGCGGTACAAGAAAATGGATACACAGTATACATGTGGGATGTTGGTTCTTTCATGTCTCTTCTGCCATATCATACATATGTAACCAGACCCATCAATTCCCAGCTGTGCAAACTTCAACAAGTTTCTTAACCCCTCTGAGCATGAATTTCTTCATCTGTAATGAGACAGTAAGAAAATACCTACTTCATTCACAAGGATTAAGTAAGTGAATACATGTCAAGGGCATAAAGCAGTATCTAGCACATGGTAAGCATGCAATAAGCATGGTAAGTCTTGGGACGCCTGGGTGGCTCGGTGGTTTAAGGCCTCTGCCTTGGGCTCGGGTCATGTCCCAGGGGTCCTGGGATAGAGCCCCGAGTCGGGCTTTCTGCTCAGCGGGGAGCCTGCTTCCCTTCCTCTCTCTGCCTGCCTCTCTGCCCACTTGTGATCTCTGTCAAATGGATAAATAAAATCTTAAAAAAAAAAAAAAAAAGCACAGTATGTCTTTGATGCTATGTGCTTTCTAATTAATTATAGGATATATATTGCTTTAAGAGTCACTAATTTAAATAAACTCTCAACTTCTTTGGGGAACACATGAATGATGGAAAGAGAAAAGCACTTTCATGTTATGAACACAGCTCCATGATAATATACCTTGGCAACATCTTTGCTTAATCTCAAAGCAAGACTAACAATGAGTGTCAGATGTAAGTACTAAGACAGTACAACCAGGGGAAAAAAAGGAAAGGGAGACTGAAAAAAGTATATTATATTTACTATATTACTGTATTGTAGAGTGGGAAAGGTGCCTTTGAAAGCTTCCCTAAGATGGTGAGTATAATGGCTATACACTGCTTATCCATGAACAAATGAGGAGTTGATTATGAAATGATTAGAAGCAAAACATAAAGGAGAAAACTGAAATTAGAATTAAAGCCCCAAAATCCATAAAAATCACCTAAGAAATATTATCAGGTATCTTACTGTTTGTGTTGTCTGAAAAGCATTTATTACAATGACAAAACTAGAGATTAATTACATTTTTATTATTGAATTATATTGTAAAGTCTACATCTACAATTTAATCAGGAAGAAATGCTTTGCATTTACATCAAGGACACATTTATTCTAGTGGAATAAAACAGACACAGACAAAAGACCACGTACACATTAAAAGGGAAAAAAAATAAGACTACATGTTTTATGTGGTCCTTCTTTTACTATTTTGGACCATACCTTTCTATTAGAGAACTGATCTTACATACATACAAGTTCAATTTATTTTCCCATATTTTTAAACAATAAATGAATCTTCTCACAATTTCTAATCGAAAAGAAAAGATAGAAAACTATGGGAAGTAAAATTTAGAAACAAGGAAAAAGTGTATTGCTATTACTGTACTGCAGAAAAGAGTAAAATGTGCCCCCTCTGTGGCTCATCTCAAAGAAACACTTTTACTCAGAGAGGCAAGCATTTCTGATCTAGGAGTAAATTTCCCACTCTCTCATGGGACCAGACCTACAAAAGTTTCTGATCAATTGCAAAGTAAGTAAAAAATGTCTACAAAACATTTCAAAGCTAAACATCAGGATACAGCTAATGAAATCAAAATTGTGTGCTGGCCTAAATATACATATTAAGTTTTCTTTTTAAAAAGTATTTTTTTTATTTCAGATGATATTTAAAATAACTTATATTTTTAGTGTGCTTTATGGTCAATGACTGTAAAGTTGAAATTCAAATGAGTAAGTTCAAATTTCTGTTTTACTTGATTCTACTAAAATTTCAATTACCTACAACGTTACTTAACCAAGTTATACATGAGGTAAGTTTTAGCTAAAAAATAAATCAACCACAAAGATAAGTTAACCATTTCAAGAGTACACAAAAATCATAATGCCCACTTCATATTCAGAGTTTAAAAATTTATGTATTAACTACTTTGTATCTAAGAAAACTTTACTCTGTAATTTTAAAGGAAACCCTTTTTGTACTTTTAAATCAAATTCTGTTGGAAAATGTAGGGCAAAGAAAAAACCTGGCAAATTTTGTTTTTGGTAACAGAAGGCAATGCAAAAATGAATCAAAATGGAACCTCAGACCAGTGTTTTAAAGTTTCTAACTTCTAAACAGACACACACTTATTTATCTAAAAAATATTTTGGTAGCAAATTGGATTGAGAGAATAAATGTTTTGCTGTAAATAAAAAGTACAAGTTTCCAATTACAGCCTTATAGCTAGCTAAACCGTTTCTAAAAACATGTACAGCCAGCTAACAATTCTCTAAAACATGTGTATGTTGCACTAAAGATCCCTGCTAAGATATCAACAGCATTTAAATGGGTCTTACTGAAGTAGGACATTCATGATACTAGAAATCTTTTAAAAAGTGAGTACAATAGGACTACAATCATATTACTATTAATAAAAGTTACAGAAGAGATTATTGCTGTATGTTCCCCCATAAACACATCAAACCTGTGGCAGTTACAAAAAGTACAACCCAAGTTATTCTTTTTCTTACCAAATTTCATGTTTCACATATCTCTCAAGTTTTTATACAGCAGAGAATAATTCTTAAAATCTTTTCTGTAAGAATTTGAAGTATTTAAATGTGTAGCTTCACATTATACTACCATGTTTTGCCCTTCTTGTTTCCCAAATACACAAAAACAATATACATTTTTCTCAAAAGTGAAATAAATGTCCACATTAAAAAAATAAAGCCTACAAAAAAGTTCCAGAGCTAAAAAAGATTATTCATATGGCACGAAGTGATCTCCTACTAATCCAAAGTCCAAAACATTTAAATGAAGTCCATTTATATAACCTGTTTGCTTTTCAATGGAATACTACTTTAATTGAGGTGAAATCACATTATTTTTAGTTCTCAAGTCAACAAGTATACACAAATTTTTTTAATATAGTTATTAGAAAAAATAGGAGACCAAATTGAGTGTGCCAAAGAGATTTCATTCAGATGGATTTTCCAGAGTCATTATGAAGAAAATTAGTGAAGGGATTTCCTTGGTTGGTTTCCATAGCTTGATAGACCAAAAACAAAAAAATGGCCACAACAACAAACAGCAAAATTTTTATCCACATGGGAATAGAGCGTCCCTTTTTTGTCTTTTCTGACTTGACATCTGCCAAGGGAACATACTTAGGAATATATTTAGATGAAAAAGATTCCTCCATCCTGAAATCACTGAGTTCTAATGGCCGGCCTGCAGCCCCTTTGATTGGTCTGCGGCAACTAGCACTGTTGGGAGTGAAAACAGGAAGAAGAAAAAATAAATTTAGATAAAAGTCATGATTTAGATGTATAATATAAAATATAAAATGTCATTACCACTCCTAATTTCAAACACATTCTTGAGACAATAGTAGAAAATTGTCACCTGTAAACAGTGAGGTCAGCCTATTTAAAATCTCTATACATATTTCATTTAAAATGCTGGATGTTCACTCTATTAAAAAATAACTTTCAGAACATTGGTAAATATTCACTAAACTTGACTTCTTTTCAGGGCCAATATATTCAGGATATAGAAGAAAAATAAGGTAGTTTGGCTGTGATTCTTTTAGTCAGGAAACAATTTAGCTTACTTAAAGTCTTTTCAATTAGAAAAGGGAAACCTTTAAGGAAAACAAGTATTTCTTCCTTACTATGAAAAATCAGAATTAGATAGTAGGCAAATAATTTATAATATTTCAGCTTATCCAAATTAACTTTGAATCTGACTGAACTTTCAAGAATATGAACTAGTGACTTAAGAATTAAACTGATCTCAAAAGAACAGTTTAATTCCGAGGACACAGGTACAATAAATAACGTGTGAAGAATTAAAAATTAAAATTCCCATTATATGCTAACCACACTTCAATTAAAAGTAAATAAATAAAAATGCCCTAGCAGAATACACTAATTCTTGTTTTAATGTATCTGAATACCTAATTCCTGTTGGTGTAGATGCTTCAAAGGGAAACATTTCCTTAAGAATATCCCTTTCTATTCTTCTTTCCTCTGTTTTTTCTCCCACCTAATAAGAAACAAACAACCACAAGTTAACATTTAGTGTAAATGTGCAATTAAAACATAATTTAAAAAAAGTTTCAGAGAACAGAGTGCATTCAAGTCTGCCCCAGCTGCCCTTTCTAAATTCATCATTACCTAAGTATCAATAAACTTCCAAAGCTCTCTCTTCAAATTTTTTCAATGTGGAGATATGTTAACGTGGTAATGGAGGATTACCAAACATTCAACCAAGTTTAAGAAAAAACAAAAACAAAAACAAAAACAAACCCCACAAAACTAAAATTCAGTATAGCTAATATGGCAGCATTAAGTTCCCCCACTGGATTTTCCCATGCTTCTCATTATTAAGAGTACACCGTTTCTTCTGTTAAGAATTTTTAATAAAATAAATGATCAAATATGGAGGATATCAAATTAACATAGTCAATTCAATCTTCCTAACTTAAAAAGCCGTAAAATGATTTTTTAAACAACCTGATTGTTTTGCTGTTTACCATTAGCCCGGATCAAAACAACCTTTGGTAAAAATTCATTAAAATTATAATGCATCATGCAGTTAGTACTTTAAAGCTTAATTATAAGGAGTTAATCAATTCAAGCATTATACAAAATCACTTTAAAGTCCCATTATTTGACCTTTCAGTGAAAGATAGTATAGCCTTCCCAACAGCCCAGTAACACTTTCAACCCACATCAATAACAAAGAGAACATATTAGAAGCAGCACATAAATGAATATTCCCTTGAAAAGTGGAACTTAAGAGGCATACAGTAGCAAGCGGATAGTATTAGCTTATCATACTATATTAGTTACTTTTGATTGTCACTAATAAAAGTGTCTTTAAACACACACACACACACACAAACATACCCCACCCAGTTAAGAAAGCTCTGCTCCCTCCCACTGCAAAAAAAACAAATATAAAAAAATCTCCTTTTTAAAAGATCAATGGTAGCATCGATCTAAATTTTATGCATTTACTTCAGCTCTTGTCAATGGTTTCTTTGGTGTTCTTCTGGGTATGTCTGAGAATTCAGTGATTGGCAGAATAGGAGCTGCGTGCTTGAAATTTCCAGTCACCCTATTGACAACCTGCCAAGATTCAAATTATTCAGACTCAGAATTATCCAAACACAACAAAGACATGTAAAAAGAAAAAAAAGATACTCTATTTCTGTAACATTTGAAAACTTTCCCTTAATAAAAATTTAGGCAAAAGAACCTAGAAATGAACATATTCAGTGCTTCTCATATGAAGCCTTAGCACTCTAAATATTTTAGCAAAAAAGTTTCCTTATAATACTTAGAGGTAAGATTCTTGTACAAATTTATGTATGTATATATCGTGGCTATACTAAAAAATTCTAAAATTCAGAATTATATGGGAAAGTGAGTTTAAAAATATAATTGTTTAAAACACAAGTTTGAGATTTGCTGAAATTTACCACCTCCCCAATTCTAAATAAAGGGTAATTTACAAAGAATACCACTTGTATAGTTTATGAAACATATTTACTAAGGTTTCGTTGCTTGAAGCCATTATAGTTTCAGCTATGGGAGTACTCTCTGAAATTATTGCACCATCTATACGAAAATGTTCTGAAGTTTCCACCTGTTAGTTTGAAAACAAAACAAAAACAATAAATATAAAATAATCACTAAAACCCTACCAATCTGAAAACCCAATTCTAAGCAATAAGCCTTGCATCACCCTTTTTCTTGGAGTTCTTCTCGACCCTCTTGTAGATTCCCTAGTTAATGCCTGCAGAGGTCCGCCTTTTGAAGATCCACTTGTCCATTCAGTCTCAGTTATTCCAGCTTGAGAATAGCTCTATTCAAGCATCGACACATTAAAAAAGTCAGATTCTAACATCAAACACCTTAATAATGGCCATTAGCTAGTGCACTGAGAAGTCATAAAAAAATCTCTAAATGCCATCTTTTGCAAACAATGCTATGCCCTCAAAATATTTCTAAAATGTACTGACTGAACCAATATGCAGGCATCGGAAGACACTTAAACTATGGTAAAACACATAGGAGCTCACAAATTGTAACAAAAGCAAGAAGAAAAAAAGCACTTAATTTATCACCAGCTCCTTTTGTGACTTGCTATTTGGCTCTCGTATCACAACTGCATCTCTTTGGCTATCTAAACAAAAAGCAGGCTGATCATGACTTATAAAAAAGTCATTTATTGTAACAAGGCAGTTTCCTTTAAAAACAAAATAAAATTTTATAATTGTTAGCACAAATTAAACATTATCCTTTCCAAGTAGGATTATTTAAATAGGTTCAGTTTAAATTATAATCTACACACAGCTATCTGAACTTAAAAGTTCCCAGATGTCACTGACAACATTGAGCAACAAAAATCTGGTGGTCACCTCTTTCACAAACTGGCAAGCCTATAACACCAATGCCAAACTCAAGTGATTACCCACTCCTGACTACAGAAAGAAAGCATTAGTGATGGGTCACTGGTATCTTCCAGTCCCAGACTCCTGTCTCCGAGAAGGGAACTGATTTTTCTTTACTTAAAAAATAATTTAGTAGTCCTTACATAATAGCTTAAAAACCACTAGACTAATACTTCTCAAACTATAATATGCATATTAATCACGTGGAGCTTTTGTTAAAATGCAGATTCTAATTTAGCAGCTCTGGGGTATGGCCTGAGATTCTGCATTCCAAGTAGCAATTTATTCAACTCTGAAGCCACTATTACCAGATAAATTAACCAGAGACCATCCACCAATGATCAGTATTGTACTAGAGTGTGTGTATATTGTCGCTTCTGCTTTCAAGCTAGTATTTTATCTAAGTAACTGATTTTTTATATTCAAGTGAGTGCCTATTAATTTTAAAGACAGATGTATTTCACTCTTATCCTGGGACAAGAGCGCTTATCCAATAAGAATGCTTATTTCATGGCAACATTACTACCAGCACCCCACAAGTTACAAACATAGTCTCATTCCTAATTTTGTATTTATCTATATTTGGGATTTAACATGTAAGAGTTTCTCTTTAACTCGCAGTTGGAAACTCTGGGTTCCTTTTCCTGCTATCCATTAGGAAATAT
Source organism: Lontra canadensis (assembly GCF_010015895.1). NCBI lineage: Eukaryota > Metazoa > Chordata > Mammalia > Carnivora > Mustelidae > Lontra > Lontra canadensis. The sequence continues at coordinate 12,647,940 of NW_022631046.1, read as the reverse complement.
CTGCCGAATGCAAATCTAAGGTCAGTCCAATCTGTTAAATTATATAGGAACAATAAATAGTTTTAATCTGAGATTCTCAATCCTGGCAGCACAATTATCAACTGGGAGCTTCTGAGAAATATCAAATGCCCCAAACCCTACTTTGGTCCAATTAAGTCAGAATCTCTTCTAGAAGGGCCTTGGGAATAGTTAATTTTTATAACTCCTGAGGGGATTCTAATGTGCAGCCAGCATTGAGAACACCTGGTTTAAGATCTTGTAACTGAATTGTGATGCATCTCAAAGTCAAGTATCTTCTTAAAACTACATTCAATTCTGTTTCCTCTTTCATAGTCAATTGCTCAGTGCCAGTAAAATTAATTAAAAGCACTATTTTAAAAATATTCTGGTTTGACAGCCTATCTGGTATTATTAGTAGATACTAAGTATTTTGAAACTCTTCAAAGAATTAAAAACTACATTTTTTTTTTTAAATTTATTTGAGACAGAGAGAGAGAGAGAGAGGTCACAAGCAGGCAGAGAGGCAGGCAGAGAGCGAGGGAGCATGTTCCTTGCTGAGCAGGGAGCCCGATATAGGGCTTGATCCCAGGACTCTGGGATCAGAAGGCAGAGGATTAACCCACTGAGCCACCCAGGTGCCCCAAGATTTTGTTTATTTGAAAGACACAGAGAGAGAGAGAGAGAGAGAGCGTGAGCTCGCACAAGTCAGGGAGGGGGCGGAGGGAAAGGGAGATACAGACTCCCCACTGAGGAAGACCCTGATATCAGGACCTGAGCTGAAGACAGACGCCCAACTGACTGAGCCACCAAGGCGCCCCTAAAAACTACATTTCCTTTTTTTTTATTAAATGATTTATTTATTTGAGAAAGTGAGCGAAAGCAAGAGAGCACAAGCAGGGGGACTGGCAGAGGGAGAGGGAGAAGCAGGCCCCCTACGGAGTGGGGAGCCCAATGAGGGGTTGATCCCAGGACTCTGGGATCAGAGTCACCCAGGCACCCCTACATTTCTTGAAAGGGCCAATAAAACTGAGAAAATATAAAGACCAGATATTTTATCTTTGTCCATGAAGGTGGGGATGAGGGGAAGTATCACTTCCTTAAAATTGGGTTTTCTACCAAATTCCACGATTTTCCATGTTATATTTTGAACTGAAATGAGCTCTTCACCAAAAATTTTACCAACATCTACTGAAACTATTATGGTTGATAAAAAATAACATGTTTATATTTATATTACTCGTCTTTGACATTAAAATAAGTTCCATTTAAAGATTCTTTTATTTTCTTCTATGGAAGGAAACACAAGAAATACATTGGTTGCCTGTGGGAATACCTGGGAAGGGGTGGGGAAAGCAACTTTTTACTATAAATCATTTATATTTCCTTTTGTCCAAGTATATTAAATTCTTTGGTTGAGGACTGTCAACTAGTTTTATTAGTTCTTTCACTATTTTTACCTATTTAGAATTAATCATCTTCACAGAAAACTAATTGACACCTCTTCACACACCAGAAAAGATATTCTGAAGATTTCTTCTACCAGAGTCCATTACAAACAAGTGAAAATTACTGACTGAAAAGAAATTCATTGTTATGTAAAATTAGTTCATGTGATTGCTATATACTCTGTATCAAAAACTAACTGCAGCAAGATGTTCTGCAGCAACTCCTCTTAAATTATCAGGAAGCCAACAGGAGAAAGAAACAAAAACCTTCTCACATTGCCTTTCAATAAGCTTCCAGGTAAAAAAGACTGTAGGCAGTTGCGGCACAAGAGAATGCAGGAGCTGGGCTATTAAAAGGTAGCTATAGATCTGTCAGTAAAAATATAAGCTCTGAACAAAATGTTTACACAAAACTAAGTTATAAAAAGAAACAGTATAATTAAAAGCCACTTTACTCTGAAGAACTACCAGTTTAGTAATCTGGTTAACTCATATTAATTTTTTTCTCAAAACAGTGTCCTATCCCTCCATTAGAGAAAGGTACACTCATACATTGCTGGTGGGAATGCAAAATGCTTCAACTCTTATGCAGGGGATTTGTAGAACATCTAGCAAAATTACCCAGTAATTTCAATTCTAGATTTCCTCAAGATAAATTGGCTAAAATATGAAAAGATACATGCAAACCGTTGTGCATCAATTCATCTTTGCATTACCTAAACAGTATAACTGAAAATAATCCAAATACCCACTAGAAGGAAAACAGCTGAATAAAATACAGTACATCCATAAAATGCAATGACATTCAGTGGTACAGAGCAATGAGGAAGATGGCTAGACTGTATTCTGATACAGAGTGACCTCCATGTTTAGATTACCAGAAAGGTAGAAATGTGCAAAGTTTACTGCCTTTTATGTAAGGAGGGGAGCAAAAATAAGTGTATAAATCTATGCATTTACTTATTGTTTTCAAAAAGAAATTAACCCCAACATAACAGAAAGTTGCCTATAAATGGAAGGAACAAAGATAAAAGCCAAATTTCTGACTCCATCTTATTTTGCCTAAATAAAACTATATATTCAATATTTAAAAAGTTATGAAAGAAAATTCATTCAAGTGATTTGAAGCACAGTATTTTAATTTTATGCTCAAAAGACAAAAACTGTAACCCCGCCCCCCCATCAAAACTGCCATTTAGCAGCCTTATGATCAAGAGCACTGTATTATGTTGAAACATCTATATAGTGGTAACTACATAAATCACATTATTTTAAGAACCAAGACACTCAGCATAAGAGATATAGGCAAAACACCCAGAAGTTAGATAGCTTGCATTCATAAATTTGATGAACTCATGATTTATTTTCTCTTTCTAAAAAATAAGTACTCCTAGCTCTACTTAGTAAAAATGCCTAGAAGCAATGACAACCCAGCAGAAATGAACAACCTACCATGCAGATTGTAGGTAGCCTCCAAATAATACTTGCAATGAAAAGGATTAGGGTTCTTTGGAAAAAGGGCTGATTTGGTAAAAGGCAGGCACCAGACATGAGCCTGGGACATCTTACTGAGGCAGAAAACAAGAAACTATCAAAGACAAACAGGGTCAATAAAATGACACAGGAACCAACACAGAACGAGAGGAACCTAATGGCTGAAGATGGCACAGTTTGAACATGGAAAAAGAATGATGAGCATAGCTGGTCATAAATGAAATAGATAAAAACCATACTAGTTAAAAATGATTTTATTGATCACCTTTCAAAGTGACTAGGCTTTAATTTGAAAGCTGGCAAATTATGCTGGCTCTCCTGTGTGAATTTTATTTGAAGATAACTATGCAGGTCATGAGGGAAAAGTTCTTTATAAAAGAATTCCAGTTACAGATGTAATGGAGTAAGAGAATGAGAAAAATCATTACCTTACAACCAAAATAGTAGATCTAGGCAATAATCATAAATGACAGTCATAACCATTAAATGAAAGGGTGATATGGGACTTTAAAATGGATGGATCATGCTTTCAACACCTGAACCTAACTTAGCATCATTTGCCTCCTGAAATGGTGCAATATGAAAACCAGAACACCATTTATGAAGTATTTGTGTCAAAGAAACTGAACCTGAATCTAACTAGTTCTCTAGATCTATGCTGTTCAACATGGTAACTACTAGCCATATGTAGCTATTTAAATTTAAGTAACATTAAAGTTATAGCTTCTCTACCACACAAGCCACATTTCAAGTATTCAATAGCCACATGTGGCTAATGGCTACCACAATGGACAGGAGATATAAAGAACACTTCTATCATCACAGAAAGGTCTACTAACTACACAGCTCTACTACAGGTCTAACTCCAGTCTCCAGAAAGCAGTTATAGAATAAGAGATTAAACAACACTTGACGAAGCAATCTGCCAAATCCAGAATGTGGGAAATTCTGGAGAGAACTGACCTGGTTTCTTCACCAAATTAATAGAGGGAAAACTTGCAGTGGAGACAACTATAAGCTTACGAGATAAAAACAAAACAAAACAAATACCAAACAGTATGTGTAGCTTACTTGGATCCTGATTTGAGTAATTTAATCATAAGAGGTATTTCTGAAACTGGAGAAATCTGAATAGATTAGACATGAAAGAATTATTAATTTTATTAGGTGTGATAGTGGCATTGTTGTTATATATATATGTATGAAACAGCTATCTTTTTGAGATATATACTGAAATACTGACATTTTAATGTGTGAAATGATGTCAGAGATTCACTTTAATATATTCCAGCAAAAAAGCAAAATAGCAATACCAAAAGGAATTAAAAAAACTGGAAGGTACAGGTGAAGATGAAATAAAACCATAAAATGTTAAAACTTGTGAGGCTCTGTGACTAGAGGGTCATTAAACTCTTCCCTCCAATTTTCTTGATGTTTTTAAATTTTGTTAGGGCCATAATCATCTCCTAAATCTATTTATCCTTTCCTTCAGTTTGGATTCCCCAACTCAATTAAACCATCTATAATACCATCCTTCATCCCGGCTTTTAACCTATTACCTGATCAGTCCAGCATTCTTGATGGCACTATACCATCCTGCCTTCATACCGTGGACAAAAATTCTCCATACTTGTCTATTTTCATCGTCCCTCACTAGATTTTCTTAGTTTCTCTTGCTCTATTATTTCCTTATTCTTCAGCATGACCCTGGAGCTCTTCCCTACTAAATAAAAGGGCAATATCTTTATTCCAGTATTTGGTTCTATATTAAACAAAATCTCTGAGTGCTCTATACATTCTCCATAATCACCAAGATTATTTCTAACAAAGAATTCTGAAATTCAACTTATCAAGTCATCGAACCCAGACAGACATGGCTTAAGAAATCAAGAACTTCCTCTGAGGATGTGTGGCTTTAAAATGACAAAGAGAAGATGGAAAAGATAAATAACCAACTAGACAAATCTTTCCAGCTAGACAAAATAAGGGTAAGGAAAAGGACTCCTGGGATAGCTATCTTGTAAAGGTCAGCCAAATCAATGCTAGATTAGTCAATAATTTGTTCTCTGTAAATTAGTTCATTTATACCTGTGCTTATTAGTTCTCACTTAGTTTCCTACATTTTCCTTTTGAAAAATTGTATCTTGCCTCACCTACAGTGAAAAAGATAAATTTTCACCTCAGATAAGGAAAGAAAAGTGTGGTCTTAGGAACAGACTAGCTTCAGAGTTGAGGGAAAAGCCACAGAAGACAAGCAAAAGTAAAAGCAAAGTTAGAAACCTAGACAAAGATTAAATATAAAATCCTTCCTTTCCTTAAAAAAAAAAAAAAGCTTAGGCATTTATTTCCACCGTTTAAAATATATCCCTTAAAAGGCAGTATATGACTGGCTTTGAACCATGCTCAGCACAAAATCAAACACAAATGAGACATTTATTAAACACTTGCTTTTGCAGTAAGCACAGGCTACACTACTGACAAAAAACATGAAGCTTAGATTTCTAATGCCATTTAATGAACAATGGAATGAACACTTCATTGAGTGCGCTGGAGTTTATTTAACCAAAGGCTAGGACACAAGTAAATTAGTGTTGTCAGATTACTTATACCTGAACACAGTGATCATAAAACTAAAGATACCTGATTGTGTTCAACTCTTCTTTGCTTGAGTGTTACTGGAGTCTTTGCTCTGCCCTTTAGTGGTTCTCTCTTCTCAAGCTTGAGCTCTATTTTAGAGTCTGGAAATAACATCGGAGAAACATTACTCTCTGAAATATACAATAAATTACAATGTCATCCTAACATTATTCTGGAACCTTGGTTTTAGGCATTCTTACGTAAAACAAGTTTGCCTATTGGTTATTACCTCAACAGACCATGACTATTCAACTGCAATTTGTCTTTAAAAACTTTACTTTTCCATTTTTATTTTATTCCAGTTTTGTTCATCTCCCCTACTCCTTCATCTGTTCACTGTTTCTTCCTATTCTTCCCTTTTTCTGGGACTAATAGCCTAAAACATAAAGTGAATTCAAACTGCCCATAGAGACTTTTCACAAAAAAACTACTTGGATAAAGGAGAAGGCTATTAAAACACACAGTTGCTAATATTCTTTTGTTCATATAGTGCATTACTACTACATAAACAAAGGTCATTAAAATTTGAAATATGGAAGAAAAAAGCTATAGGGAACTTTAAGACTGAAAACAACTGTATGGTATTAAGCCTCTAAAAAAAGTAATTGCAGTGACTTTGATACTTCAGTGCAGTTTAAAAGTCCTCACTTCTGTTTTGATGTGATTATAAAAAAACTGGGTACAACGAAGAAGGTAATAAAGAATCCTGATTACAGAGAGTAATACTCACAGGTCACTCCATAATAAAAGTAACATTTATTTGAAGAGAAGCCAGTGCATATATATTAATTAGCATTTCACCATGATGCTAACGAACTCAAATATATCTTTTTATAGTCTTCAATATCCCATTCTCCTAGCCTTCATTTTTATCACCATTTGAAGAGCTAGTTTTTTTTTTTTTTTAAAGTAATCTCTAAACCCAACATGGGGCTTGAATTCATGATCCCAAGAGTCCTATGTTCTACCGACTGAGCCTGCCACACACCCCTGAAGAGCTAGATTTTTAAAGACTTATAAAAGTTTCAGTTGAGTCCCACATTTTTGTCATCATTTATCATAGTATAGCAAAATTAATGTCTGTTGTGACTACTAAAACTTGTATTACCAAAAATTTAAGTTAGAGTACTTTCCTACCAAAGATAGAAATAGAGTTAATTCTTAAAAAGCTTAGCTTTTCATGAACTTGATGCGCTGGTGCTAAAAAGTAGTCAGTACAGTTAAGTTTTACTATCTAGTCTAGTACTAGTCAGTCCAGAGTCTACTTGCAATTTTCCCCCAACTAGTAATTTTTACTATGTTAGTTCAAATAATTCAGTTTTACTTAGGATTAATGAATCAACCCCACCCCCACCTCCCCAAATGTCTATTAATCTATCTATTGATATATTTAAGTTTGTGACAACCTTTAGCATTATAAACCTTATGTTTTATTAATTCAAAATCTAAGAATAAGAAATCTTATTTCTAAAGAACCCAATAGTAATTGAGCAGAAATTGATTAAACAAATAAAGTATCTGGTTATAGATTAATTCCTTTCAAATTTAAATTCCAACAGCCAATAAAAACATGGTCTTTAACAGAAGAAAAACCTCACAACAATAAGTAGAGTATTTTAAACTATACCATTGGAATCTCAAGCAAGTTTCAATGAAGAAATGGAAAGGAAATGTTCAAGAACAAATACCTAACTTGTTGCAACTCCAAGAATAAAACACACATACAACATGTTTCTGGAGACCACACGAAACTGTTCAAATTACAACTTTATTGAATTTGCAGAAGCATTCTACAGTAATACATTAGAAAAAGTCACATAGCACTTAGTAGGTACATGTATACATGTACATTCCAGAAGACAAATGACAAATAAAATTACTCCCAGGAAGATGCAAAGATGGACATGTATAGTAAAAATATAATAATTGCCAGGAGTACCAAAGGGACTGAACTTTGCTGATACTTAACACTACTATTTTCCATAAAAATACAAAGAAATTTGATTATTAAATGTCTCTATAGTTAGACTCATCTTACAATCATAGAAATGAAAACACAATATACTGCTTTACACAACGGAATATAGTGTTTCTTAGGAATTTTTAAAAAATAGCTTAAATCTGCTTTTAGAATTTAGATTAAATCTAACCATCCATGAACCACAACATAACCTGAATTTAAAAAAAAAAAAAAAAAGGCCCCACTTTTCCAGTGTCTAGTTCATCTGACACACTACAGTGATAGTTAGAATGCACCATTCCACAATTACATGGTTTAAAGCAGTATTTTGTAAGGTGTGGTCCATGAACTGTTTGTTACCAGTCCTTAAAGAAATGAGACACTTGCACCAGAACGTAAACTGGCACTCTGTTTTATCAATAAAAATTTCCCACAAAAATAAACACTGTCATTCAACTAAAAAGTGTCTCTAGATCCAAATTCTGGTGCATATTTATCAGTGGATCAGTAACTGTCTACAGACTGGCACTTTGAATTTCATTGATCTAGAATATTATGAAGGAATACAGAAGGAAAAACAAAAGTGAGAATAAAAGAAAAAAATGTAGACAAGTTCCAGAAAGTGAAAAAATATATAGTAATATTTAAATCAGTGAAGACTCCACTTATATTCTAGCTATTAGCGTTTTCTATATCTTGGAGAATTATAAAATCTTAATAGGAGAGAATGAACTGTATGAGGCAAAAATGTGACCCAGAAATCTTTAAATTGTTTCTATCAGGCTTTTCCTATCTGTGCAACTGAAAAAATAAAGGCAGTTCTACGCAGGCAAATAGTCTGAAACTGTAATTTGATGGGCAGAAGCTTGACTTCGAAAATAGCCCAATCTGGAGTCTAAAAAGATCTTCAAAATCTTGGCATAAAAACACTTGACATTCTTAGGGAAGCTGCTAAGTTCCCCGTATCAAAGATCAAATAGGTGTTTTTATTCTTAACTTTATTAGCGTTTATTTCCACGCTTTTTAGTTACTTTATACACTTCTCCTCCAAATAATGTCCCACCTTTAAAGGGAGTAACCACCAGCTTATTCTTCGAAGCTGGATTAATTTTACAATCCTTCAGCCAGAGATAGCGGCGACCTAAAGTGGAAGATCCCATGCTATGGGCAGCCATCTTTACTTCATCAAATGCAGCTTCACAAAGAAATGAGGCTGCATCATATGTTTTGCTCAGAATCCCAAGTGCTTGGTGCAAATGACTAGGATCTGAGCTAAGAATTTGTGCAGCCTGACTAATGTCTGCCTGTAGAGCCCTAACTACGAAGGCAGTATGGGTTGCAATCTGCAATGCTGATGCTGCAGCTTCGTATGTTCTACAAAGTACTAAGTCTAACTGTTTATCACAAGAGTCCGTGGAAGCTGCCTGAATACCTACTGGTGGAGTGGCTTCAGAAATAAACTCCCGTATTTCATCATCTACTTTTGGAACTGATAATATCTGTGTTGCCTCTCTGGAGGAAATTGGATACTTGCATGCCAATGAAGGCAGTTGTCTGTCAATTTGCTGCCACTCCTCTTCAATTACCTTTAAAATAGATTCATGGAAGGGAAAAGATAGTTCTGGGGCATCTATTTTGTCATGTGACTGCTTAGACACCTCTACGCCTAAGGTAGTGAGTGAGTGAGAGACAACAGTTTTGGCAAAAGATGACATCAGTTCAGATCCAGGTGTATTTTGAAATGTCACAAAGGAACCTGAATCCTTTTCCTCTACTGACTTTTCACTGAGCCGAGGGAATTTTCGTGGAGGAGACAGGGACTCAGTGTCTTGATAATTAGATCGATCAATTCTCTTCCATCTGTTTTCTACATCCAGTGGGGCTGTAGAGTTTGAAGTCCCAGGCAAACTACCTACCCCACCCTGGACCAACAAAGAATTGACATAATCTCTGATTGCCTGAGCAAGTGGTGGAGAAATTACTTGTGATCTCTCAGACTCTTCTAGTGCTTTCCTTTCACTGGAGAGAACTGACTGATCTGAAACACGGGACCTCTCAGTACACAATGGTTGAATTCCACTTTTCTCTCCATGGTAAATGTTTTCTACTATATCTTTATAGCAAGTAGTGGTGGTTTCTTTAATCAGTGAAGGAGAAGCTGCAGCAGAGACCAACATGGCAGCGAGTTCATGCTGAGAAGATGCCGAAGAACTTTTCTCTAAACATCTATCATGGCTAGACTTGGAGGAAGTAAACAAATTCCCTCCAGAGGCTAACTTCTGCAATTGTTCCCTGCCAGGCAAGGTTGTGGCAATAAGAGGTTCCCTAGGTGGGTCTCCCTTAGAAGTATGAACTTTCTTAGCTGCCTGTAGTTCAGTCCTGCCCAAAGGAGGACGGGTGGAGATTTCAGGAAAAGAAATACCCTGAAAAAATCCACCAGAGGGAGTAGTTGGAAGTTCAGAAAAAGGAACAAAATCCCTAGTGGACTTCACTTTCTTGTGTTCTTTCTTCTTTCCTGTAGAGGCAAAAGAGGCAGGAAGTTTAAGCATTACTTGTGTTCAAGCTAATTTTATTCTTTGCCTCCTTGCTAACATAGTGCTGTTGAAGGAAAAGACTATATTTCATATTCTGAACAACCAATCGACACACTGTGCCCTGGCAGGCAGTACTTATGAAGATATAAGTAATTTGAATCAAATTAAATAATCATGAAACTGACAAGTTATATGAAATTAAAAATTAAAAAGTATCAAGTTGTTCTTATTATAGAAAGGTCATTAATTTCACGTACTATTTTCAAAAAATACTTAAATATTATGGTCAAATTTTCTTGTAACAGTCCACTAAAAATACGTCAAAATATTTGCTTCATAGGTGCCCTGAAATCACATTATCTAGCAAAACTATAAATTTAAATATTAACAGAGAACAGAATATATGCCATATTATAAATACTACCACTGTATATTAATTATAATAAACTGGACACATATGTAATCTATCAGTAGGATGAGATCTCAAAAGCAAGTGAAAAGATTTGGCATGCTATTTATATAATTTTTTTTAAAAGTTCGAAATAATATTATGTTTTAGATGCATATAAAAAAGTATTTGGGGCGCCTGTGTGGCTCAGTCGGTCAAGTATCCGACTCTTCATCTCAGCTCAAGGGTTGATCTCAGGATTGTGAATTCAAGCCCATAATGGGCTCCAGACTAGGCATGGGAGCCTACTTTAAAAAAAAAAAAGGTATTTAAAAATGGATTGGAAAGATTAGCACCAAACTAACAACAGTGGTTGCTTCTGTGTTAATAATACTTAGGGTAAGTGGGGGAACTTCATCTTTATTTTTAATACTTTATTCTTTTAGAAAAATGAAATTTGAAGAAAAAAGGTACCTGGCAATTTTAGGTGACCAAAAAAAATCAGACATTTGTACATTTCTGTTTCTTAGAATTCTCAAAAGGTACTCAAATGAAATTACTTAGAGGATTACTGATGATATGAACAGAAATTACATGTAACTTGGTAATATTTAAAATTTTATCTTCTTCATGGTTACTGTACCTTATGAGTCTGAAAAAAATTACATATACTTGACTAACATCATTTAAAATTTTACCTTCTTCGTTGTCACTGTATCTGTCAGAGTCATTACTTCCATTCTGTCTTGTATTTTCTGCTGATGAAGAAATTGCTGGCAGAGGAGTAGATGATCTTGACTCTGTTCCCTGTTCCCTCAGTTTCAACAGTTTTTTCTCATATAGTTTCCTGGTTGTTCCTGTATTAAGGCAGAACTTGGTTTAGCATTTGTATTGTCTTGTTTAAGATCCTACTCATTGTCTTTAGCAACATTAAAATGTTACATTCACTCTTTCCTTTCCTACATGTAAGTGCTTTAAAAACTATATAAAGGATTCTTTTCTAAAATAGGTGTTTTTCTGAGATTTTAATACATGATTACAACAATGTTTCTTTTAGTAACATGAAATACATAGTAGATTGATAATAAATCTTACTATAGATCACCTACTAAAGAGCCATGTATGACCAAGTATTTTTGACTGAAAAGTCTTGGACTCTGTGTATTTTTCCCCAGTACTATGAATAGTATTTGCCTTGTAGAAAAAAATCACTTTTATAAACCGTATTCCTCTGAATACTATGATTAAAACCCCATGACTCTCAGAGTTTAATATGCCTAAAAAGAGCCACTCAGTTATGGGAAAAGAAAAAGCATATAAATAATTTTTTAGTTGAATATATTTTCATATAACACTGTAAAAATTTTGGGGGCACCTGGGTTGCTCAGTGGGTTGGGTGTATGCCTTTGGCTCGGGTCCCAATCCTTGGGTCCTGGGATTGAGCCCCACATCAGGCTCCCTGCTCAGTGGAAAGCCTGCTTCTCTCTCTCCCACCACCCTTTCCCCCCACCCCTACTCGTGCCCTCTTTCTTAAATAAATAAAATCTTTAAAAAAATTATATATATTTAAGGCATTAAATCATTTTAGATAAAACTACTTTGTGATTAAAATAACCTTTTATGGAAAATGTGTGCCACAAGCAGAAATTACATACCGATTAGATAGCAAAATAAAATGGATTATAAACACATTTTTAACACATTTCAGCATCAATGACAATTTAAACCAAAAATAGCTTTTATTTTCTATTTTACACTAGCTGCATGTCTCCCTGGTTTCTATAAGATGAATACAATGATGATAAATACACATATTTTAGAAACAACACATCTCAAAATGTTACACAAAGTTGTAAGATGGAGGGGGAAGTGTAGGATGTTGGTAAAAAGGTACAAAATTTCTGCAAGATGAATTAAGTTCTGGAAATCTAATATCTAGAATGGCCTATATATACTGGAAATCTGCAGAAGTATACCTTAAGTGCTCTCTCATCACACATCCATACACAAACTAAAACTGTGAGGTGACAGATATATTAACTGGCTTGATCACAGAGATCGCTTCACAATATAGACTACGAAAACATCAAGTTATACATACTAAAATATGTAACTTGTCAATTATACCCCAAAAAGGTTGGGAAAAAATGAACAGCTGGTATGCTACCACGTAACTTAATATATATTGATATATAATATACATTTTTGTAGCATCTCCCTTTTGGAATTTTAAATGAAAAATTAAAAAGTGCATCAAATGTCTGTTGGTAATTATATTCATAGGCTTATTTCCAGCTATTTGGAAGTACTATGCTAAATAAAATGAAAGATAACATTCTAAATTTTTGTTTGCAACTTCACCTATAGAAAAAAAACAAAAACAAATCCCCAAATTGCCAGTGTTCAAATTTTTAAAAATTTTATTTAATTTGGGGGCACCTGGGTGGCTCAGTGGGTTAAGCCTCTGCTTTTGGCTCAGGTCATGGTCTCAGAGTCCTGGGATGGAGCCCTGCATTGGACTCTCTGCTCAACAGGGAGCCTGCTTCCCCCTCTATCTCTGCCTGCCTCTCTGCCTGCTTGTGATCTCTCTCTCTGTCAAATAAATAAATAAAATCTTTATTAAAAAAAAATTCTTTAAGAGAGTGAAAAAAAACAGGTACAGCTTGAGAGAAAATGCATCTCCCAAGAGATATCATATATGTATTAATATATCCCAGGATATATATCAGATTTTTAAAAACAAGTAATCAGAATATACAAAAAAACCCTTTCAAAATTCAGTAAGAAAACCACCCAATTGAAAAATACGCAAAATATTAAGATCTTTAAATAAACCCGTGAAAATATGCTCAACATCATTATTCATTAGGGAAAGACCTATTCACCACACAGAGATCCTACTACACACGTAACAGAATGACTCAAAAACTCAATCTCAAGTGCTAGCAAAGATGGGGTACAACAAGAATGCTCATGTATGGTCAGTGGGAATGCAAAATATTCCAGTCAGTTTGGTTGTTTCTTATAAAGGCAAACTTACACGCAGGCATGCCAAGACCCAGCTAGTCTACTCCTAGGTACTGACCCAAGAGAAATGAAGATACAAAAACCTGTATACTATTAAAACACAAAACTCAACTGAATAAATTTGAAGACTTAATTGACTTTATTCAATGATTCATAAATTGGGCAGCATCCCATCTTCCAAGTAGAAAGGAGCTGCAAGGAACTGTACCGAATAGAATTTTATAGGCAGAAACAGGAAGATTGCTAGCAAAAGAAAAGATTGTTTCAGGCAAGTTCACCTTCCCCTTAAGGGGCAGAGCAGGTGGTCTTATCCATATTACCTCACAAGTGTGGACAAGGAAATTCCAGACTAATTGGTTTAAAATTTCACTCCTCTGGCACCTGCCTGCCTGTCTACTTGTGATCTCTCTTTCTGTCAAATAAATAATCTTTAAAAAATTTTTTTAAATTAATTGGCATATAGTATATCATTAGTTTCAGAGGTAAAGGTCTGTGATCATCAATCTTACATAATACCCAGTGCTCATTACATTATGTGCCCTCCTTAATGCCCCTTACCCAGTTACCTCATCCCTCCACCTCCTTCTCCTCTAGCAACCTCAATTTCCTATGGTTGAGTCTCTTATGATTTGTCCAGTGTTTAAAATTTTACACAATTCAGAATACCAAAACAGACATTTCTCATCTTGAGGTTATTGTCAAGACCCTCCAAAATTAAGGCAAAAATCACCAATAGTAACCAAATGATAGAAATGCAGTGTATTTAGTTTCAAGTCTTCTTTTTTTAGTTTGTTCTTTAAGGGACCATTCTTGATTTCTAATCAAAACAAGACTTTAAAAATGGTACTTTTAATGATAACTAAAAATGGGTACTATGCTAGGAATTGATTAACTTGGGTTATATTAATAAGTCTGTCACCAATTTACTGATTTGGATGAACCTGGCCCACTATGTCACCTCATATTTTCCTCAGTTGTCATGTAAGATCCCTATGTCTCACCAGGTACTTGTGACATGAGCACCATTATGAAACAATTTCAACAACAGAGATAATCTTGGAGATTATCTAAATTCATTTTTCTCATTTTATTTTCCTCATTTATAGTCAAGGAACTTGTGTCCTGGCCACATAAATAATTAACGACACATTGTTCCTTAGAACCCAAACTCTAACTGCTAGACAAGACAAGAAAACAATGTAGGGCACTCACAGAAAAGGAAATTTTACCAACTTACCCACAATAGGACCAGGATTCACTCCATATTTCACAAGCTGATCCAGAAGATCTTCATTAGTGAGCTCTGTTACATCTAGATCATCTTTATCTTCTAGTCTGGGTCTATCAGTTTTCTTTGTGGCTTTCTGTAAAGAAAGTCCAGTTATTATTTGCACAGAGTTAAAAAAATGTTCTTTTTACTATACTACTATATAATTAAGACTGTATATGATAAACCTGCAAACATACCCTCTGTTGATTTATAGCTTTATCAGGCCTTAGCAATATAATTAAATTAAAAGCAACTCGTTATTTGAAGATATTATAATAAATAACTCATACTTTTAAAATATTACTATTAAAATGGTCAGTTTGGGCTAGCCTATCTATAGAGAAGATGATAGCATAAAAATTCAAGAGTAAACAGACTGGTATTAAACATTTTCACCCAGATAATCAGAAATACAATTTACTACTGACCTCTTTCAAAAATCCTTAAAAGTTTAAATTATTCTATGAAAGTAAGACTTTACCATAAATGTAAGTCTTAGTTATATTTAAAAATGATGTCCTTTAAACAAGCATATCAGAATTTAAGAAGCCCAAATGAATACTGAAAAACAGTGACTTTAGTGCCCAGTTTTTGACCTATGAAGGAAGTCAAACTTTATGGCTATCACCTCCTGACACAGCTTTGTCACCACACTTACTTCTATGTGGCTGTTTTACATAGAAAAGGCGAAAGAACATGGAACAAGCTTTGAGAGAAATTTCAACTTAAGCAATGGCAGTCTGTACTGGAAGAACTATCTAAACTACATAAGTAACTTCCAAGGCTAACCAAGAGAAGAGAGCAGAAGTATGGGCGCCTTCTAGGGTTGTGGCAGAGAGCCTTACAAAATGCCTCAGTAACCCCAGAAAGCCTCAGAGAACTGAACAAAAAAAAATGGCTTTTTAAATAATGGTCACAAATATCAAAGTCAATTTAGGCAAATTGTTATTTAAGGCAAATGAGTCAATATTGAATCCTAGAAATATTTACGCAAAATGGTGAAAACAATAGTTGCACAGACTGTTTACT
Source organism: Lontra canadensis (assembly GCF_010015895.1). Classification (NCBI taxonomy): domain Eukaryota; kingdom Metazoa; phylum Chordata; class Mammalia; order Carnivora; family Mustelidae; genus Lontra; species Lontra canadensis. The sequence goes on along the minus strand of NW_022631046.1, from coordinate 12,632,156 downwards.
TTTAATAATTCTGAGGGGGGGAAATCAGCCAAATACAAATTTGAAGTATTTTATATAAAGCAAGATTATGAGAAATTAGTTTTTAAAGATAACTGCCAATAAGAGAAATCTTACCAAGAGAAATCTTATATAACTAAAAAATGGCTATGAAAGGGTACCTTCAGAAGGCTTTAATACACATTGCACTGATAGGATCAGGCTCAAATCTGTAAGCAACTTACACGTTAATGTCAAAATAGCTTCCAAGAGTCTAAGAGCTCTATCTATCATAGCCCTGAATTCTTTAAAGACTTTTTAAAATATCAAATAGACCAAATCCTGTGTTGATGACCTACTTGAATTTTCCAAAAATTGTGGGAAGGTTGGGAACAAAAGCTCCCTTATATAAATATATAAAACATATATACTTTAAATAAAAGAAAAATCAATCAAAAACAGATTACTGGTAGATAATCCCTCCCACCTTAAGAATTTTCACATTTTATTATCAAGAAAACATCCAAGAATTTTAATTTCTTACAACAGCCTGAGGTTTTCAAGAAATCTCTTCCTTTGGCACTCACCACACACCACTACTTGTAAACATACTTTATTTATCTTCTCCAGAAGGTAAATTCCTTGAGCAATAGTGCCTAAGTTTGGTTTATTATCAGAACTTTAAAACTTTTGGAAAAGTTAGCCCCTATTTTAAAAAGTCTTACCCCAGTCTGAGTCCTGAGTTAGGTCTCAGGCCTAACCTTGGGCCCGAGAATCTGTATTTTAACGTGTTATCTCAGGTGTTTTGGATGCAACATTTAAGAGGGTAGCAGAAAGAAGAGGCACACACAAAACAAACTGAGGGTTGCTGGGGGGAGGGGGCTTGGGAGAGGGGGGTGGGGTTATGGACACTGGGGAGCGTATGTGCTATGGTGAGTGCTGTGAAGTGTGTAAACCTGGCGATTCACAGACCTGTACCCCTGGGGATAGAAATATATTATATGTCTATAAAATATACAAAATGAAAATTTAAAAAAAAGAAAGAAAAAAAGAAATAAAGAAAGAAGAGGCACTGTCATATTCATATTGTATCCCAAGCATCTAAAATTTAAAAAAAAAGACTGCCTGAAAGAAGAGTAGGTATCTGACAGATGTTTTGCTGAGTGAATGAAAGTGTCATCTAGTGAGGGAGAAATAAGTCACTTATTTTTAAAAATCCATTTCTTATTAAGAAATAACAAAAGGCTTGGGGCACCTGGGTGGCTCAGCGGGTTAAGCGTCTGACTCTTGATTTCAGCTCAGGTCATGATCTCACGAGTTGTGTGAAAGAGCCCCGCATCGGCTCCAAGCTCAGTGGGTTGTCTGCTTCAGATTCTCTCCCTCTGGCCACCCCCACTCTCTCTCTCACATACATAAATAAAAATTAATAATATTTAAAAAAATAAATAACAAAGCCTTATCAAATCAAAGCAGAATCCAACAGTCTTCTATTTTCTTAAAACATAATGAAAGATTACAGCTGTACAAAATCTTCGGAGGGGAATAAACTAGCATAAGGTATGTCAAATAAAGAGGGAATTAACAACTGATTTTTATCTTTAATTTGCAGGCAGAAAAGTTCCAGAAATGTAATGCTATTTTTAAAAAAAGATTTTATTTATTTATTTGACAGAGAGAGATCACAAATAGGCAGAGAGGCAGGCAGCGAGAGAGGGGGAAGCAGGCTCCCCAATGAGCAGAGAGCCCAACTGCGGGGCAGATCCAAGGACCCTGGGATCATGACCTGAGCCAAAAGCAGAGGCCCAACACACTGAGCCACCCAGGCGCCCCTGTATTGCTATTTTTATGAAATATCAAATTTAATAGGAATACCAACTGGGAGACAGTTTAGTGTCTTATACATAATTATCAAGCCAGCAGTTTCAATCAGGAAGAAGGAACCGTTATTTGTACTGATTTCTGCATCCAGAGTTTTTGTTCCTTTGAGTAAATCACATAATCTTAGTTTCATTCAGTCAAAAATACCAGGTACCTACTACATGCCAGGCACTGTTCTCCAGTTTCTTCCCAACTACCAGATGATCTCTAATGTCTTTTTCAACTTTAAAAATCCAACAGTTATTTGATAATATCACCTATGAGCTATTATTTATTTCATTACTTTTTTAAAACTTCAGGCTCCACGACCAATGCAGGGCTTAAACTCAGTACCCCAAGATTAGTTAAGAGTTGCATGCTCTACTGACTGAGCCAGCAGGTGTCCCCAGCTACTCTTATTTTTAAATTTCCACCATTAGTAGCAAGATGAAGCACAACGATAATCATTATAAAACAGATTCTACTGAGCACTTACTATATACCAAGTTGTGTTCTGGATAACTTCCTAAATGTATTAATTTACACAGAATCCTAAAAATCCTATGAGATACACACTAACATCTCCGTTTTAGGAGAGGAAACTGAAGTTCAAAAAGGCACAGCTAACTCCAGCAATACAAAAACATTTGGATAGACTTTAGGCCTGTATCACTTTCACAAATTTACCTCATCCAATTCTGAAAAAAATATTATGGTAACATTGTATTGCTCTGGAGCTAAATAAACACAAAAAAATTCAGAAATCACACGTAATAGTATCAACCGCTGAGCACTAGATACCTTAACAAATGCAACCTTTAATAATCCTCAATTAAGTAGCTACTAGTAGTTACTAGATTATTCTTATTTTCCAAATGAAAACTGAGCATCTCATTGTTCAAGGTCATCCGAATAGGAGGCAGGCCTGGGATTTTAATCCCCACTCTAGAACACTCTAATTCAAAAGTCTACACTTAACACCTTACTGAAGACTATGGCAGTCAATTTATGATTTAATTAACACTCACCATCGCTAGCATACTTTTTACTGTTCTATTCCATGTCTTTAAATATTTCCTGTTAAAAATTCATGATCCGCTAGATCAGACCATTCAAGAATGCTATGCTCCACTGGATTCCAAATAGCTATACCTGTGCTTTGTACCTTGGAACAATAAGGCAGATTGCCAACTTTGTGATTGTTTATTTTTGTGTCAACAATCTAAGTAATTTCAACACCTAAAAACACTGGCATAATCAAGATGCATAAAATAAAAAGCTCAGAAACAAAACTGAAAACCAAAACCAAAAATTTGAACATGCAAATATTTGTCATATCACACCAAATGAATCTAAAAGACGGTGGCCATGGCTAATGGAAAATTTCTCCTTCAATCAAAAATACTCTTCATAAAGCCATGTTTAAATAGAAGGTATATCCTCAGTCCTTGGCCAAGTCACAGTAATGTTTGGTTTGTTTTAAAATGCTAAAAATTGGGGCACCTGGGTGGCTCAGTGGGTTAAAGCCTCTGCCTTCTGCTCAGGTCATGATCTCAGGGTCCCAGGATCAAGCCCCGCATCTCAGGCTTTCTGCTCAGCGGGGAACCTGCTCCACGCCCCCCACTCCTCTCTCTCTGCCTACTTGTGATCTCTGTGAAATAAATAAATAAAATCCTTAAAAAAATAAAATAAAATGCTAAAAATTGGGGTGCCTGGGTGGCTCAGTGGGTTAAGCCTCTGCCTTCGGCTTGGGTCATGATCTCAGGGTCCTGGGATCGAGTACCGTCGGGCTCTCTGTTTAGGGAGCCTGCTTCCTCCTCTCTCTCTGCCTGCCTCTCTGCCTACTTATGATCTTTCTCTGTCAAATAAATAAAATGCTAAAAATTTACCACTTAAAAAAATCTGCCTTATCTATAACTCTCAAACATAATTTGACTTTCTGCTAGATTATATTCTTTAAGAAATGTGACTACATTGTTTTACATGTGGGGCTAACAATGGCCACAACATAAAATACTGTACACATAAGAGTACAGAGAATGATTTTATCGAGTATTATAAATACCCTAAGGCTCTTTTCCTGCAAATACAAGATTATTTTTCCTATGCCTGATAAAGTCTATCATATTCCTAAATTCAAAGTCACTTTTACTTAATTTGCTTTAAAACAGAAAATGATGCTACCACCCAACTACCACTACTTTCTCAAGTTGTTCACACCATTGAACCTGGTATTTGAGTTTTAAAAACTCAAGGCAGATAAGACTTGAATATATAGCTATGAGATAGTTTTTCTTTATATGGATTAAAACATTAAATGAGATATAAACGGCGTAACATGCCACTGGAGATTGTACATTCTCTTAAAATATTAATTCCTTTCACCCAGAACTTACTTGAGTGGTGCTGACCAACTCTGATACCATGGGAAATTTGAGATGAAATTTGTGAGTAACAAACACAATCAATTAGCATACAAAAAACCCAACAAATTATATAATTATGGTAGTGGGTAGGGTCTGCAGAAATCAATCTCCAGTAGTTATGAACACTTGGTAGGAATTAAAAAATGCTGGATAACTGAACTCAAATTTTTACACCTCCAAAACACAGAGCAGATTGTGACATACTTTTTTTTTTTTAAACTGAAGTATACTTAACATACAATGTTATATTAGTTGGGACGCACTCTTTAAAAGTTTTTGAAGGAAAAGCATCAAAACCAAGATAGAGGTTTCTGCTGAAAACGAATCAAATTAAGAACAATCCTATTATAAATACAACCAAGTACTTCCACGGTTCAAGAATACGTTTACACAGAATACAATATAGGGTTCTACAGAAGAACTTTTTTTTTAGTGTGCTGATTTAAATGGAAAAGATTTCATTTCCACCAAAATCTTTACTAAAATCATTTGAATATTTTTTTCCATGGGGCCTGGGAAAAAGCAGATAATCAATATGCTTTACTTTGTCTTTAAGAATCTCTTAAATTTCTCTTTATTATGGAGAAGTAAACTGGCTTTCTTCAAATCCACTAAGACATAGGAAGCAATAAGGTGCAGTTGGTTTTTCATTCAACGAATAAATATTTGACACTCCCAGTTGCCAGGCACTGAACTAACATTAAGATTTTCAATTTCTCTAAAGCTCAGATTAAGATTTTCAGTTAAATCTACATTACATCTTTCTTTCACTTCCACCTGGTAGTCCAGAAAAACACATCACACAGATTTCTTAAAAACTAAACAACACAACTTTGAAGAACGCAGTACTTCTGCGTTATGAAACTCAACAACTATAAACTCCACATTCAAAGCCTTACAAAGCAACGTGATTGATTACTCCAATCACCAATTTTAACTACGATCTGTCATGATTTGAAATCTGAGAAGTACGCAGTTCACGCCAACAAAACAGCATATAAAAACCCACAGAACAAAACCCAAACTATTCTCAAACAGAATATGCATTTGGTAAAACCAGTCTGAGATTTAACCGGGATTAGATAATCCAAATTACAATCACTGATACATCAGAATGCCAAGAAATGAGCAACTCCGGCTTCCGAAATCTTTCCTTTTCTTATGCAAAATTTACCAAAAAGTTAAAAAAAAAAGAAAAGAAAAGCAAAAACCCAAGCCCTCTAGAATTTCCAAATATTCTAGGCGCCTAAGATAACCGCTTAACGATGTTATTTTTTAAGAGCTCATTTTAATTTAGAACAACACTGCCCCGCCAAAACATAGCCTGTTGCTGGAACACTTAACGAGAAAAACATAAACGGTTCAAAAAGCCCTCCATATGCAAAACCATAAAAAGGCGGGAATTTCTTTATTTCAAATTTTGGTTAGAAATTAGTATGTCACAAATTGCCCTCCAGGGAGCGCTCTGAGACTCAGTTACTAGTCATTTCAGTTAATAAAGCGGGAAAACGCTCGAACGTAACCTACTGCAGTTTTAGGCTGACCCTCCCCAAAGGGCTTTCGAATCGGGCACGGAAGTCCCGGCCGAAATACCCACTCCCGACGGTCGAGGGACACCGAGCTATCCGCGCGCCACAGAACAGCAAACGCCGACTTCACACCTTCCACACACACAACCGCTAGTCCTGCGGCCCCAACTTCCCGCCTCTTCCCTCCAGCGGCCTCCCCTTCCAGAGCTGCAAGCTGAATCCTGCGTCTGCAGACCCACAGGCCAGCCTCTAGGTCCCGCGCGGGGACAGCCCCGCCGCCGAGGAGGCAAGAGGGGGCGCCAAGGAGGAAGGGCTGCGAGCGCGCGCGGGGAGGCGGGGGTAGGGGCGACAACCGCCAACCGCCCGCCTTTGTGGCTCCGGCTGGGCGTCCTTACCCTGCCGACGGCGGCCCGGCTGCGGCCTGAGACCGTAGCCCCGGAGCCGAGGACCGGGGTGGGCTCGCGCTCCTCGTCGCTGGAGAAGTCCGGGGGCCCCTTGCTGTTGGCGCCGGCGCCGAGCGGCGGCCGGTTGCGCGCCGTGAGGTGCTGCAGATAGAGCTGCACGTATACGTCTTTGCGCTGCTCCCCGACCGGGAGCGTCACATTGTTGGCGACCAACTCACTCTTCAACTTCTCTTTCGTCAGGACCGAGGGGTCTTCCAGGAACTCCGGCATCTCCGCGGCGAATCCCCTTCCCTGCAGACCTCACACCCGCAGCTCAAGCCGGCGCGCTCGCTCTTTGCCCGGGGGGACCGCGCTGCCGCCTCCGAGCCCTACGACTCCTGCCCGGGAGGAGCGCCGCGGAGCAAAGCAAAAACTCGCACACACAAAGCAAAGCAAAAGCCGGACACAAAAGCCCCCCGAGCACAAGTGCGGACCAAGTGCGGCCAAGATAGGAACCTCCACCAACCCCAGCCCACACACTACACAAGCAAGGAGAGATCAGCCTGTTTCACCCACGCCCCAAGAACGCGCGCCGCCATTGGCCCGCGGTGGGAGGAAGCCGGGCGGTGATTGGTAGGATCCCTCGCGCGGGTTCCATTAGCCGCTGCACGGTGCGAGAGGTTGTAGAAACGCAGTTTAAAAGCCGCTGGGGCGGGAGCTCCGGCGCCTGGTCTGTTTCTATTTCCCTTTTCTCCACCCTTCCCCTAAGATGCCGATAAGGGACAAGTCGTACTACTGTGTGTGCGGTTTCTTTCCCCCCCCGCGCCCCGCCCTGCTTGAGAAGGAGCTTTTCTCTCTAGGGTCGATTGCCTTCCAATGGCCCGACTTTCACGCCAGCTGCGAGGACCCTGGACTGGGCCTTTCTCAACCGTAGGACACTGATTTACCGAAGAATGACCGCAGCCTTTCCTTCCCCAAACGCTCGCCCCGAAGGGAAAGAAAAGGAGCAAGGCGTGCTTATTGGCACTCCGCTACCTTGATTTGGTTTACCTGGGGGGAGGAAAGGGGAGGGCAAGCAGTAAAATCCCTCTCTGCTTGCAGGTGCTTCTTTTGTTTCTGAAATTCGGGAAAAGCCAGACCTCAACGACTGGGCACTTTAAAATGTTCCTGAATCTGTGACAAATTGTATCGTCAAATATTTCATTCGTTTCTTACCCTACAGGTCGGGACGTTTCTAAATTTTGAACACTGGGGCACAGCTAACTGCATTTTTGTTGAGAGCATCTCTGGGTTAGATTCTTACACTCATAAGTATCTTACCATAACTTCATCAAACCTAATGTTAAATAATAAAACAGGATGAAGCAAAAACAGTTAGGAATGCCTTAATGGGCAACGTAAGATAACTGAGATGGTGCATACCTAGATTTCAATCATAGCAGAGACTGGTGACCTATAATCAGGCCGGGAACCCTAATCAAGCCCATATTACTGATACAAATTGAAAAGTATCAGGAATTTCGTGAGATTAAAATGTCTTCCTGAAAACAAATACCAGTGATGACAAATATATGTGTTTCTTACGAATGTACGTGTTCCAAGATGCTTTCCTCCACGAAAGAAAAACTGACCTTGCATTTAGGGTACTTTAATCATTTCCCCCAAATTCTGACCTCCAAGCTGTTTTATAAGCTGCTTAATTTTTAAAAAATGTTTATCTGATTTCTGCATTGTTGTTTGAGGAAATTTTTTTAAAGTACCTTCGTTAAAAATGTTCCCCATGAATTAAGTCATTATATTTTGTTCAAACTGAGATGCTGTTTAATGATGGATTCTTTCCCTAGGGGCAATTATTTATTTAAATTATTTTCTAGAACTCTCAGTATTCCATATATTTCAGCAATAGTAATTAGCTAGTGATAATAAAATACAAATTAAAAATTGTATTTTAAGTAGCAAATTTTTTAGTACATTCTTAGGGTGCCTTGTGAAAGTTACCTCATTTTTCTCCCCACAGCTTCCCTGGGTACATAGGCAATTGCTTTTATCTTCATAGGGTGACTGAGCTGAGAGGCAAAGGACCAGGATTTTGCACCACAAATGTAATTAATGCACGTGGGATAGTCCCAGTCTGCATAATCTTGGCAAGACCCCAGTTGATGGGTCTCGTCTACCCTATTTGGATTAGTAAATTATCCTGCTAAATCGTTAACTTGCTATTTGAAGAATTTAGCTCCGGCCTGATTATACTAACAGTTTTTAAGAGGTGGTTTTTGCTGCTGTATCTAAAGGGTCAGAGTTACCAGGGCTATATATGATCTGACCAGATTGGGTACATAGAAGGGTCTCCCGGCTCTGACAGCTGCCCCATGGTCTGAGGATACCTGAGGAGTTTGGTCCTTGAAATGGATCCTTAGAGAGGGAGGCATCACTGATACCTGAGGTATTATAATATTCTACCTAAATTTGATGTCATTAGAATACAATGATGAAGTCACAGAATTACCCAAGGATAGTGCAGTCACTTTTTTCATAGGTTCCTTGCACCAGATATTTTTCCGTGTTCCAGGCTGTTTAATCCTTAGAGATAATACTTCATCCTACTTTTTAACCACAAGCTAAAAGAAATCAGTCACCTGTTGAGTTTGCAAGGTGTTTGTTTTTGCAAGTTGTTTTAAATAGATGCAGTATGGGGCACCTGGGTGGCTCAGTTTGTTAAGCATCCAACTTCTGATTTCAGCTCAGGCCATGATCTCAGGGTTGTGAGATTGAGCCCCATGTAGGGCGGTCTGAGCTCACCATGGAGTCTGCTTATCCCTCTCCCTCTACTTCTCCCCACCCCCCTCCCCTTTATCTCTCTCAAATAAATAAAATCTTTAAAATAAATAGACAAGTGCTATGCCTTACAGGCCAACAGTAAAAACAATATAATTCACAAAGAACTGTATTCTAGATGCTTGAAACGAATATTCCTTGAGCAAAAACATTTCATTCCCTTTCATTAATTACCTCTCCTTTTCTTATTCTTAGACACTATCAACTGGAGCTTACTTGCAGATTCTATGCTTCCCAGGAGACATGGATGATGTCATAAGCTATCAGACAGATCGCCTTTCTACATCATCCACTAAGTCATGACTTATCAAATTCAGACTTGCAATTGTCCTAGATGCACCCAGCTATATCCCTAGCACTATTAATTTTTAGGGACGAAGGTAATTTTTGCTTTTAACTCTGCTGTAGAGCTCCTAAGTAGGAGTTATTTATTCCCCATACTCTGTGTACCTTAAGGCCAAGAGGTTGGGCTACAGAATTTGGGTGGCTTCTTTGATCCTGATTACTACTACAAAACTATTTTTCTTCTTTCCTTGTTCAGAAATGTTTGAAGTTCATATCATCTTGCTAAATCACCTTTAACATCTTGATCATCTATCAACCTTTTGGCCACTCTCCCTCAGATATTATAGGCTGTTTTTCTTTGCTCTAGCTTTTCCCGCCATCACTATCTTCTCTGTGAATTTAACATTCTTTTGTTGTTGTTGTTGTTGTTTTAATTTTATTTATTTATTTGACAGACAGAGATCACAAGTAGGCAGAGAGGCAGGCAGAGAGAGAGGAGGAAGCAGGCTCTCCTCAGGGCAGAGAGCCTGATGTAGTGGGATCATGACCTGAGCCGAAGGCAGAGGCCACCCAGGTGCCCCTGAATTTAACATTCTTATAGATGGCCCGCACAACACCAGCAGAGAGAGACACAGCAAGGGAGAGGGAATACAAGGAGGGGGAGTGGGAGAAGGAGAAGCAGGCTTCCACCAAGCAAGGAGCCCCATGTGGGGCTTGATGCAGGGCTCCATCCCAGGATCCTAGGATCATGACCTGAGCTGAAGGCAGATGCTTAATCGACTGAGCCACCCAGGCACCCCTTAAAGTTTATTTAAATAATCTCTACACCCAACATGAAGCTCAAACTCATAACCTGTGAGATCAAAAGTCACGTGTTCTTCCAACTGAGCCAGCCAGGCACCCTCAGCACTTTGCCTTGTAGAATTTTAACCTCTTCATCTCCAGCAACTTGTTCCTCTGTTCCGTATCATCCATCCACTGCAAGTGGTAGCTTAGAACCTTGCAATCAATAACTGTTTTGCCTTCTAAATCTCAATTTCAAGCATCATAGTTGTCAATCACTAGCCTTTTTCCTCAACTCATTATACTCTCACTGACCTATTACTACCCCCATTCTATTAAGCCCAACACTTAAAAAAAAAAAAACTATTACTATGCTTCTGACATCATAAACACTTCCAACTTACCCAACTTAGGTTCCTCGATTAATCCTTGTAATTGTTCTTTTGCAGACATTTTCAACTCTCTTACCCCAATGTCTGTATCTTTCTTACTTGGAGGGACCTCAAGGTAGACTCTTACTTAGTCATGTTTAGACTGAACCCTACTGAAACAAACTTTTCCATTTCATTGCTGCATCCAAGTAGCAAAGACTGCTATAGAAAAATCATACGACGGGGCTGACTGGTTTTAATTCATGACCTCAGACCTCGTGGGAGCACTTTATACTGTCTGGCAAAAGTATTCATTCGCTGGATTAACCATTCATACCTTGGCTTCTCTACTCAAATCTTTTACAACCTTTTCTCCCCACCTATCCCCATTTTTAGCTGGTGAACTTGGATCATACTTGAAAAACTGGAAACCATCTGCAGGGAATGCCTCAACTTCAGAAGATCATCTCTGTGATCATTTGCTCTTGCATCTTTTTTGTTTCAATGGAAAAGAGAGAACTCCTATCAGAAAGAACTCCACCCCTTGTACTCTGGATCTTATCCTTCTCTCCTGTTCAAGGACTTGATTCTTTGATCAATGCCTGTGAAATTTCTTAGATCTTTTTTTTTTTTTTTAAGTTTTAAGTAGGTTCCATGCCCAACATAGCACTTGAACTCATTCATGACCCTGAGATCAAGAGGCACATGCTTTACTGCCCTGTGAAATTTCTTAATTGAAAAAAAAGACTTAATATTTTATTATATTCATACAAATAAAATTTTTAAAAATTACCTTTTATGTTGAAACAGGTATTAGGTTTTTTTTTTTTTTTTTTTTAAACTCTTTAAAATGTTGCAGCATTGATACCTAAAACCTTGGGAGACAATGGAAAGATAATCTTATGTGAAACCACAGCTTAAAAAAATAAATCAATGGAATGACTTTGTCAGAAAACTGTTCTGAAACTTTTTTTCCCATAAATCACTTGGATAACTGCCTTCATTTTCCTTTTTGAAGTTTTAAATGTTATTAACGTACAGCTGACAGACCAAGTCTGTAGGTTTTTCATTATTCCATTTTGCATAGAGCTTGGTTGTGAATTTAAAGGTGTCACCTCAAACAAAAGCAGATGACCAAATACTACATGGTCATAAAAGTCATGTTCTTGACTTTTTTTTTTTTTTAAGAATATGAAAGTGTATTCACAGTACAGCATTAAGTAAAAAATAAGAAAACAAAAAGAGAGCCATATTGGAGTAAGATCTCAGTTCTATAAAGAACAGTGTGTATGGATATTTGTTTTTTAAAAAATATATACAAATAAAAAAGACTAGTTATAGACCAAAGTGTAGTAATTTTGTTTAGGTGATGGGGAACAAGTAATTTTTGTTTTCTTTCTTATTTTTTCTGTATTTATCAAAATTTCTATGATGAACACTTGCTTTTATAAACATAACTACTTTTCTTTTGGAATGAGTGTGAGAAATTAGGAAATCAGTTGGCTTATCAGAATTCAGTCTTTCGGTTTTATATTTCCAAAGCGTCCATTTTATCAGCTCATCAGTCTTCGGTAACTGATTAAAAATAATCTCAAAAGAGAAAGCTAGTTTATTAAACAGGTGAAATAAATAGTCAGAGCATTCTGTACTAGTGGATAAATCTACCTGGAAGAATAAATGCCTGGAACGTTTTTAGAGGAAAAGAACAAAATCACAGATCTATTAAGTGGGAATTCAAATATGGATCTATATTTCAGAGCCTCTTTCCTGACATCATTCCTATATATTGGTTGTAGAAGATAAAATGAAGTGTTGGATTTCAAGTTGTTTCAGAGTTATAGCAAGTCAGCAAATGGGCTATTCTAGGAAAGTACAGATGTCCAAACTTGGAAAAAAGCTGGAACCTGTGAAGTAACAGTTTTAGAGCTACAGCAGTATAAATGATGACATGTATATATATATATATATACTGCCTTACAACATTTTTATGTATGTCTCATTTGATTCTTTTTTTAAAGTTTTTTTGAGTATAGTTGACACAATGTTAACATTAGTTTCAGGTGTACAACATATTGACTCAACTTCTTTTATGCTCAACACAAGTGTAGCTAACATCTGTCATCATACAATGCTGTTATAATATCATAACAATATTCCCTATGCTGTGCCTTATTTGATTCTCTTAACAACCCTGACAGGTAAGTGGGACCTCCAGTCTGGCTTTGCTCTATAGGCCAGTGGTTCTCAAACTTTAGCTGGCATCAAAATCACTTGGAAGGCTGGTTAAAACTCTGATTGTTAGGCCCCATCCCCATACTTTTCTGAGTCTGTAGGTATGGTGTGGGGCCTGAACATGTGCATATCTAACTTGTTCACAGAGGGTACTGGCCTGGAAACAACAGCTTTAGGCCTTTTTTAAAAAAAAAACAAAAAAACAAAAAACTTTCTTTGTAAAGCCAGAGCCGATCTTGTCATAGTCTTGAATAGTATTTATATTGCCTTTCAAATAAAATCCAAATTAGTTAGAAGGTCCTGACTGATTTGATTCCTGTTTTACCTTAATAGATTTCTCTCTTTTCCTCTCCAGCCATGCTGGAGTACTAGCAGTTCTCCAAAGACGCTGTATTAGTTTGCTAGGTCTGCTATCACAAAATGATTAATAAGGTAACATTACCTGCTCTACCTCATAAGAGTATGATTTTGTACAAATGAGATAACATATTTGGTCCAACCTAAGATAAAGTGAGTATTTTTACAGATACATTCTATACGTGTAAAGGTTGCCAGGGGAGAAGGAATATAATTTCTGTTAGGGCAGAATTGTGACCCTTCACAATTCATATGTTGAAGCCCTATCCCCCAGTATTTCAAAATGTGACTATATTTGGAGATAAGGGCTTTTAAGAGATAATTAAGTTAAAATGAGGCCATTAGAGTGGGCCCTAATCCAAACTGACTGGTTTCCTTATAAAAGGAAACTTGGACATCAGCAGGGATGTGCACATCCAGAGGAATGACCATGTTAGGATACAGTGAGAAGGTGGCCACCTATAAGCCAAGGACAGGTCTCAGAAGAAACTAACCCTGCTATCACTTGGATCTTGAACTTCTAAGCTTCAGAACTATGAGAAAATAAATTTCTTGTTTAAGCCTCCCAGTCTGCCGTCTTTTGTTATGGCAGCTCTAGCAAACTAATATGAACTACTTTTGTAATTGAATAAATCAGACCCCAGGGATATTAAGTGACAGTGCTTGACTCATGGAAGACATTCATATATATCTACTGCCTTAAAGTAACATAGCAAACTTTTATTTTTGAAGAGCCTCCTTTATGAGGCCTTCTTGAGCTACCCAAGGCAGAGTTAATGTTCCTATTTTAGCATCTACATACCATTCTGTTCATGTTACTTTCATGGCACTTAGCCCAACATATTACAGTATTTGGTTACTCAGTGTATCCCTCAGTGCTGAGCACAGTATTAGGCTCATCATAGTTGGTAGTTCATATCTGCTGAAATGGTCTAATCCCAATCTATCCAAAGAGGAGAAAGAAGAACAAACTACACAAAGTGAAAATATGATGTCTAGCTATACTGCTGTATTAGGTTAAATCATAAGAAATTAGTACTTGATATTTTCAAAACACGGAGCAGAAACACTCAGGGACTTTTATGGAACATGACCAATAAAGATCTAAAAATATTTCTCATCATCTTGCTATTCATTTTTTTTTTAAAGATTTTATTTATTTATTTGACAGATGGAGATCACAAGTAGGCAGAGAGGCAGGCAGAGAGAGAGAGAGGAGGAAGCCGGCTCCCCGCTAAGCAGAGAGCCCCATGTGGGGCTCAATCCCAGGACCCCGGGATCATGACCTGAGCCGAAGGCAGAGGTTTAACCCACTGAGCCACCCAGGTGCCCCTTGCTATTCATTTTTTGTACAAGTGTTTGACACATGCTTGTCAGGGAATATTCAGTACTAAGAGTTCTGGAGCTCACAAAGGTTGACTAAGCTTTGCTCCCTATTAAAGAGATTAATTGAAAGTGATGGCTGACTTGTCCCCACTCATAGGAACTGGTGAAAATACAAAGGGGCATTGATAATATCACTTAGGCCCAAAGGCTTCTAGCACGTTTTTTCAACAATTTCCCCACCTTTATTCTAAAACTTAGTAAAGACAAGGATATAGTAAGTTACCTTGTTTGGAAACTTGAGTGACCTTTGGCAGGTCCCTATTCCTCTGTTTATCAGAGGAATAGGGACTGTAAAAGTGGGATACTAATCACACGTTGTAAGATTGCTTATTGGCACACAGGCTAAGATGTGTAAAGTGCAGCAATATTCAAAGTTAGAAATTTTACTCTATTGTCCTTGCTTTCAAAAGGGTCTAACACCATTTTTGGGAAAACAACTTGCATATTTCTTCTGAAGGAGGGTTGGACTGATATGCCCACTAGTGCACAGTAGTAATAGTCCACATTTCTATGTATTACGAACATTAAATGACAAAAAACTCAATTTATAAATCCAAACAGTACAAAACGATCAGCGTTAAGAATGCGATATAAAGTCAGCCTTATCTTTTCGCACCCTAAGGATTACTAGGATTACATTTGAAAAAGTAAGATTTAATCTTAAAATTAAAGCATTTTCGAAAAACGGCGGGAATGCTCCTGGATCTCAAGAAGCCAGTGTTTTTTTTTTTTCAAAAAGCTTATAAAAGCCCTTGACCCCGACGTGATTCGAACACGCAGCCTTCTGATCTGGAGTCAGACGCGCTACCGTTGCGCCACGAGGTCCTGCTGGGCTCTGGCTCGCGCAGTTTCTTAGGACTCAAGTAACATGACGTTTCTTCCGGACATGCATCTCTTTTCAATTCTTTCCTTGCCCCTCCACCCGGTACACGTTGAAGCTGGAGACTGATCACTTTAGCGCCCAAATTTTACTGATCGCCAGCCCTCCACTTAACTTGAGACGGGACCAGCGAAGGCGGGAGAACTGAGTTTCCCTTTCAGTCGGGTCCCCAGGGTCAAGGGAAACTGCTCCTTCCTCTTCCACATCAATTTCCGTTCTTAGCCGCCCCTTTTGGGGCGGAAACTCCGCCTTCTCTCTCCCCTCCCCCCCTTCGGGTTCGGCGCCAAGTTCATGACCTCAAGTTGGAATTTGGCGGGCGTCGCTGCGCAGGCGCACGCCTGTGCCAGCTCGCCTCTGGTAGCTAGCGTGGAGGAGTGTGTGGTTCCCTTTCTCTTCCACCAACAATACGGAGCTTTTAATGTCAGGGAAGTCTTTTATTTCAAGGTAAGCATTAAGCTTGAGAGGCACCCGTGGTAAAAACACACATCTGCATATTGTATTTGTCAGCAGGTCTGATGCCATGGAGTTGAATTATAAGGAAAAGAGCAATTGAATTAGTAAAAGGTGAGCAACCATCTCCCCGTCGGGGAATTGAACCCCGGTCTCCCGCGTGACAGGCGGGGATACTAACCACTATACTAACGAGGATTCGCTTCCGTGTTCTTCCAAACAGCCCTTCAAATGTAGAAAAAAAAAATCCCCCTTCCCCGGCTCATTTCCTTTCCGCTTACCACCCGGAAGTGTGGAAAATGCGAGCACTTGGACCGCTCCTCCTCTCACTATCCCCTCTGGGCACTTCGACTTGTCCTAGGTGGAAAGGGTAAATTATTTAGAATAAGTGAAACAAAATGCTCTTCCAGTTTGAGTAGTGATGAATTAATGAAAATTGTTTTCCGGAGCTTTTTGCTTTCCAGATGATTTAGGTTTCTGAAGGGAGGTTTTTAATTTAATAGTGACCAAGGGGATGTGACTTGAAGCAGAACTTTACCTTCGCAAGTTCTTATTTTCATTCTGAAGTCGAAGTTCAAGGGTATCATATGGTTGCCAGATGTCCAGGGCAGTCAGGGTTGTCCCACAATACAGTGCCTCTTCAAACAATTCTTAAGCTTTTATGACACAAAGGGGCTCATGCATTGGACCAGCTCTGGCCAAATGCAATTCCGTTGGCTGATTTTTTTCCCCCTGTATTTAGGTCTCTTTCCTGAGGCGTCTACAGTTTGCTTGAAAATGATAAACACATAAGTGGCAAAATAATAATACACTTAAATAACTCAATAAGGATGTGCCATTAATTAAACAGAAGGTTAAAGAGGTGTGCTAATAGAATAATTTGTACCATTGTTAGCTTCTTCATAAACAGGATCAAACCTGTTCCAAGGATGACCCCCCCACATTAACTTTTGACATTAACTCTAAATAAGCAAATTTGTAGTCACAAACTGACATGATTCAAAGTTTTCATTGTCGAACTTGAATTTATGGAATCCATTCCTTGTAGTGTAATGAATTAACACAATTTGGAGGGATCATGGGTTACATGGTGTTTTCCATCTGATGAAAGGGATTATTTAATGCAGACTTTAAAAAACGGCAATTTTTGAGGCCTGTTTTGGCATATATTTTCACTCTTAAATGCACCAAAAGCCTCAGTAAAACTCCATGTCCTGTGGCCTCCTTCTACTTCTGTGTAGTAACTCTTATGAAGTCTAAAAGGCTCTGTGATGACTATGATGATTTCTTTTTCCTTGTAAGAGTTAAAGAATTTGTCCCAGGTGTCTCTGTTGGCAAAATTCCAACAGCAGTTGGAACCCAAATTAATTTAACACAGCTTGTCTTTACCCTCCCCCACTCCCACTGGGGAAGCTTGATCCTCGTCCCTCAGAAGAGACATCGTCCTCTCCACCTAAGCTGTGGTAAAGCTATGCCAGTGTTCATACATGTGTTTCTATGTGGGTTTTTTTTCCTCCCTAGGGAAATGAAGAAGCCTGAGTCAGCAGAGATCATGGAGCAGGAAACACCACCTGCTGCCCATTTTCCTAAAATGGAAAGGAAGAGAGGATAATTAACCTGAAGAGGGTAAGGGAGCTCAGAGATTCCTCACTGCCAGCACTGGGTGAAAGTAAAGGTTAAAATCTGGCTGGCAGTAGAGAGGGCACAGAACTCTTTTTGGAGGTGAATAGCATGGTGACAATCAACGTTATTGAAAGTTTCAAATCTTGCTCTACCTAAGTAATTGGTTGTCTAGCTTATCACAGCTTGCAGAACCATTCACATTCATTTCATCTTCTCCACAGTCCTGGGAGGTTACTAGGGCAGATGTTTTATCCCTATTTTACAGGAGGAGAAAGAGAATCTTGTAGAGTCACACAGATAGGATGTGGTGAGAGGCCAGGAGTCACCCAAGCCTCCACTGCAAATCTGTACAGAATTCACCCTGCTGTATAGTTCCACATACTTGTACATTAACAAATCATGCGTTATGGAGAGAAAATTCTTTATCACTAGTATTAACATACTGTGTCACACTCGTTCCTGTATTAATATTTACTAGTCTCTAATTGCTTAGGCACTGTAGTTATTCATTCACTATTGAACCTGCAATGTGCCAGACATTGGTTTAGACACATGGGGAGGTTTTAATGGATACATTTTGTTCTTGTGGAGCTTATATTCTAATAGAAGGAAGGTAGACAAAAAACAAGGGATATAATATATGAATATGCCAGATGGTGACAAGAGTGGAAATAGAAAAAAGTAGCATTATAAGGGGCTTTAGAGAGTAGCAAATTAAATACAATGGTCGAAGAGGCCTCATTTTAATAAGGTAGCATTTGAACAGACTTGAAGCTGTGGTCATATGTTATCTAGAAGATTTGTGGGGCTTTAGAGGTTATTGTAAAGACTTTGACCTTTTTTTTTTTTTAAGATTTTATTTATTTATTTGATAGAGAGATAGAGAGAGCACAAGCAGGTAGAGGGAGAGGGAGAAGCAGGCTTTCCACTGAGCAGAGAGCCCAACATGAGGCTCAAACCCAGGACCCTGGGATCATGACCCAAGCTGAAGGCAGCTGTCCAACTGGCGGAGCCACCCAAGTGCCCCAAGACTTTGGTTTTTGTTCTGAGGGGAAATGAGCTGCTGTAGGGTTTTGAGCAGAGAGGTGACCTGGTCTAATTTATGTTTTAGAGTTTTGGGTTACTGGGTTGAGAATAGACTATAGAGGGCCAAAAGCAGAAGCAGGGAGATCAATGAGGTCTATTGTAATAACCCACGTAGGAGGTGAGGTGGTTCAGGCCAGCCTGAGAGTTGTGGAGAATGTGAGAGGTGCTCAGATATTTTGAAGGTAGAGCTTTCCTGACAGAACTCCCTGACAGCATGAATGAGAGGTGTAAGAGTAAAAGAGAAATGAAAGATGCTTCCAAATTTTTTGGCTTAAGCGACTGGAAGCGTAAAGTTGCTATCAACTGAAGTGGAGAAGAGTAGTGCACAACTTCAGACGGCATCATCGATATTGATAGTTTCTGTGAAGGGAGCAAGAATTCCTGTCCCCTTGAAGGTCCTTTTTGCTGGACTGAGAATCAAATTGACATGAGACAGATTTCAGGGTTGTGAGATTGAGCCCTACGTTGGGCTCTGTGCTGGGCATGGAGCCTGCTTAAGATTCTCTCTCCCTCTGCTCCTCCCCAACCCTCTTAAAAAAAAGGAAAAAATTGACATGAGACATATTAATAGGAAAAAAAATTTAATAACATAGATACAGGGAATCCATTCAGACATGGAAATTCCAAAGACAGGCAAAATGAGGCATATATGTCATTAGGAACTGAGAAGGGGTAAGGGTCTTGGTCTTCAAAGGGAAGGCCTGTGTTCTTCAGGAAGAATGAAAAAGAGTGAATACTTTGTAAAGGAGTGTGTGCTGGGCTATTCAGAAACAATGGGACAAAGAGAGGACTTTAACCAAATAGGCCTTGCTAGGTTTCTTCCTATCTACCATACTTAGCTCATATTGTAATGTAGTTACTTATATCTCAATTCTTTTAGGCAGCTGTGGATTGGCTCATGAGCTTTTTCTGAATCAGCTCGGTTTGGATTGCTTTTTAACTCAAAATAATATTAATGTCAACGTGGCCCATTTTGGGGCAGCCTCGCCTTGGCCCCCAACAAGAGCACACTGGGGAGGAGGCAGGGCACCACTCACACAAATGCTGTGGTTGGCCCTCCTTGGAAGTGTACAACATGGCAGCTCTGCATGTGGAGCAGTATTTGCGGGGGGCGGGGGGGTGATAATCAGCATTTCAGTTTGGGTTGTGTTAAGGTTGAGACATGGAGTAGGGGGTTGAACATTACTGTTGAGTACTCATTGTATAAGCCATGCATTGTGCTCTGTGCTGGAGGTGCTGGGAAGAACAAAGACCCTGATCTCAAGGAACTTTCATTTAAGCGAAGGAGACACATATCATTAACCAAAGAATAATAACAACAAGAAAGTAAAATTACAATCGTGACAGTTACTAAGAAGAAGATTCAGAAGGAAGAGCTTTCTTGGTAGATAGAGTTGTATGTGCAGAGGTTATAGGAACTGAGGAAGTGTGGTGAGTAGAGGGGTTGAAAGAGGGTGGAAGTGGATGGGGATCCTGAGGAGGACCATGGGAGAGATGACGGTGAAAGGCCCATGGCAGTAGGGTGGGCGATGCAGGATCTCTCAAGCTGTGTTAACCTTTTCTTGGCCTCTTGTTCATTTAAAAATAAATGTATTTTTTGTTTATTTACTATTTTTAGGTTTATTGAGGAATAACTTTTTTAAAAAAGATTTTATTTATATATCTGAGAGAGAGAGAAAGAGAGAACACAAGCAGGTAGAAGGAGAGGGAGTAGCAACTCCCCACTGAGCAGGGCGCCTGACACAGGGCTTGATCTCTGGACTCTGAGATCATGACCTGACCCAAAGGCAGGCACTTAACGGATTGAGCCCCCCAGGTGCCCCTGAAGTATAATTTATATCTAGTAAAATTAATTCTTTTTTAGGTGTACTGTTCTATCAGTTTTGACCACAATCAAGTTATAGACTATTTCCATCACTCCTTTCACTCCCACCACAAACTTTCCTTAAGTTCCTTTGCAGTCAATCCCTTCCTTCCAGCCCCAGGCACCACTGATGTGATTTCCATGTCCAGAATATCAAATTAATGGAAAGGTACAGTTTGTATTCTTTTGAATATGGCATCTTTCAGTTAGCGTGATGCTTTTCAGCGTTTCCTATACCAGCGAGATTTTTTTTTTCCCTATTGCTGATTAGTGTACCACCGTATGGATGTTTATCCACTCAATAGCTGATGGACGTTTGAGTTGTTTCCAGTTTTTGACTATTATAAATACAGCTATTATAAACATTAGTGTTGTTAAAAAGAAACAGAGGACCAAAACAGAGTCACTTTGCTACACTCCACCAAGACCTGTTTGCAGTTTCAGCCTCTCTGAGAGGAGTGAAATTTTATTTTATTTATTTTTTAATTAAAAAAAGATTATTTATTTATTTGACAGAGAGTTAGAGAGCACAAGCAGGCAGGGCGGCAGGCAGAGGGAGAGGGTGAAGCTGGCTCCCTGCTGAGCGGAGAGCCCGATGTGGGACTTGATTCCAGGACCCTGAGATCATGACCTGAGCCAAAGGCAGCTGCTCAATCTGACTGAGCCACCCAGGCACTGGAGGAGTGAAATTTTAAACCAATCAGTCTGGAATTCCCTCGTCCACACTTGTGAGGTAATCTGGATGATAAGACCACCTGCTCTGCCCCTTAAGGGAAAGGTGAACTTGCCTGAAACAATCTTTCCTTTTGCTAGCAATCTTCCTGTTTCTGCCTATAAAATTCTATTTGGTACAGTTCCCTGCAGCTCCTTTCTACTTGGAAGATGGGATGCTGCCTGATTTATGAATCATTGAATAAAGTCAATTAAGTCTTCACATTTATTCAGTTGAGTTTTGTGTTTTAACAGTACACAGGTTTTTGTATCTTTATTTCTCTTGGGTCAATACCTAGGAGTAGGCTAGTTGGGTCTTGGCATGCGCGTAAGTTTGCCTTTATAAGAAACTACCAAACTAACTGGAATATTTTGCATTCCCACTGACCATACATGAGCATTCTTGTTGTTCCCCATCTTTGCTAGCACTTGAGATTGTAAGTAGTTTTTGTTTGAGTCATTCTGATAGGTGTGTAGTAGAATCTCTGTGTGGTGAATAGGTCTTTCCCTAATGAATAATGATGTTGAGCATATTTTCATGGGTTTATTTAATGAGCGTATTTTTCAATTGGGTGGTTTTCTTACTGAATTTTGAAAGTTTTTTTTGTATATTCTGATTACTTGTTTTTAAAAAATCTGATATATACCTTAGGATATATCAACGCATATATGATATATCTTGGGAGATGCATTTTCTCTCAAGCTGTGCCTGTTTTTTTTCACTCTCTTAAAGAATTTTTTTTAATAAAGATTTTATTTATTTATTTGACAGAGAGAGAGATCACAAGCAGGCGGAGAGGCAGGCAGAGAGAGAGGGGGGGAAGCAGGCTCCCTGCTGAGCAGAGAGCCCGATGTGGGGCTCGATCCCAGGACCCTGAGATCATGACATGAGCCTAAGGCAGAGGCTTAATCCACTGAGCCACCCAGGCACTCCTCTCTTAAAATTTAAAAAATTTTTTTAAAAATTTTAACTTGTATAGCTTTTTTTTTTTTTTTGAATTTAAATTCAATTAGCCAACATATAGTAAGTACCTCATTAGTTTCAGATGTAGAGCTCAATAATTCATCAGTTGCATGTAACACCCAGGGCTCATCACATCACGTGCCCTCCTTAATACCCATCACCCTGTTACTCCATTCACTCACCCACCTCCCCTCCAGCAGCCCTCAGTTTGTTTCCTATAGTGAAGAGTAAAGAATTTTTTATTTTATCAGAGCATAATGACCTTGTGTTTCTTCCTTTTTTTTCTGTATTATTTTCACTTCCTCAACTTAACCTTTGAACACAGTGTAAACAAGAGCTTGGGCCAGCTCACTACTCAACATTCTCTTTTCCCTTTCCTCCTCCTCCATAAATATAGAAGAGTCTAAATTGCTCCTGGTAGTTTTTGGATTCTAGAATCATTCATTCACAGAAACATGATTTACATTTATTAAAATGCAACACTTCTATGCAAATATGAAACGAACCCTCCATAAACATTAAAATTCAATATAAAGGTGAATGTTTATGATTTGGGCCTGGAAGACAGACTTAGGTGGGTACAAGTTTAGATTATTATTAGTATTATTATTTTTTTAAAGATTTTACTTATTTATTTGACAGAGATCACAAGTAGGCAGAGAGAGAGAGAGAGGAGGAGGAAGCAGGCTCCCCGCTGAGCGGAGAGCCCGATGCAGGACTTGATCCCAGGACTCTTGACCCACTGAACCACCCAGGTGCCCCACAAGTTTAGATTATTAAAGGAAAAAAAGTTTCTGTTGAGGATGCTCATACTTCACCATCTCCCAGCCTAATTATCTAAATAATCCAGGGTTAAAACTGAGAGGCAAATCTCCCCCCCACCCAGTCCAATCAACACTGTAGTCTTTTCCTTCTCATTAACAACCCCCCAAAACAACAAACTACAACAAAAACCCCAACTTTGTTGATCTAGTATTTGTGCCAGGTATGGAGATAGACAATGGGGACAAAGATATGAGTAATATTCACTTCCTGCCCTCGAAAAACTTAGTTTCCATGGGGGAGGTGGACCTTCTTGCTGATAGTTTGTTAAATGCTTGGTGGGAACATGGTCCATGCTTCCTGAGAGCCTACCATGAATAGGCTCTGTTTTAAGTGTTTTACATAAGAAAAAGAAAACTATTTACTGTTTGTTACAATCCTGTAAATTTGGTACAGTAATTCTTCCCCTTTTACAGATGATGAAACTGAGGCACAAGAAGGTTAAGGTCAAAGAAAGAAACAAAGTTATGCATAGTAGTGTAAACTACTCTGGGATTCCAAAAAAGGAAAGACTGGGTCTGCGGGGGCAGGGGGAGGGGTGGGTTTCAAAGAAAATCACTTTCAGCTGGATCTTTAAAAGATGATGATGAGGTTTGAAAGAGAAGGGAAAAGACTTTCCAGCACTTCTCGAAGACACGGAAGCACTAACAAAGGCTCAGAGCTTGTGAAAGAGTATGTGGGATTTCGGAAACGCCTAGTCGAAGGCCTGCTGCTGTTGGGATAGGGTTGCGGGAGGCAGGAAATGTCATCACTGCTCATTATAATGCACAGTTGGGGATAGTTAAAAATCACAGACTTTGAGGAGATGGCAGGAACCTTACAGATCTTTTCAACCCTTTCATTTATACAGGTAAGGAAACTGAGGCCCAGAGGGCTCCAGTGACTTCCCTAATCCTCAGGGTGGAGAATGTCACCCGTTTTCCCTTTATTTGTTGCAGTGATGCAAGGGAATCCAGGGCATCAGATCTTGGCATCACCTTTCCTGTGGATAACTCTTCTTGGGCTGTTCTCAGCTTCTTTTCCTTTGAGGAAGGCACGTGCTGGCATTGGCTACAAGCTTCAGGGTCATTGATTTCCTGTTCCTGACTTTTTGTGCCTTGCAGACCACCTGCTCTGGTTTGCTGGTATTAATAATGACACTTGCTGATCTGTCTGGCCTTGGGGCAAGCACTGGCCCCACTGGGAGGACCACTGGGTCCTGTTGACCCACACTCTCTCCTAACCCTTTGAGATCAGTTTTGGGGTCAGTTTTCAGACACAGGAAGGGCAAATTCATTCACCTTATTTGGGCTGGGATGAAATAGTGTCTACTTCTTTACTTTGTCTTTAGCTCTTTCTTCTTCTAAATGCAAAGAAACAAATTCCTGCCTTAAATACTCAGGTCTGGCATTGAAGTTGCCATCTTAGGAAAAAACCTGCCTCTAACACTTTTGAAATTTCTTCTATTTGTGAGTCACTCCTGTGATTAGCAAGGTTATCAGAATTTATTGGTAAAAATGAAATTGATAATACAGTAAATGAGAACAAAACTAGCACAAAATAGTATGCAGAATACTATTTTTCTATGCATTTATAAATATTTTTAAATCTTTTTTTAAAAGTTTATTTATTTAAGTAATCCTTGCACATAAGCTGGGGCTCAAACTCACAACCTCCCACCCACCCCCAAGATCAAGAGCCTCCTGCTCCTTGGACTGAGACAGGCAGGAGCCCCTGCATTTATAAATGCTGAAAGAAGTCCGGAAAAAAATATGTGCAAATATTAAAAGTAGTTATATCTGGGTGAAAGTGTGTTGATGATCCCTATTCTTTTTGCTTTTCTCTATTTTCCAAATTTTCTACCCTGGGCATATATTATTCTTGAACCCAGAAAAACAGTAACATTTTAAAAAAAAGGTTACTAATACCAAGCAAAGCAAACAGCGTAAATGCACACCTGTGATATAGTCTTCCCTAGAACTATAATAAAAACCTATTCTACTCTGATTTTCCTTGTTAGTTGAAGATTTCATTTTGCAGTTTAAATTGTTTTACTTCCTTAAGGTAGGGACGTGAAGGGATGAGGAAGCGAACTTCAACGTCAGTAAAACTGGGTGTGCAGCCTTTTTTCCTTGTCCCTTTGTCTTCCGGCCCCTGCGTTCCCAGTCTTTTGTTGTGCTCGACAAGGATTTTGATTCAGGATTTAAAGAAAAACAAGAGCCGGCCCTCCGCGCGCCCTCTGGTGTCCCAGTGAGGTATAACTAGACATGACCCACGAAGATCACGGCCATTTTCACACAGCACTCCCCGCCTATGATGATGCCTGGAGACGAGAACGTCTGGCATTTTAGAGGAAGATATCACACGTCAAAAAGCTTGGCAGGTTTACTCTTTGAAACTATAGGTGTGGCTATTGATTTTTTAGAAAACACTTAAAATCAGTATCTGCATATTTAAAAGAGATCTAATAGTAAGTCTATTCTGAAAGTAGTCAGCTTAGGTTTCTGGTTTCTGAACCTAAGAAAGCCAAATTTAGTTCTGTAATTCTAGCAAGTCAATACTTTGGAGTAATTGCCGACACATTAGGTGAAAGAGGTCTGGATACTTAGACTTTAGCTTGACTCCTGATAATGATTTCTGCCGCTTTTAGGTTTATCACAATACTACAAGAGTTGATACTGAAAGTCCTTTTTGTTTGTTTATGTATGTATGTATACATGCATGTATGTAAGTAATCTCTGCACCCCACATGGGGCTCAAACTCACAATGCTCAGATCAAGAGTCACGTGCTCTTCTGAGCCAGCCAGGCAACCCTGAAAGTCCTTTTCTATTGTAAATTATTCATACTGCATTTTTCATCAAACTGTGTGTTTTTAAAAAATTACATTTCCACTGAAGAAATAAAACAATAAAAACAAAAAACCTCACAAAGCAAAACAATATAGGCAAATAATATTTTTGTTTTAAATATTTATGAACTGACAAGATCCCAGGCTTTAAGCTTTATTTGAATGGCTGTTGAGAAGGCAAAACTTTACCTCTGTTCTCTTAGGGATCTATACTGGGTCTGAGAATTAATCTGACATAAAACAGACTAACAGGAGAAAAACATCTAGTTTTTACAAAATGTGTGTGTGGCTCCCTGCCCCCCCCCCCCGTAGGAAAATGAAGGCTCAAAGAAGTGGCAAAACCTAAATACTTGTATTATCAGTTTGAACAAAGAGAGCCAATTTTGGACAAGAAACCAAAATATATGGGGAGGCTAGAGGAAGATAAGAGTTATTTCAACAAGATCTGTTTGTACAGAATTCTCTCAGCCTTGAAACCCCATCTCTGGTGATAAGCATAGTTCTTTCCTTTTGGTGTAAGGAGGATACTTTTCACATGTGAGTTTTATCTCCTGCTTTTAGGAAGGAAAACCTGCTGCTTTCCAAATTATTTTTCCAAAATAATTCTTATGCCAAGGTGGCATATTTTGGGGTGGCATGTTCTGCTACCTTTCATAGGTGATTCGTGCACAAAATATGAAATTCGGTAAGTACCAAAGTGTATACAGAAGAAAGTCTCTCTTCCATCCCAAGTGATGTGAGGATTTAGTAGCTCACTGAGGTCATCAAGAGCTCTGGGTTCTTCTTTTTCTTCAGGTGTGTTTTTTCTACAATCCTATACAAATTGACTTTTCATGATT
The DNA here is from genome assembly GCF_010015895.1 of Lontra canadensis. NCBI lineage: Eukaryota > Metazoa > Chordata > Mammalia > Carnivora > Mustelidae > Lontra > Lontra canadensis. The sequence goes on along the minus strand of NW_022631046.1, from coordinate 12,605,668 downwards.
GTCCCTTCGTGGTTACAATCTGCTGCTCCAGACATCATGGCCACTTTTGAGGTTGGAGCATGAGGTAGGAAGCAATTTGAGCAAATGCTCCTTTTGAATTTGTCCCTTTTAACAGGAAGAAAATCATTCTGGAAGCACTCTGAGGTTATTTTCCTGTTTCTTTAGTCAGTATTGGATCACAAGGAGATTGGGAAAGTGACTATCTGGCAAAAGGAAATGAGTAGTGATTAAAATATCAGTTTTTAGTATTCTAGTCTTCTTTGCTATTTTTAAGAACTGAAATTTGTTAGCATAACACTGTTTTTCCTTAATTTAACAATAATGTTTTAATCACTTTTATGTCTGGAAATATGCCCCAAAAATTATATAATTGCATTAACATTTAAATCAAAGGCATATGTTTTGAAAGCATTCTGATCACATCCTTTCTTTTTTTGAAATCCTTCCAAGTCTTCTTACTGTTGATTTAATTCCATTTTTCCTCATTATTAATGAGTATCTTTTCATAACTTATCTGTCATTTGTACTTTCTCTAAAACTAGTTTGGGTCCTAATTTTCTTCCAGAGTGGACTGGAGGACTCCAGGTGGAGTCATGTTAGAATGGAAGGGCATAGTTTAGAACAGCAACTGAACCAGTGGTGGTATCATCTTTATTTAAGGATTACTAGAGATGACCATGTTTCCCAGTTTGCCTGGAACAGCCCCAGTTAGCACTTTGTTGTCCCGTGTATTTTTTTTTTTAAGATTTTATTTATTTATTTGACAGAGAGAATGATCACAAGTAGGCAGAGAGGCAGGCAGTGAGAGAGAGGGGGAAGCAGGCTCCCTGCTGAGCAGAGAGCCCCATGTGGGGCTCAATCCCCGGACTCTGAGATCATGACCTGAGCCAAAGGTAGAGGCTTAACCCACTGAGCCACCCTGTTGCCTCTGTCCCAGTGTATTTTATTAATAGCTCTCCATTCACTCTCAAAGTGTCTTTGTTTGGATGAAAATTATACAGTCACCTCTTATTTGAAGTATACATCAAAATCTGGAATCTCCATTAGTTGGTGCAGGATTATCATGAAGACTAGGGTTTGTTCTGCTTCCTTCAGTGTTGTATCCCCAGAGCTAGAACAGAAAATGCTTAAATATGAATGAATCAATAAATAAACTCATTATTTGGAGCTTGGCACATTGCCACCTGAGCAACTGGATTCTGTTAGCAGGGAATCTTGGGGAATGATTTTGGGGTCTACAACTAATGGTGCCTGCCAAAATACGCATTTCAGATTTTGATAGATATTGTCAAATTGTTCTCCTCAGGGGCTGAGCCAGTTTATACTCCCACCAGCAATATGTGAGAGCATCTGTTTTCCTAACCTTCATCTACATGGTGTTATCAAAATTTTAATCTGACAATCTGGTAGTTTTAATTTGCATTTCCCTTATTATGGAGAAGATTGAGCATATTTTCATATATTTAAAAGCCATTTGAAATTCCGTTTCTGGGAACTTTTGTTCATTTCCTTTGCCCATTTTCAATTAAGTTATCAGTCTTTTTCTGATTGATTTGTAGGAATAGAAATTGTTGTTCTTAGTTTTTTATGTCTTCTGAGTTTGTTTATGTTTTTTTTTTCCTAAGTAGGAGTTAAAAAAAAATGTATTTCGTGCTCACTTCGGCAGCACATATACTAAAAAAAAGTATTTATATTTAGCTTCTTCCCTTTTTATAGCTTCCATGTTTTGTATTATGCTCACAAAGGCTTTCCCTACTCCCAGATTATAAAATAATTCTTCCATATTGTATGCCTGTACTTGCAGGTTTTCAGTTTTCCACATATAAATCTTGATCCATCTGAGATTTATTTCTGTATAAATTTTGAGGTATGAAGTCAATTTATTATGTTTATCAAAGATCCCACCTTTTTACTACTAATGGAAACTCTAAAAGGTTCCTGATTTTCAGGGACTCCATTTTTTTAAAAAGATTTTATTGTTATTATTATTTTTAAATATTTTATCTATTTATTTGACAGAAGGAGACACAGCAAGAGAGGGAGCAAAAGAAGGCGGAGTGGGAGAAGGAGAAGCAGGCTTTCTGCTGAGCAGGGACTCCAATGCGGGGCTCGATCCCAGGACCCTGAGATCATAACCTGAGCGAAAGGCAGACGCTTAAGGACTGAGCCACTCAGGCGCCCCTAAGATTTTGTTTTTTTAAGTAATCTCTACATCCAGTGTAGGGTTTGAACTCATAACCTTGCAATCAAGAGTTGCATGCTCTACTGACTGAGCCAGCCACGTGCCCCAGAGACCCCATTTCTTATGACTAGTACTTTTTTTTTTTTTAAAGATTTTATTTATTTATTTTTTGACAGAGAGAGAGAGAGAGAGACAGTGAGAGAGGGAACACAACAGGTGGAGTGGGAGAGGAAGAAGTAGGCTCACTGTGGAGCAGGGAGCCCCATGTGGAGCTCAATCCAAGGATCCAGGGATCATGACCTGAGCCGAACAAAGGCAGATGCTCAACAACTGAGCCACCCAGGCGCCCCTTACTTTTACTACTCTATGGACGTCTAAGGAAAGGAATTCAAGGGCAGAGGAGTCAGGATGAAAATTTAATCTTTAGTTTCATGTCTTACACTTCTCCATTTTACAATTAATACCACCTTTTGCTAAGCACTTTTGTGTTGAGTGTAATACACACAGAAGACTGTATGAAACATCTGTAGACTATAAAGAATAATGGTAAAATGACACTCATGTACCTGTTATCCAGGTTCATAAGTGAAAATGGCCAGTAACCTGAAATTCCTTTTGGTGCTGTACTTTAATTATATTCTCTGCTCACCTACTCAAAAGGTAACCACTATCCTGATTTTTTGTAATTATTCTTTGCTTTGTTTTATGCTTTTACCACCTATCTCTATCCTTAGAAAATACATTGTTTGCCCCTGAAACCAATATTACATGCTACGTTAACTAACTAGAATTTTAAAAAATTTTTGGAAAATAAAAACGTAGTTCGGATCCTTGACAATTGAGTGGCAAACACCACTGTAGCCGCAGGCTCTCAAAAGACAGGCTGAACAGATCTCCAAGACAAGTCTAGCCCCAGCGTTCTTCAGAGAATCCACAAACTCCTCCGGGAGGTCAGGGGTCAGGATCAAGAGTGAGTTCTGGGAAACACGGGCTATACCACAGTTGGGACACCTGGTAACGGTGTAGTTTGTATCAGATATTGTCCATCTGCAGAAATATAGTCGGCGTGGGCAGCTTTCTAGCTCTCTGTGGCCTCTCTGCTGTTTTCATGAGGAAGTCAAAGCTGGCCCCTTCTATGGGGTGAAGTAAAGTTCTTCAGCTCACCCAGACAGCAGGCCGTGGTAGGTATGTTTTCTGTTGCGGAGTAACAAATGTAGTGGCTTAAAACAACACCCACCTATTATGCCTTAGTTTCCACAGGCTAGGAGTCCAGTACATTTTAGCTGGCCCTTCTGTCCAGGTATCGCAAGGCTGAAATCAGGGTGTCTATTGGTTGTGTCTCATCTGGAGGCTTGACTGGGAAAGCTACATGTCCACGCTTCTTCAAGTTATTAGCAGAATTCATTTCCTTGCAGCTCTAGGACGGAAGTCCCTATTGTCTTGCTGGGTATTTGTGGGGACCTCTCTCAGCTTTTAGAGGTGGCCCTCAGATCCTTGCTCAGCAGGTGCAACCAAAGGCAGTGGCTTGTCTTAGGGTGCTGAGATGTTCAGAGGTTTGCAGATGAAGTCCTCTAATCACCTGCTTTGACTGGCTTCTCCCTGACCTTCATACCCTCAACCCTTGGTTATATAAGCCTCTATTCCCTCTACTCAAACCCTTCCTATTTATCTGCTTAGAGTAACTTTTTTTTTTTCATAGAGTAACTTCTGTTTTCTTGGATAAACCCTGACTTGTACAGTTGTTTTGCTGTGTGGAAATCTGAAGCAAATTTGATTCTTCATATTTTATATGTGGTCCCTTTCTTCTCTCTGCAGGCTGGTAGAATCATCTCTGTGACCCTCAGTCAGAGGGCTTTTCTGTATATGCTTATAAATATATATTTATATATAGTAGATATATTATATATAAATCTATATTTATATATATATTTTATATATGCTATGAGTTTTTCTCAGATGATTGGAAACCTTGGGTTGTCTCACTCCTGATGAAGAGTGAGCACCCAAGAGGCACTTTGCACTTTTTTTTTTTTTAAATTTTATTTTTTATAAACATATATTTTTTTCCCCAGGGGTACAGGTCTGTGAATCGCCAGGTTTACACACTTCACAGCACTCACCATAGCACATACCCTCCCCAATGTCCGTAACCCCAAACCCCCTCTCCCAACCCCCCTCCCCCCAGCAACCCTCAGTTTGTTTTGTGAGATTAAGAGTCACTTATGGTTTATCTCCCTCCCAATCCCATCTTGCTTCATTTACTCTTCTCCTACCCCCTTAACCCCCTATGTTGCATCTCCTCTCCCTCATATCAGGGAGATCATGATAGTTGTCTTTCTCCGATTGACTTATTTCGCTAAGCATGATATCCTCTAGTTCCATCCACGTCGTCGCAAATGGCAAGATTTCATTTCTTTTGATGGCTGCATAGTATTCCATTGTGTATATATACCACACCTTCTTTATCCATTCGTCTGTTGATGGACATCTAGGTTCTTTCCATAGTTTGGCTATTGTAGACATTGCTGCTATAAACATTCGGGTGCACGTGCCCCTTCAGATCACCATGTTTGTAACTTTAGGGTAAATACCCAGTAGTGCAATTGCTGGGTCATAGGGTAGTTCTATTTTCAACATTTTGAGGAACCTCCATGCTGTTTTCCAGAGTGGTTGCACCAGCTTGCATTCCCACCAACAGTGTAGGAGGGTTCCCCTTTCTCTGCATCCTCGCCAGCATCTGTCATTTCCTGACTTGTTAATTTTAGCCATTCTGACTGGTGTGAGGTGGTATCTCATTGTGGTTTTAATTTGTATTTCCCTGATGCCGAGTGATATGGAGCACTTTTTCATGTGTCTGTTGGCCATCTGGATGTCTTCTTTGCAGAAATGTCTGTTCATGTCTTCTGCCCATTTCTTGATTGGATTATTTGTTCTTTGGGTGTTGAGTTTGGTAAGTTCTTTATAGATTCTGGACACTAGCCCTTTATCTGATATGTCGTTTGCAAATATCTTCTCCCATTCTGTCAGTTGTCTTTTGGTTTTGTTAACTGTTTCCTTTGCTGTGCAAAAGCTTTTGATCTTGATAAAATCCCAATAGTTCATTTTTGCCCTTGCTTCCCTTGCCTTTGGCGATGTTCCTAGGAAGAAGTTGCTGCAGCTGAGGTCGAAGAGGTTGCTGCCTGTGTTCTCCTCAAGGATTTTGATGGATTCCTTTCTCACATTGAGGTCCTTCATCCATTTTGAGTCTATTTTCATGTGTGGTATAAGGAAATGATCCAATTTCATTTTTCTGCATGTGGCTATCCAATTTTCCCAACACCATTTATTGAAGAGGCTGTCTTTTTTCCATTGGACATTCTTTCCTGCTTTGTCGAAGATTAGTTGACCATAGAGTTGAGGGTCTATTTCTGGGCTCTCTATTCTGTTCCACTGATCTATGTGTCTGTTTTTGTGCCAGTACCATGCTCTCTTGATGATGACAGCTTTGTAATAGAACTTGAAGTCCGGAATCGTGATGCCACCAACTTTGGCTTTCTTTTTCAATATTCCTTTGGCTATTCGCGGTCTTTTCTGGTTCCATATAAATTTTAGGATTATTTGTTCCATTTCTTTGAAAAAACTGGATGGTACTTTGATAGGAATTGCATTAAATGTGTAGATTGCTCTAGGTAGCATGGACATTTTCACAATACTTGTTCTTCCAACCCATGAGCATGGAACATTTTTCCATTTCTTTGGGTCTTCCTCAATTTCTTTCATGAGTACTTTATAGTTTTCTGTGTATAGATTCTTAGTCTCTTTGGTTAGGTTTATTCCTAGGTATCTTATAGTTTTGGGTGCAATTGTAAATGGGATGGACTCCTTAATTTCTCTTTCTTCTGTCTTGTTGTTGGTGTAGAGAAATGCGACTGATTTCTGTGCATTGATTTTATATCCTGACACTTTACTGAATTCCTGTACCAGTTCTAGCAGTTTTGGAGTGGAATCTTTTGGGTTTTCCACATATAGTATCATATCATCTGCGAAGAGTGATAGTTTGACTTCTTCTTTGCCGATTTGGATGCCTTTAATTTCTTTTTGTTGTCTGATTGCTGAGGCTAGGACTTCTAGTACTATGTTGAATAGCAGTGGTGATAACGGACATCCCTGCTGTGTTCCTGACCTTAGAGGAAAAGATTTCAGTTTTTCTCCATTGAGAATGATATTTGCAGTGGGTTTTTCATAGATGGCTTTGATAATATTGAGGTATGTGCCCTCTATCCCTACACTTTGAAGAGTTTTGATCAGGAAGGGATGCTGTACTTCGTCAAATGCTTTTTCAGCATCTATTGAGAGTATCATATGGTTCTTGTTCTTTCTTTTATTAATGTGTTGTATCACATTGATTGATTTGCGGATGTTGAACCAACCTTGCAGCCCTGGAATAAATCCCACTTGGTCGTGGTGAATAATCCTTTTAATGTACTGTTGAATCCTATTGGCTAGTATTTTGGTGAGAATTTTTGCATCTGTGTTCATCAAGGATATTGGTCTGTAGTTCTCTTTTTTGATGGGATCCTTGTCTGGTTTTGGGATCAAGGTGATGCTGGCCTCATAAAATGAGTTTGGAAGTTTTCCTTCCATTTCTATTTTTTGGAACAGTTTGAGAGAATAGGAATTAGTTCTTCTTTAAATGTTTGGTAGAATTCCCCTGGGAAGCCAACTGGTCCTGGGCTTTTGTTTGTTTGGAGATTTTTGATGACTGTTTCTATCTCCTTACTGGTTATGGGTCTGTTCAGGCTTTCTATTTCTTCCAGGTTCAGTTGTGGTAGTTTATATGTCTCTAGGAATGCATCCATTTCTTCCAGATTGTCAAATTTGTTGGCATAGAGTTGCTCATAATATGTTCTTATAATTGTCTGTATTTCTTTGGTGTTAGTTGTGATCTCTCCTCTTTCATTCATGATTTTATTTATTTGGGTCCTCTCTCTTTTCTTTTTGATAAGTCTGGCCAGGGGTTTATCAATCTTATTAATTCTTTCAAAGAACCAGCTCCTAGTTTCATTGATTTGTTCTATTGCTTTTTTGGTTTCTATTTCATTGATTTCTGCTCTGATCTTTATGATTTCTCTTCTCCTGCTGGGTTTAGGGTTTCTTTCTTGTTCTTTCTCCAGCTCCTTTAGGTGTAGGGTTAGGTTGTGTACCTGAGACCTTTCTTGTTTCTTGAGAAAGGCTTGTACCACTATATATTTTCCTCTCAGGACTGCCTTTGTTGTGTCCCACAGATTTTGAACCATTGTATTTTCATTATCATTTGTTTCCATGAATTTTTTCAATTCTTCTTTAATTTCCTGGTTGACCCATTCATTCTTTAGAAGGATGCTGTTTAGTCTCCATGTATTTGGGTTCTTTCCAAATTTCCTCTTGTGATTGAGTTCTAGCTTCAGAGCATTGTGGTCTGAAAATATGCAGGGAATGATCCCAATCTTTTGATACCGGTTGAGACCTGATTTAGGACCGAGGATGTGATCTATTCTGGAGAATATTCCATGGGCACTAGAGAAGAATGTGTATTCTGTTGCTTTGGGATGAAATGTTCTGAATATATCTGTGATGTCCATCTGGTCCAGTGTGTCATTTAAGGCCTTTATTTCCTTGTTGATCTTTTGCTTGGATGATCTGTCCATTTCAGTGAGGGGAGTGTTAAAGTCCCCTATTATTATTGTATTATTGTGGATGTGTTTCTTTGATTTTGTTATTAATTGGTTTATATAGTTGGCTGCTCCCACGTTAGGGGCATAGATATTTACAATTGTTAGATCTTCTTGTTGGACAGATCCTTTGAGTATGATATAGTGTCCTTCCTCATCTCTTATTATAGTCTTTGGCTTAAAATCTAATTGATCTGATATAAGGATTGCCACTCCTGCTTTCTTCTGATGTCCATTAGTATGGTAAATTCTTTTCCACCCCCTCACTTTAAATCTGAAGGTGTCTTCGGGTTTCAAATGAGTTTCTTGTAGGCAACATATAGATGGGTTTTGTTTTTTTATCCATTCTGATACCCTGTGTCTTTTGATTGGGGCATTTAGCCCATTAACATTCAGGGTAACTATGGAGAGATATGAATTTAGTGCCGTTGTATTGCCTGTAAGGTGACTATTATTGTATATTGTTTCTGTTCCTTCTGATCTACTACTTTTGGGCTCTCTCTTTGCTTAGAGGACCCCTTTCAATATTTCCTGTAGAGCTGGCTTGGTGTTTGCAAATTCTTTCAGTTTTTGTTTGTCCTGGAAGCTTTTAATCTCTCCTTCTATTTTCAATGATAGCCTAGCTGGATATAGTTCTCTTGGCTGCATGTTTTTCTCGTTTAGTACTCTGAATATATCATGCCAGCTCTTTCTGACCTGCCAGGTCTCTGTGGATAAGTCTGCTGCCAATCTAATATTTTTACCATTGTATGTTACAGACTTCTTTTCCCGGGCTGCTTTCAGGATTTTCTCTTTGTCACTAAGACTTGTAAATTTGACTATTAGGTGACGGGGTGTGGACCTATTCTTATTGATTTTGAGGGGGGTTCTCTGAACCTCCTGGATTGTGATGCTTGTTCCCTTTGCCATATTGGGGAAATTCTCTCCAATAATTCTCTCCAATATACCTTCTGCTCCCCTTTCTCTTTCTTCTTCTTCTGGAATCCCAATTATTCTAATGTTGTTTCGTCTTATGGTGTAACTTATCTCTCGAATTCTGCCCTCGTGGTCCAGTAGCTGTTTGTCCCTCTTTTGCTCAGCTTCTTTATTCTCTGTCATTTGGTCTTCTATATCACTAATTCTTTCTTCTGCCTCATTTATCCTAGCAGTGAGAGCCTCCATTTTTGATTGCACCTCATTAATAGCTTTTTTTTATTTCAACTTGATTAGATTTTAGTTCTTTTATTTCTCCAGAAAGGGCTTTTATATCTCCCGAGAGGGTTTCTCTAATATCTTCCATGCCTTTTTCGAGCCCGGCTAGAACCTTGAGAATTGTCATTCTGAACTCTAGATCTGACATATTACCAATGTCTGTATTGATTAGGTCCCTAGCCTTTGGTACTGCCTCTTGTTCTTTTTTTTGTGGTGAATTTTTCCGCCTTGTCATTTTGTCCAGATAAGAGTATATGAAGGAAGAAGTAAAATACTAAAAGGGTGGCAACAACCCCAGGAAAATATGCTTTAGCCAAATCAGAAGAGATCCCAAATCGTGAGGGGTGGGGAAGGGGATAAAAAGAGGTTCAGAAAGAAAAAAAAAAAAAAAGAAACAAATAAAAAAAGAAAACCAATAATGAAAAAATATAAAAAGGAAAAAAATATATATATATTAGATAAACTAGTTAAAAAACGTTAAAAAAGAAAAGGGTATAAGTTAAAAAAAATTAGCAGAAGAAGAGAAAAAAAATTGAAAAAGAAAAAAAATTAAATTAACTGCAAGGCTAAAGAATCATGGGGAGAAAGCCATGAGTTCCGTGCTTTGCTTTTTCCTCCTCTGGAATTCCGCTGCTCTCCTTGGTATTGAACCTGCACTCCCTGGTAGGTGAACTTGGTCCCGGCTGGGTTTCTTGTTGATCTTCTGGGGGAGGGGCCTGTTGTAGTGATTCTCAAGTGTCTTTGCCCCAGGCGGAGTTGCACCGCCCTTACCAGGGGCCGGGCTGAGTAATCCGCTCGGGTTTGCTTTCGGGAGGTTTTGTTCCCTGAGCGCTTTCCATAGAGTTCTGGAGGACGGGAATGAAGATGGCGGCCTCCCAGTCTCCGGCCCGGAGGAGCCGAGAGCCCGGGGCCCCACTCCTCAGTGCGCCCTCAGAGAACAGTGCCCAAGTACTCCCATCACCCTGGCCTCCGGCCGCGCTCCGAGCTGACCGAGCCTGCGACTGGTTCAAGGTAACCCCGAGCTGAGAGTCACTCCTCGGCTCTGTCTCTGTAGCCGGCTTCCCCGTTCTAATACCTGCAAGCTCTGCGACACTCAGACACCCCCGATCCTTCTGTGACCCTGCGGTACCTGAGGCCACACTGACCCCGCGTGGGCTTCACCCCGGTTAAGCCTCTGGAGCGATGTCCCTCAGCGGAACAGACTTTTAAAAGTCCTGATTTTGTGCTCCGTTGCTCCGCTGCTTGCCGGGAGCCGGCCCCTCCCCCCACAATCTGTCTTCCCGTCGCTTTGGATTCACTTCTCTGCCAGCCCTACCTTTCAGAAAGTGGTTGATTTTCTGTTTCTAGAATTGCTGTTCTTCTTCTCTTCAATCTCCCGTTGGATTTGTAGGTGTTTGCAATCTTTAGATAAGCTATCTAGCTGATCTCCCGCTACCTGAAGTAGTCTCAGCCTGCTACTTCTCCGCCATCTTGACTCCTCCCGCACTTTGCACTTTTGAGAGTACAGGTAAATCTTGTTCACTTTGGGAACCTCACTGTGTAGGTGCCCTGAGTGACTATTCTCAATTACCATGACTCTCTTTAGTTCTTTCCCTGTGAGCTGTTTATCTCCGAGAGTGTTTCAGTTATCTGCCTGGAGGATTCAGATCCTGTTGCCAACATTTCGGGAGACAAATAAGGAAAGAGAACTGAGGGTCTCAGCATTCAGCCTTCTGTGAACACAGTTATTTAATACACCCAATTTCAGTACAGTATCCGTGATGTCACTGAACCCTGAAGACTGCTGATTAGATGGCAACCAGTAGGCAAGAGCATATCAAAAGTGTTTTGAGGACACCAGTCTTGCTCAGTTGGTTGGGTGTCTGACTCTTGATTTCTGCTCAGGTCACAATCTCGGGGTTGTGAGATTGAGATTTGTGTCAGGCTCTACGCTCAGTGGACAGTGTGCTTGAGATTCTCTCCCTTTCCCTCTCTCTCTCAAGTAAATAAATCTCTTTTTTAAAAGTGTTTTGAATGTTTTGTAATTATGTAACATCATTTAGGTTGCAGTGATCAGTCTGTCAGTAGAGCAGAGGTCAAGGATAAGGATGAGCAAAATTTTTAGAGTTTGGCTTTAGGAATAAAGTTAAGGCAGTGTAATACAAATTTGAAGAAATTCATAATTAGAACCAGGTATATCACATTAATGTTAATTGCAAAAAAGCCAAGAAAGAAAATATTTCCAAAGGGAAAAAAGTGTATTTGAAGTTTTTTTGGGATTTCCGTTCATAAAAGAAATGGTTCTCAGTTGGTGAAAAATCAGTGATCTGTTCTACATAGCTGAGGAGGTTAGTTAGTCCCACCGCTTTTGACGAATTATTAGGGAACTCATCCACTTAGAAAAAATTGTGTGCGTTTAATTCTTAATTTCTTTGAACTAGGCTCCACACCCAATGGGGGGCTTGAACTCATGACCCTGAGATCAAGAGTTGTATCTTCCACCAACAGGGCAAGCCAGGTGCCCCAAAATCTGTGTGCATCTAAAATAAATGATTACTGGGGCACCTGGGTGGCTCAGTGGGTTAAAGCCTCTGCCTTTGGCTCAGGTCATGATCCCAGGTTCCTGGGATTGAGCCCCACATCGGTCTCTCTGTTTAGCAGGGAGCCTGATTCCCTTCCTCTCTCTGTCTGCCTCTTTGCCTCCTTGTAATCTCTCTCTCTCTGTCAAATAAATAGATAAATAAAATCTTAAAAAAAAATGATTACTAATAAATTTAAATGTAGCTTGTGAAAAACAAAACAAACAGGCCTGTATAGTTCCTTTTGAAATATTTGTTGAGTTCTGAAGGTATTGTGCCAGTTGGGTTCTTAGTCCCATGTAACAGAGCTTAGTAGCTAGTTTAGCAGAAACAGAATTTATGGAGGACTGACTGACAGCTCAGAGAAACTCTGAGAGGGTCAGAGTCAGGCTTGGGGCCTCACAGCCAGAAACAAATGACATGGTGGCTGTCCATGGTGAAGACCTCTGCTGGAACATCTATCCCTGCTGCCTCCAGAGGTTGGCAACTCCATTGGCACCTTTCCCAGAAGACACTGCCTGTTGTCTCCTCTGGTTCTGCAAGTTGAATTTTTATATGGATGCATCTGATTAGTGGAACCTTGCCTAGGCGCAAGAGAGGCTGAGAAAACAAGTCTCTGATTTCTGCCTTTGAGTGTGGGACTCGTCATGTGAGAAATTCTCCAAACAGGAAGAATGTACAATAGATGTTGGGCCACGGTGAAGGCAGCAAGACAGCCAAACGGAAAGAGAACCCAAGGGGCTAAGAGCATGGATTTTGGAGTCAGATGGGCCTTGGTTCAAGACCAGCTCTACAGCTTCTCCGGAGTCACTCTGGGTCAGCTGTTCAAGCCTGTTTCCTCATGTATAAGTTACAGATAATAGGAGTGGAAATACTGTAGAGGTGCTATTAATATTAAATATGGTAAAATGTAAAGCATTTAACCTAGTGAACACTCTCTAATTATAAGCTCATATTATTATCCTTGATGTTGTTGGTATTATATTTGATATTAGGACAATCAAAGCTGAGGATATAAAATTGAACCTTTATAGAAACCATTTGATGGTTTATGTCCCAGGAGTTATTTTAGTGTTAAATTCAGATCCCCCTTTTCTGGGTAAAACAACAACAACAACAAAAAACAAAAATCAAGAAGTGTTAGTACCAATATCCTGATAAATTATAAATGCCTCTGTCAAATTCACTGTCTACCCATGTATTCTCCCCACTTTGTCCACTGTTACATCACAGAATGGCAGTAATAACATATGCCCTTACAGAAATCAAAAATAGAAAAAAGAACAACTCAGAGTTGTGGTGAAGTGTGTAAACCTGGCAATTCACAGACCTGTACCCCTGGGGAAAAAATATATATGTTTATAAAAAATAAAATTAAAAAAAAAAAGAACAACTCAGAGAATGTTGATGTTGATAATGTTATTTTTGGTGTTTCTTGGTGGAGCGGGTCTTTTATATGTGTACATGCTGACAGACTGGCTTGATAAACAATTTGAGATACAAAATAAACATTTTGATAAACATTTGAGAAAAGGATATGAACTATGTAAATGTAACTATATAAACACCCCATGAAATAGAAGATGAGTGGCTACATTGCCAGAGTATACCATCACAAAAAAGAACTAGGGATGAGGCCATGGGATCTTCTCCATGATCATATTTCGCTGAAATCCTCCCTCTGTTTTTAGGGGAATGGTGGGAAAAGCTGGTTTATTATGGTATGTAAGCTTTCCTGCAAATGCTACACAGCTAACTTTTGAATGGAGTGGGCAGAGCCTGGTGTTCTGGAGTCGAGGGTTGGCATTCAGATCTCTGCTCTGCCATGTATTAGCTGATTAAGTGTTTTGAGCCTCAGACTTATTATCTGTAGCATGAGGGTAAAATACTTTTTTTACAGTTCTTGTGAATTAAATGAACTGTTTAGTATGTTTGGTGTTTTGTAAAGTGTCTGACACACGCATTGGCCACACATGATGAAGCCACACATTGACAAGGGGGATATTTGGCGGAAAGAATCCAAAATAAATTTAAATTCGGGCTTGACTCTTATTGTACTCCATTAGATGTTTATAGAGAATTTGCTTTTGTAGTTAGTTTTTAGGTTGGCAGCATTCATTTTCCATGGGTCTTAGTCTGTCCAGGCTGCTACAGCAGAATACCATAGACTGGGGCCTTAGAAACAATAGAAATCTAGTTTGCAGAGGCGTGGAGGGTGGGAAGTCTAAGATCAAGATTATGACAGATCTGGGGTCTGGTGGGGGCTCTGTTACTGGTTCACAGATGGTTGTCTTCATATGTTTTCCTACGGGGAAGGGATAAGGGCACTCTTGGTCCTCTTTCATAAGGGTACTACCCTGATGACCTAATCTTTTCCAAAATGCCCCACCTCTTAATACCATCACAGTGGGGGTGGGATGGGGGACCAAGATTTAATATATGAATTTTGTCTGGGATACATTCCGTCTGTAGCACCCTAGATACTGTTGGACTTGTGGCCTGGTTTCCTTCCTTTTCTTTTCTTTTCTTTTCTTTTCTTTTCTTTTCTTTTCTTTTCTTTTCTTTTTTCTTTTCTTTTCTTTTCTTTCTTTTTATTTGACAGAGAGAGAGATCACAAGTAGGCAGAGAGGCAGGCAGAGAGAGAGGGGGAAGCAGGCTTCCCACTGAGAAGAGAGCCTGATGTGGTGTTTGATCCCAGGACCCTGAGATCATGTCCTGAGCTAAAGGCAGAGGCTTTAACCTACTGAGCCACCCAGGTGCCCCGTGGCCTGGTTTTCAATCACTGCAGACCTAACCATCATAAAATTAGCAATTTAAAGGAACAATTTTATGCTTCCAGATTTTGTGGGTCAGGAATCCAGTGGGGGCCTGTGGAGATTGCTTGCCTTTTCTCCACAGTATCTGGTGCCTCAGATGGAAAGACTTGAGTAGCAAAGGATGATTTAGAAGGTGAGGGGCTGGAATCATCTGGAGACTTTTTACTTACGTGGCTGGTGCCTGGGCAGCTGGGACATCCTGAAGGCTGGGCTTAACTGGAACTGTTACTTGGAGCACCTACGTTTGGCCTTCCTGTGGGGCTTAGGTTTGTTACAGTTCATTTCAAGAGAGCACATTCAGACAACAAGTTGTGCAAGGGTACCAGGGGAAGCTGCATGGCTTTTTCTGGCCTCATGTCAGAAGTCACAAAGCAGTCACTTTTGCTACATTTTTTTTTTTTGCTATAAGTGAGTCACCAAGGCTAGCCCAGATTTCAGGGGGGTGGGGATTAGTCTCCACTTCCTGATGGCGGAGGGCCAGGTCCCATGGCAGAAGAGCATGTGGGATAGGAGATGTTGTTGAAGATTCTTTGGAAAATGCAGTCTCCTGGACCCTGGAAGTGTGTGGTGGACTGAGTGCATTTCAGCCTGGCATTGAAAGTTTGGGTCATGTAAAGAACTTTCAGGTATGTTATCAACAGAGAAAAGCAGATTATAGAACAGCATGTACAGTATGATTCCATTTACAAAAATATTTAAAGCTGTATCTCTCTCTACGTGTATAAGTGCGTGCGCATGTGTGTGTATAGAGGGTATGATCTATCAAGGTCACAAAAAATTGGTTGTGCTAAAAATGTGACATAATTATATTCTAAAACTCAATTTATGACTACAATTCCCAATTCTCACCCCTAGTTATCTGCCCATTCTTCCTGATCTAGAAAATGGTACTTAGCTGCTTCCGATAAACACACTTGGCCTTAGTGGTTTCTCAGTCATTCAGTCTTTGAGTCCTGACATAGGCTTGTTTCCTCTCTATGTTCCTCTTGTCCTCCTGGAGTTGATGCTAAGCCCTGGGGAGTGTTAAGAGTTAAATGGAGGCATATTAAACATTTTAGTTTATCTGAGCAAAAGTCGATTCCAGTGGGGGCTGTGCCAAACCAGAAGAGGCTAGGAGCGCTCTATGGACAGGAATCAGGGGAAAGACATCTAGAGAAGGCACAGAAGCAAAGAAAGGAAGTTACCAGATCGGCTGCAACTTAAAGCCTAGAAGGACGTTTGTGTTGATTGTCCTTAGCATTTTGATTTTGTAAATTTGGGACATTTTCAGGCTTAGAAGTTGGTTTGATTATGTAGGCTCATCACGGCCTTAAGGCCCTATCAGTCTAGTGGCCTCCTTGTTTCGTGAACTTCACGGAAGTTTATGTAAACACCACTCTGGCAACATGGCAAAGGGGGTGCCCGCTTTTCCTCTTGTACATGACATTCTGCATCAAATGTCTCCCTACCCACCTGACAGTCTTCAGGCCCTGGCCTGTTTCCAGCTAATTTCCACTCTTTGGAGACGGGGCCTCATCCTCAACACTCCCCAAGTACAGCAAGGCCATGTCCTACCTTTTATAGTAGTGATTTCTTATCTGGGCTGAAGGATGATCTTATGGTCCAGGCAGTTCCTTTCCTCATTTAGCTTACTTCTAAGCACCATTTAGACTCTGGAAAGCTTCTGGATGCTCTTGCAGGGCAATCTGGGAACCATGGAGATCTAGGGATCACCAGGCTCTTTTAATATGGAAATGTCCCTCTCTTCTGCTCTACGACTGCTGCTCCATGAGGCTGTCAGGAAACTCTATACATCCTCAGCTTATGCTCAGCTTACAGATCTCTATTCTTGGCTCCCCAAAGTTTAAAGGGGTTCTTAAATTTCTACCCATTCTGAAACTCCACTCCAAGGATGCTTGTATATGCCGGGAATGCATTTGATTGCAAGAAACTGATAACCTAACTAACTGTGATTTAATAATGATTTATTTTTTCTCATAAGCTTCAGTGGTGCAATGACTCCACGATGTCATTCATATTCTAGAGCAGTGCTGTCTGGTAGAAATATAATGTGAATCACACACGTAATTTAAACATTTCTAGTAGCAATATTAAAAAAGTAAATAGGTAAAATTAATTTTAGTAATATATATCATCGAACCCAATATATTCCCAATAATGTCCTTGCAATACACAGTTAGAAATAAGATTATTTCAGAGCTGTTTTACACTTCCGGGAGGTCCTAATTCTTTAAAATTTGATGGGATTTTATGCTTATGGCACATCTTCATTTGAACTGGTTGCATTTCAGTTGCTTAATAGCCTTATGAAACTAACAGCTACTGCATTGGACAGACAGATCTAAGGCTTTTATCTTTTTGTTTGCTATCCTTTCTTAGTCTGTTAACTTGCTGCCTCATGGTAGCCAACTGGGTATCAGTTCTGCATTTAAGGAAGAAGGAAGAGATGGTGTTTATATAAAAAAAAGCAAAATATTTTCTTAAACTTTCTAGCAGACTTTTGCTCACATGTAGTAGGCTAGTATTATGTCACGTGGCCATACTTTACTATATGGGAAAGTATACTGCTGGGAAAATGGCACCTGAACAAATTTGAGGTTGTGGAAGTAAGAAAGAAAGTGGAGGCTGGATACTGGGTCACAGCAGAGTCTGTTTGCAGGGCTCAATGCACACTCCACACTCTGCACTTGACCTTGCTTCCTCTTTTGACTCTCCTCGAATTTTCCAGCTCAGAGGGTCTTAGCTCGTCAGGGTGGTAGAGTAGGGGAGGGGCCAGTGAAAACTGTTTTCAACTATTTGCATATCCTTTCCAGTAGTTTCTGTTTTATACTGCAATATGGCTTTTGACATTAAAAGGAAAAAAATATATATACACATGGTGTGTTCTCTTTAGTACCTCTGCTAAAAATCTCTAAAGCATTGGGTGAGGATGCTTTAGAAGGTGGGGAGCAACAAAGAGAAAGCAAAAACAATTAATATTTTAGAAATTGTCCTGTTACATATATATACAAAAGAGAATGATGCACATCTGGATGGTGAGAAAAATCATGTTTTTTTCCCCCTCATTTTCTTTTTTTTAAAAGATTTTATTTTCTTGTTTGAGGGAGAGAGAGAGAGAACACAACCAAGGAGGAAGGGCAGAGGGAAAGGGGAAGCAGGATCCCTGCTGAGCAAGGAGAGTGATGTGGCACTGGATTCCAGGACCTGGGGTCATGATCTGAGCTGAAGGCATACACTTAACCTAATGAGCCACACAGGTGTCCCTATCTATCATTATTTTTAATAGACTGACTTTCTTTCTTTCTTTCTTTCTTTTTTAGATTTTATTTATTTATTTAACAGAGAGAGAAATCACAAGTAGGCAGAGAGGCAGAGAGAGACAGAAGGGGAAGCAGGCTTCCCGCTGAGCAGAGAGCCTGATGTGAGGTTCGATCCCAGGACCCTGAGATCATGACCTGAGCTGAAGACAGACGCTTAACCCACTGAGGCACCCAGGCGGCCTAGACTTTATTTCTTTCTTTCTTTCTTTTTTTTTTTTTTAAAGATTTTATTTATCTATTTGACAGAGAGATCACAAGTAGATGGAGAGGCAGGCAGAGAGAGAGAGAGAGAGAGAGAGGGAAGCAGGCTCCCCACCGAGCAGAGAGCCCGACGCGGGACTCGATCCCAGGACCCCGAGATCATGACCCGAGCCGAAGGCAGCAGCTCAACCCACTGAGCCACCCAGGCGCCCCTAGACTTTATTTCTTAAAGCAGGTTTGAGTTCATAGCAAAATTGAGTGGAAAATACAGAGGATACATAAATCTTTGCCTTCCCCTCCTTCTCCTTCACATGCACAGTCTTTCCCACCATCAAGATCTAACACCAGAGTGGTACATCTGTTACAGCTGATGAGCCTGCATGGACACATCATGATCACCCCAAGTCCATGGTTTACATTAATCTTCACTCTTGGTAACCCTAGGGTTACATTCTCTATGGTTGGATAAATGTGATGGTATGTCCCCACCATTATAACACCATACAGAATACTTTCACTGAAGTGAGTGTATTGAAAGGAGTAGAATTAGAAACCACTTGAGTCTCTGATTAATTTTATCAGAGGCTGATTAAGTCATTGGAGGAAGAGTACATGCTGGTTTAATTCAGAGGCAGCCCCTGGTTTAGAGAAGCTTCAGTGGGTGGATTTTAACTTGCCAGCTCCTGAGTCATTCCAGGTCAGAAGAAATCCTCGTGCCTGGCCTGGAGCAGTTGGTTTGTTCTGGGCTAGAGTTTGGATCCTAGTCTGGATTTCATATCTGGTTCAGGTTGACTCAGTGAGTGAGGGAGGGAAGATGGGGGTGCTGTTCTTCTGGGCAGTCTCATGGTAGTTGTTGAACAGAGCATGTTCTTGCTGCCAGACTGACATGCCCGTCCAGCATCATCTATGAGGGCGTGCTTGGCATTCCTGGACAACCAACCAGAGAGAGAAAATGAAGACTCTCTTGGCGCTGCCAACCTCCTTGAAAATAAATGAGATTATTAGAAGAGCTCTGGAAAGGAGTGTGTGTGTGTGTATTTGTGGTTTTGGTTTTGTGTTTTAAAGCAAGTTGTAACACTTGGAAAGTTTAAGTAAAGGGAAGGTCTGAGCTTCCAGACTGCTGAAATGAGTACCGTCCTAGGATTTAAGCCATAGAAATCATCTGGGAGCGAAAGATTTTAGAGAGGAAAAACAGGTGATGTGTTTTACTTAAATAGACCTATTGATGCAATAGGAACCTAAGACCTGCCTGCCAAAACAAAACCTAAATAATATTTTGATTTCCAAAGGCTTATGTTCATTGATTGTTTTTTAAGTTTCAATAATGAGGAAGGTAGAAAAATTTTTATTCTCATAAAAATCAATTGCAAGAAGTTATATTAAAATATTTTCCCTGAAGTTTGTTAATATTTTTCTCATACCAAATTCCTGAAAATATGAAAGCTCAACCAATTTTTATTGTCTCAGTAATAAAGGAATAGAATTCTGAATAAGTCTACTGAATTTTTACAGAGTTCTAAAGTTTTGATTTTATAAGATGACATGGCCTAACATTAAATAATTCAAAAAGATTTTATTAATTCATTTGACACAGACAGAGAGCCAAGCAGGGGGCACGGGGGAGGGAGAAGCAGGCTCCCTACTGAGCAGGAAACCTGATGTGTAGCTCAATCCTAGGACCCTGGGATCATGACCTGAGCTGAAGGCAGAGCTTAACCAACTGATCCACCCAGACACCCCTAATTCAAGTATTTTTTAATACTCATGCACTTCTATTTATTTATTTGAGAAAGAGAGAGAGAGAGAGTCTGAGGGGGAGGAGCATAGGGAGAGGGACAAGCAGACTCCATGCTGAGCTCGGAGCCTGACATGGGATATGATCTCATGACCCTGAGCTCATGACCTGAATCAAAATGAAGAGTCAGATGCTTAACCAACTGAGTCAACGAGGTGCTCCAATACTCATGCACCCCTTAAATGTGCAGCATTATGGAAACATAAAGTTGAATGAGACAGTTGTCTTGTGTCAGCGTAGGTCCCGAGGGGAAATTTCACTGAGGTTCCCTGTACCTCTGTTAACTGTAGAAGAGCCCCTCCTGTTTTCCAGTGAGGCAAGGACTGTCTCCTTTCTGCTGTGTTGGAGCAGAGGGATTGCTTTAATCCCATTTTTTAAGTTTTGACAAAAGAGGTTATAAAACATGACTCTGAGAGACAAAAGTACACATGGCTCAGGTCAAGTTTGGAAAAATGGTAATTATTTTCTTTTGGCAGACAACTTCCAACTTCTCCAGAGAGAAGTAGCTCCAATGCTTCTTCTTCAGAGAGAAGTACCTCTAGCTCCAATGTCTCATCATGAGAACAGAATAAACAAATGTAACTTTTTTTTTTCTTTTTTCTCTACAAGGTCATTCTGGCCTAGTAGCACAATGAGTTATTGGTAGGAAGTCTTGTAACAGGAATTATGAATAACGTAACTAATGTCAACATACTAGTCAGACTTTAACAGGGAGGTAAAGACCTTCATTTGGTTTGGTATTACTAGAATTTAAAAGTGGTTGTAAGTCAAGTGCATTATTTCAAAAAAATTAGAACTGCTAATTGGAGGTCAATGCATAGAACAATACTTAGATGTCAGCTCTCAGCTGGCTAGGTGAATCCTTTATCTTTCATCAATATGTTTGAAAGGAAAGATACCTGAACATAACGAATAAGGAATATGACTCCAAATCAAGACCATCAAGACACAGCACCAGCCACTATTACACAGAAAGAGAATTCTGTACCAGCCATTTGTGGATCCCTGTGTTCAAATGCTCAACTCTGAAAAGAGAGAGAAAAAAACAGATTGGTAATTGTGACTCTTAGACTATTGACTGTTTCCTAAATGAAATTCATGCCATCTTCAAGGATTTTAGCAACAAGTTGCTCATGGAAGTGGTTTTGTTTTGCCGATTGGATCTTGTAGCTCTAATTGACTGCCTGACTGGTAAGTTTGGCCAGGAGAAAATGCTTCAGGATCTTGAGCATTTAAGGCTCGTTGTTCACTTTTCTCTATGACTTGATTTTCTAATTGGTAAAATAGAGATAATAAAGTAGTTGTGGAAAGAGTAAGTGAGATAATGCAGGAAAAGCCCTGTGGAAGAGATTGCTATGTCTGCCTGAGTGATTTCCTCTTCCTTCCCGGTACATGGCTGGGCCATATTTTCCAGTCTCCTCTGCAGTTAAATGTGGTCATATGTTGAGTTTTGCCCACTGGAATATGGGCAGAGGTGATCACCAGCAGGCTTGTTCCATAAAATCCCCCAGGGACCATCTTCAGTACTAGTTTCTTCTTCTGCGTGGCTGGTGGAGAGACATCCACCAGCGTTGACTTCAGGTGCTGTATGTTAAAGATGGTGATGTCACAAGAGGCAGCCCCATCCCTAGATCACTGATGGAGGATGATTGCCCCACCAGTTACACTTGCATTGATCTGTGATGTGAGTGAGAAATAACCTTGATTATCCTTGATTATAATAGGATGCTGAGAACTTAGGGTTTATGTGTTATAGCAGCTACTGTTAGGTAAAATAAGCCCAGTGTCTACCTGCTTGCCCGAAAGTAAGTTAGCAGTAGAAGGCCGGGTGAAAAATGAAAAGAGAGCCTTACTTTTTTGTGTCTTGTATCACACCACCCTCTTAACCTGTGTAATGCTGACTCTGGATTTTAATCTAAGCCACTACATTGTGATCAGGAAGCTCATCCTAGCTCTGATAAATTCATGAACATGTATTCCTGGTATATAAGGAAGCTGGATTTATGGGCCTGGATTTAGAAATATAGAATACGGGAGTCATCAACCTTTGATGATATTTGAAGTCCCAGTTGTGGGAGATTAAGCAAGAGCAGAAGGAACCCTGAGGAATTCTGAGGAACTACTGTATTTATGGGAAGAAAAAAAAAAAAAGAGGGGGATAGGTGAGTGTGGGGTCATGAAAGCCCAGATAAGAGAGATGGGTTTTTCTAGGGGTAGGGAGGTGACCCCAGGTGTAGAGGATTGAGCCAACTATAGTTCATGGCATACTAAGAACAACTTATTGGTCTATGAAAGACCTTACTTGTTTATTCCTTTTGCCCCATTACCATGTGGGGACTATTCTAATGTATTTGAAAAAATGCATATTGATGCTTTGTGTATATATTTCTAGTTTGTATAAGTGATGTATTAGAGATCTTTTTCCATTTCTTACATTTCTCACCAAACATTATGTTTTAAAATCCATCCATGTCTGCTGCGATGTATATACATCTAACCAATAGTTTTTAATGTAAATACTCCACATTGTACATTGTTAGAGGGAGAGCTTTTTAAGAAGGCAAGAGTATTTGACAGATATGGCAGAGAGAGTCAATAAGAAAGGTTAAAAATTAGGGGATTTGGGAATGTGAAGACTTTGCTGGGGCAGTTTCATTGGGATGATGAACGCAGAATCCAGAGCAGTGAGTGGGTTGAGAAGGGTTTGAGAGGAGAGCAAGTAGAGACAGTGGGTATAGATAGCCTTTGAGAGCAGGGAAGGAGCAAGAGGATGCAGAATCAAGGAGGTGTTTGGAATCTTTAGGCTTTTGTTGTTCAAATAATCCATGTCCATTGTAGAAAAATTACAAAGTTCAAATGAGCAAGAAGAAAAATAACAGAATGGGAAGTGGATTGGTTTCCTAGGGCTACCATAACAAATTGCCTCAAACTGGGTGCCTTAAAACAACAAAAGTTTATTCAGGTGATTCTGGAGGATAGATGTCTGAAATTAAGATGCTGGTAGGGCCATGGTTGCTTTGAAGGCTTTAGGGGAGGATCCTTCCTTGCTTCTTCCTAGCTTCCAGTGGTTGCTGGCAGTCTTTGGCATTCCTTGGTTTGTAGATATAGCCCTCCAGTTTTTGCCCGTGTCTCACATGGTATTCTTTCTGGGTGTCTCTTCTGGGTCTTTGTTTTCTCTTATAAGGATACCAGTCATTAGATTTGGTCTCACCCTAATTCAGTATGATCTCATCTTAATTTAACTTATTATATCTTCAAAGACTCTGTTTCCAAATAAGGTCACATTCTGAGGTTCCAAGTAGACATGAATTTGTGGGGGTGGTGGTAGTGGGCACTATTCAACCTGATACAGGAAGGTTGTGTTTTCTATTTCTCTCCTGTTTTCTCCTCCTCCCTTTTCTTTCTTTAGGATGAGGAGCAATTTGAGTATGTTTATAGATTAAGTGGGAAAATCAGGAGAAAAGAAGTTGGAAATAAGGGGAAAATCACAATACTATGTGGATCAAGGTCCCAGCAGAGAATGGAGAGGTGAACTGGAGGGCACTGGTGAGGAAAATGGGACCAGGGCCCAGAGGGAGAAAAGGCCTGCCTGGGTTCCAACGGCCCTGCCCAGTCTCTGGCTCACAGCCTGATGCAGAATTATTTTCCTCAAGTGTTCACTAGGTACAACCTTTCATTTGGCCAGTTTTATCAAAGGTTGTAATGTAGGGGAAGTAGAACACGCCCAGAGAGGAATCAAATGCAGGGCTGTGGGAGAGAGTTCACTAGAAGGACACATGCATCCCACCTTGCTTCCAACTTCCTGGGATTTCAGGAAAACAAATGACTTTATTTTCCTATAAATGTTGAAGATCTTTTTTTTTTCCCCTCAAAAACTCCCTTCTAATAAACTGGACAAACCCAAGAAACTTCTAAGTTCTCTACAGTTCAGTAGAAGGTAATAGCCTCTGTCAGTTTCCAACATTTAAACTTGCAAGTGAGTTCAGCTAGTAAATTTTTATTTGTTTATGATTAAACTACACTTTAAATAAAGCATACTAGATGTAGCAATTTTAAATATAGCTCAAATCACAAGGCATTTTTTGCTGCTAAGCTTTAGAATTACTACCTCCATTTCAACTATTCAATGAATTTCTGTCAACTCTGGGGTTCTAAGTCTACCCTTTTGAAACCAGTGGGTTTATACCTACTGAGGGGCAGGACCAAGAGACTGTGTAAGAGTCCTTCCTATAGTAGAAGAGCATCCCTATGGTTCTGCCCAGACTCTAGCATGTGGTGCTTGCTAGTTAGCCCTTGTGTATTGGTTCATACTTTTTAGACATTAAGTATCAGAAAACTGAATGTAAACTCTAACCTCTTAGAGAGTTTATTGGCTTATGTCACTGCCAAATCTAGAATGGGCCAACAGGTTAGTTTGCTCTAGGAGCTCAAAGACATCACTCAGGACTCAATTCATTTAAAAAAAAAAAAAATTTTTTTTTTTTTTTTTTAAAGTAAATCTACCCCCAAGGTGGGCCTTGAACTCTAGGACTCTGAGACCAAGAGTCTCATGCTCTACTGACTTGGCCAGCCAGGTGCCCCAGTTCGTTTCTTCCTTCCTTCCTCCCTTCCTTCCTTTCTTCCTTCCTTCTTCTTCCCTCTCTCCCTCCTTCCCTCTTCCCCTCCCTGCTTCCTCCCTTCCTTCCTCCCTCCCTCCCCTTCCCTCCTGCCTCTGCTTCCCTCCTTTCCCTCTCCTTCCTTCCTTCCTTCCTTCTTTGTAAACTCTATGACCAATGTGGGGCTTGAACTCACCATCCAGAGATCAAGAATTGTATGCTCAACTGACTGAGCCATCCAGGTGCCCCTTCCCCAATTCATTTTCATTTTCAAATCTACCTGTCATGCTGCCAACTTTATCCAAAGGCTATCTGCCCTCATGGGTGCAAGATGGCTGCCAACAGCTTCTGGGTCTACGTATTTCTTCCATGTCAGAGAAAGATAGATTTTTGTCCTCCAAATATCAAGGAGCTGGGCTTCAGTCTGATTAAACCAGTTTAGGTAATATGTTTATCAGGTGCTGTGACCAGAGAAATGTTACATGATGATTGATCCCTGAGGTAAAAGGTGATTGGTTCAGGTTCTTTGGGTGTGGAGCTAAAGGGGTATCACTTCCATCCATAGCTAAGCATAGGGGAGCAGTTCCCCAAAGGAAACTTTGGGTACTTTTAGAAATAGGAGAAAATGGGGAATGAATTTTAGGTAGTCATTCAACAATTGCCCACCACACTTTGCTTCTTTATCCTCTGCTAACCGCAATTTCTTAGTTCCTTCTCTTGCAGTTGGAGGCTTCTGAACTTGATTTGTAATTCCTGTGCTTTGTCCCATTCCTAGCTCTTATTTTCTTTATATACAAGGTCTGTTCTTAAAAGGATGGTCCTATGAAAGGCAGAATTTTCCCTGAAACTCATTCTTTCCCAGCCAAAGCAATGGGAGGAAGAAACTCATTCTTTCCCACCCAAAGCTAAAATGCTTTTTAGCTTCATGCTAAAAAGCCCCTTCTAGACTACTGAGAGCAAAGACCAGAGGAATAATAGGATCTAAGGGTCAGAGCCTGCTGGAAATATAGCATTGTCAGGATAAAACCAGCTCTGGCCATGGAAGCTATCTGGTCAGCTTGGCTCTAGCTCAGCATAGACAAGATGCACAATAAAAACAGGATGATAAGACTGGTGGCCCTGGGCATGCAGTCAAAGGTAAAGCTTCCTGGGTGATGGGAGGCCTAGGACCTCTAGTATCTAAAATGCATTGCTGATCAGGGATGTGATGTACTGCTTACAAAGGAGTCATTGGTCCCTATAGCTGACAGCACAGGGAGAACCAAGGCCAGGACAGAGGACTTCAGGGCCTTGAAGACAAGGGAGTAAAAATAATCGAGATTTAGCCAACTAGTGGGAAGAAGAGCATTTCCCACTGAGTGCAGGGAGCTCCAGTCATTCATTAAATATTTAGTGAATTCTGACTGTGGATCTGGAGATGAACAATTTGTCTCTGCTCACATGGAGGTTACAGTAGGTAAGAGCATGTATTAGTCTGCCTTCTTTTGGCTTTAGGAAGCAAAATGTCCTTGCAGGCTTGTTGGAAGAATACTAGAGGTGTTTAGAGAATTCACAGGGACTAAGGCAGCTTGGGTCACCTTACTAGCTGGAGGTTAACCACCTTCTCTGAGAGTGTTCTTGTTAGTGTGAAGGGGTTTCTGTGTCCAATCTCTGTGGCTATCAGTTCCAAATTCCTAAAGGGAGAATTTGATTGGTTCACCTTGAGTTACTTAACTATGGTTCAGGCCCCAAGATTGTGAGGTACAGACATGATTATTGGAATCTTACCCTATCTGTTGAGTGTAGTTTCCAGAGAAGGGCAGAATGCTGTGAACATGAAGATCACTGTGGACAGGGAGGTAGATAAGCAATAGCAATGACAGCCTAGTGTTACCAGTGCTGTGTTAGGGGAAGCATGAATTTATGTGGGAGTGTATCAGTGGATCAGTCAAAATTCTTTTGGAGGCAAGGCTTAGAAATCAAGTTAAACCAACTTAGACAAGAAGGGGATTTTAAAAAAAGATTTTATTTATTTATTTGAGAGAGAGTGCACGCAAGAGAGAGAGAGCGAGAGAGAGAGCGGAGCCAGGAACAAAGGAATAGAAGGGGAGGGAGAGGGAGGGGAAAGAATCTTGAGCAGATTCCCTGCTGAGCATGGAGCTGGAAGTGGGGCTTAATGTCACAACTGAGATTATGACCCAAGCCAAAACAAGAGTTGGACACTCAACTGACAGAGCTGCCCAGGAACCCCCCAAAGGGGAATTTATTGGAAGGCTCACACTGAGAAGGGTGAGGGGCAGATCAGTGGTCACTAGAACTAGGGACCAGAATGCTGCTAAGTATTTTTTTCTTCAGTCTCTCAATCCCACTTCACTCTGTGTTGTCAAATTTCTTCTCTTAGAAAATTTTTCTTTACACAGTATGAAATATGGCCACTCTCAGCTCCTGAGTCTCATCTCTCTTAAACTTACCACCAGAAAATAAATCTCTCTGTTCAGCTTCAGTTGCAAAAATCCTAAGGAATGACCCTGATTGGCTTGGCTTTAAGTATGAGTCCATCCATTAAATAATTAGCTGTGTCTAGAGAGGGAGAATAATATAAAAACATATTCTACACTATGGCCTCATGCTTATTAAATGACAAACCAAAATGATTGATACCAAATGTTTTAGGTTAATAGTCCCTGTACTAGTTATCTATTGTAACATGTTACTCCCCAGTTTAGTGGCTTAAACAGCAATCAGTATTTATGATCTCTCATAGTCTCTGTGGTTTGAAATTCAGGACTGGCTTAGCCGGTTGTTCTGGCTCAGGGTCCCTCCTGAGGTTGTAGTCAAGTTGTCAGTTGGCGCTGGAGTTACCTGAGGTCTTGACTGAGGCTGTAGGATTCACTTCCGAGATGGTTTGCTCACATGGTGTTCAGTCCCTCCACATATGGGCCTCGCCACAGGTAGCTTGAGTGTCCTCATGACATGGTGGCCGGCTTTTTCCAGAGTGAGCAATCCAAGTGACTGCAAGGTGAAAACCACAATGTCTCTAATGGCCCAGCCTCAAAGGTTATGCTCTATCATTTCTGCAATATCCTTTTCATTACACAAGTTGAGTCTTAGAAAATGTGTGAGGGGAATACACAAAGATGGGAGTACCAGGAGGTGAGAATCATGGGGACAGCCTTAGAGCTGTCTTAGACTACTATATTCCCCAAAACACATCCTGTAGAACTGGGATGTTACAAATTGTTACATGGAGATAGGGATTTGTAGTTAGGTCAGTTTGAGAAAGGATAGACTGAACCAAGTTAAAGAAAGTTTTCATAGAGCTTTTAGTACATTGATACCTGCTTTAAATCCCTGGAAGGGGAATAGAGTAAATAACACCAAAATTTTTTGTCATTCTCAGTTTTTCCTCCTGTGGGCTCTTCTCCCTTTCCCCATTTCGCCATTTCCTACCCTGTCAAAGCTTATCAGAATGCTGCCTGTCACCTGTTAAAAATGTACATTTTGGTGGGCACGTGGCTGGCTCAGCTGGGAGAGCATGTGATTCTTGATCTTGGGGTTGTGACTTTGAGCCCAATGTTGGGTGTAGAGATGACTAAAAAAAATAAACTTCTAAAAAATGCACATTTGGGGCACCTGGGTGGTGCAGTTGGTTAAGCATCTGATTCTTGGTTTCAGCTCAGGTTGTGATCTCTGGGTCACGAGATTGAGCAGTCAGCATGGAGTCTGCTTGAATTTCTCTCTCTGTCTCCCTCTGCCCCTCCCCCATGCTCATTCTCTCTCTTTTGCTCTTTCTAATATAAATAAAGAAATCTTTAAAAAATGTACATTTCTGGCAAAGCAATATTTTCATTTGGAGATGCTTGTCCTTGATCTTCCAAAGCTTTCCTATTGATTTGGCAACTCACATCACGAAAACCTGGGAATGATTAAAACAAAAGAATACATTTTCTTGTGAGGTGAGTGGTCAGTCTCTAAGGAAATTCTGCAAAGAAGTTTCACAAAGCTCTCTATGTTGGCGATAGTGTTGGGTGATATTGATTGTGTTGGGTGGCAAATATTGTTTGAAGGCCAGTATCCACTTATATGTGAAAATTTGGGCTGCTTCAAGATGGAAATACAAGGTATGGATTAGTAATATCTTGTACTTTGAGTTTTTACCAACAAATACTGAGCCTTTCAGTTTTGGGAACTTCTCCACCTCCTCTTGTCTAAGTGGGTTTTGTTGTTATTGTTTCTTTTGTTTAGGTTATTTGTCATGGCCATAATCCAATTCATTTGAAGTGTTTTTATCACATTTCTGTAAGCTGGTTATACCATCTTGAATTATCTAACTTGTAATAAACATTAAGGTATGTATATGGAAGCTCCTACACCATATGTGTTTATGGAAATGTGCTTATTTAGATGTTTTCAGGCATAGCATCTGCTCTTATGCATCTTTTATAATATTTTGCATGGAGCCCTTATAATTGATCTTCACCATCTGATAATTTTTCATTAGAGAGAGTTTCTCCTCTTACGTTTTTGATAAATGGTCATTTTTTAAAAAGATTTTATTTATTTATTTATCTGACAGACAGAGATCACAAGTAGTCAGAGAGGCAGGCAAAGAGAGACGAGAAGCAGGCTCCCCGCTGAGCAGAGAGCCCGATGTGGGACTCGATCCCAGGACCCTGGGATCATGACCTGAGCCGAAGGCAGAGGCTTTAACCCACTGAGCCACCCAGGCTCCCGGTAAATGGTCATTTTTAATATTTTGGAGCAAAAAGGGATCTAAACAAAAATAAAAAGTGATCAATAAAAAAGACTTTCTTGAGACCTTTAATTTTCATTATCTAAAGCATACTTTTTAGAAAGAGTTGATGTCTGTGCATTCATAAGAGTAAGGTTGTCTGAATATTATCTCAGATGGAAAAACCGAAGTTTATTCAATTTATGATTCATATGGAAATCTAGGTCCATAAAGGCTGCTGAAAATAAATTCCCCTTTCCCTCCTTCTTCTCTGGACTGAA
Organism: Lontra canadensis; assembly: GCF_010015895.1. Classification (NCBI taxonomy): domain Eukaryota; kingdom Metazoa; phylum Chordata; class Mammalia; order Carnivora; family Mustelidae; genus Lontra; species Lontra canadensis. The sequence goes on along the minus strand of NW_022631046.1, from coordinate 12,576,328 downwards.
AATTTGGGCTTGCTCTGGGTTCCTGCTTATAGTGTTCTTAGGCAGCCTGTTTTCCTACACGAAATGGAGTTTCACAATATCCAGTGTTACCTAATGGCCTCTTTTAAATTGCAAATCCACCTTATGATTCTTTGGTTGTCTCCATGGAGAGAAGACTTAATAGATCCCCAATACAATCCCACAGAGACCTATATGTGCACAGCTACTAATTTCAGAAAATAACGAATCATGCAATAAGCTACATCTACCTTCTTGAAATAACACTTGAAACAACCTGTTATTAATAACATTTCCTGAGTTCTCAAAACCAGAAAATCAGCTCTATCTAGGAGAATATCTTCTTGATTTACCGAAACATACAGTGGTTCAAATGCAGTAAAGGAAATGCAACCATCCAAACATCTTGACTGTAAAATTTCCTGCTTTTAAAACTAGGAGAGGTGCCCAGGGGCCTCCAGATGTATGCACCAAGGTCTTTGCAGGGTGGTTTGCAAACCACTAGCAGGATGCAAGATGATTTTAGGTGGTACATGGATAAACTTTCAAAAAAATTATAATTATTATTTACTTGTTATAGTGGGTCCAGTAGTGTCTTTCTCAAAGTTCCTGTCTACCCAGAACCTCAGAGTATGACATTATTTGGAAATAAGGTCTTTGCAGATATAGTTAATTAAGGATCTTGAGATGAAGTAATCCTAGGTTTAGGGTGGGCCTTGAATCCAATGACTGGCATCTTTATGAGAGAAAGGAGATGGAGATTTGGACACTGACACATATATATAGAAGTGGTTATGTGAATATGGAGATAGAGGTTGAAGAGATGTGTCTACAAGCCAAGGAACATCAAGAAGCTAGGAAAGGGGTGTGGGACAGTTTTTCCCTCAGAAACTCCGGAAGTAACCAACCTTAATGACACATTTATTTTGACCTTCTGGTCTCTTGAACTATGAAAGAATACATTTTTGTTGTTTGAACCCACCCACTTTGTCATAATTTGTTATGGCAACCTTGGGAAATGAATGCGTTTTAAAAGCTGTATTATACAATATATGCACAGTGTATAAAGCCTGTGATTTCACAGCTAATACTGTTTAGACTAGTATTCTCTACATTTATTTAGGTAGCAAAACATGCACGGATTAAAAAAAAAATAAAATTTAGGAGGCAGGAAGATATTACAAAGCTGAGGTGAGTAGCATGTGGTTGGAGGACCAGTTTGGGAGCCATTGTTGTTGCTGCCCATAAGCTACTTCCGTCTGGAGTGGCTTTGTGGGAGAGCAGGGTCAACACTCATCTCCATCCCTAATCAACTCTGTGACTTTGGGTAAAATACAAATAGTGGCCTCAAGAAGCCCTACCTTCCTCAGCTGCAAACTGGGGACAAGAATAAATATCTTACAAAGCCTATGGTAAGGATTATGAGTTACTTTTACTTTAGCCTTAAAATACTGAAAACTTAGTTATCCAAACCAATTTTTGTTAAGTTGGGGATGGGGGAGCTCCTGGCAGCTGGGTTGATATATAAAAGAACATTTTGTAATCAGTGCCCTCAAAAGTGAGTTGCAGGCAATAGACAAATAGGGCTGAGCAATATGGGAAGTGAATTGTGGTAGAACAGTAGGAACTGACACGAGTCACGCTTGATGAGTCATAGCTGTCAACTTTCTGTTATTTCTGCATCTTATGCATTTTATGAGTTATGATGTCCTTGATTTCTCCATCTCTTCAACCCTATAATCCCGGAATTCATAAAAGTGAGGAAAAGAACTCTAGATGGAATCTGACATATCTTAGATACAGGAAAACATGTATTTAAGGAAGTTCAGAGATATTTTGTAAATTTGATGCAAAACCCTGGAAATAATCTAGGATGGTTTCCTAAGCAGACTTGGCTGGAACCAGCAAGGTGAATTGGAGTGGGAATTACACAGCTAACATCTGTTATATATTAGTGAATGGGTAGATACTGTGTTCAATGGTTATCTCATTTAATCAGTCCTGAAATCTCTGAGGTAAGTATTGCTATTAAAATTCTCATTTTACAGATGGGGAAACTGAGACTTGGAGAGTTAAATAACTTGTCTCATATCATATAAAGATTAACTTGTTCAAGATCATCAAACAAGGCAGTCTGCCTTGGGAGCGTGCACTCTTAACCTCCTCATTATACCATGTGAAGGCTAAAAAAAAAATGTAGAAATGCAGAAAGGGGAAGAATGCCCCTCCATTGTGCAAGAGAAAGAACTTGGCCTTTGGAGTCAGGCAGATCTTATTAAAACCCTGCCTCTGCTACTTAAACAACTATTTGACCTACTACTCAAACTCTATAAACCTCAGATTTCACAATTGTAAAGTAGATGCAGTATAATATAAATATCACAACATTCCTGTGGGCATTAAGTAAAATGTTGTCTATCCAATACACTGTGGGATGCATGGGAAATAAATAGCCTCAACTGTATCAACTATTTCTTTTTCTTTTTTTTAAAGTAATTATTTTATTAACCTATAAGGTATTATTTGCCCCAGGGATACAGGTCTGTGAATCGTCAGGGTTACACACTTCACAGCACTACCATAGCACATACCCTCCCCAATGTCCATAACCCAACCACCCTCTCGATAACCCCCTTCCCCCAGCAACCCTCAGTTTGTTTTGTGGGATTAAGAGTCTCTTATGGTTTGTCTCCCTCCCGATGCCATCTTGTTTCATTTCTTTCCTTCCCTACCCCTCAAACCCCCCACTCTGCCACTCAAATTCTTCATATCAGGGAGATCATATGATATTTGTCTTTCTCTGATTGACTTATTTCGCTCAGCATAATACCCTATGGTTCCATCCACATCATTGCAAATGGCAAGATTTCTTTTGATGGCTGCATAGTATTCCATTGTATATATATACACACCTCATCTTCTTCATCCATTCATCTGTTGATGGATGTCTAGGTTCTTTCCATAGTTTGGCTATTGCAGACATTGCTGCTATAAACATTCGGATGCACGTGCCCCTTCAGATCACTACATTTGTATCTTTATTTATTTATTTATTTATTTACTACATTTGTATCTTTAGGGTAAATACCCAGTAGTGTGATTGCTGGGTCGTAGGGTAGCTCTATTTTCAACTCTTTGAGGAACCTCCATGCTGTTTTCCAGAGTGGTTGCACCAGCTTGCATTCCCACCAACAGGGTAGGAGGGTTCCCCTTTCTCCACATCCTCTCCAACATCTGTCCTTTCCTGACTTGTTAATTTTAGCTATTCTGACTGGTGTGAGGTAGTATCTCACTGTGGTTTTGATTTGTATTTCCCTGATGCTGAGTGATGTTGAGCACTTTTTCATGTGTCTATTGGTCATTTGGATGTCTTCTTTGCAGAAGTGTCTGTTCATGTCCTTTGCCCATTTCTTGATTGGATTATTTGTTCTTTCGGTGTTGAGTTTGCTAAGCTCTTTATAGATTTTGGATACTAGCCCTTTATCTGATATGTCGTTTGCAAATATCTTCTCCTATTCTGTCAGTTGTCTTTTGGTTTTGTTGACTGTTTCCTTTGCTGTGCAAAAGCTTTTGATCTTGATGAAGTCCCAATAGTTCATTTTTGCCCTTGCTTTCCTTGCCTCTGGCAATGTTTCTAGGAAAAAGTTGCTGTGGCTGAGGTCAAAGAGGTTGCTGCCTGTGTTCTCCCCTAAGATTTTGATGGATTCCTTTCTTACATTGAGGTCTTTCACCCATTTTGAGTCTATTTTTGTGTGTGGTATAAGGAAATGGTCCAGTTTCATTTTTCTGCATGTGGCTGTCCAATTTTCCCAACAACATTTGTTGAACAGACTCTTTTTTCCATTGGACATTCTTTCCTGCTTTGTGAAAGATTAGTTGACCATAGAGTTGAGGGTCTATTTCTGGGCTCTCTATTCTGTTGCATTGATCTATGTGTCTGTTTTTGTGCCAGGACCATACTGTCTTGATGATGACAGCTTTGTGATAGAGCTTGAAGTCTGGAATTGTGATGCCACCCACTTTGGCTTTCTTTTTCAACATTCCTCTGGTTATTTGGGGTCTTTTCTGGTTCCATATAAATTTTAGGATTATTTATTCCATTTCTTTGAAAAAAACTGATGGTATTTTGATACGGATTGCATTAAATGTCTAGATTGCTCTAGGTAGCATAAACATTTTCACGACATTTGTTCTTCCAATCCATGAGCATGGAACACTTTTCCATTTCCTTGTGTCTTCCTCAATTTCTTTCATGAGTACTTTATAGCTTTCTGAATACAGATTCTTTGCCTCTTTGGTTAGGTCTATTCCTAGGTATCTTATGGTTTTGGGTGCAATTGTAAATGGGATTGACTCCTTAATTTCTCTTTCTTCTGTCTTATTGGTGTATAGAAATGCAACTGACTTCTGTACATTGATTTTATATCCTGACACTTTACTGAATTTCTGTATGAGTTCTAGCAGTTTTGGAGTGGATTCTTTTGGGTTTTCCACATAAAGTATCATATTATCTGCAAAGAGTGAGAGTTTGATTTCTTTGCTGATTCGGATACCTTCTAATACTATGTTGAATAGTAGTGGTGATAATGGACATCCCTGCCATGTTCCTGACCTTAGCGGAAAAGCTCTCAGTTTTTCCCCGTTAATAATGATATTCACTGTGGGTTATTCATAGATGGCTTTGATGAAATTGAGGTATGTACCCTCTACCCTACACTTCGAAGAGTTTTGATCAAGAAAGGATGCTGTACTTTGTCAAAAGCTTTTTCAGCATCTATTGAGAGTATCAGATGGTTCTTGTTCTCTCTTTGATTAATTGTATTAATTGTATTAGTTGTTTTGTTTCACATTGATTGATTTGTGGATGTTGAACCAACCTTGCAGCCCAAGAATAAATCCCACTTGGTCATGGTGAATGATCCTTTTAATGAACTATTGGATCCTATTGGCTAGTATTTTGGTGAGAATTTTCACATCTGTGTTCATCAAGGATATTGGTCTGTAATTCTCTTTTTTGATGGGGTCTTTGGTTTTGGGATCAAGGTAATGCTGGCTTCATAAAATGAGTTTGGCAGTTTTCCTTCCATTTCTATTTTTTGGAACAGTTTCAGGGGAGTAGGTATTAATTCTTCTTTAAATGTTTGGTAGAATTCCCCTGGGAAGCCGTCTGGCCCTGGGCTCTAGTTTGTTTGGAGATTTTTGATGACTGTTTCAATCTCCTTACTGGTTATGGGTCTGTTCAGGTTTTCTATTTCTTCCTGGTTTGGTTTTGGTAGTTTATAGGTCTCTAGGAATGCATCCATTTCTTCCAGATTGTCAAATTTTTTGGCAAAGAGTTGCTCATAGTATGTTCTTATAATTGTTTGTATTTCTTTGGTGTTGGTTGTGATTTCTCCACTTTCACTCCTGATTTTATTAAATTGGGTCCTTTCTCTTTTCTTTTTGATAATTCTGGCCAGGGGTTTGTCAATCTTATTCATTCATTCAAAGAATCAGCTCCTAGTTTTGTCGATTTGTTCTACTCTTTTGTTTTCTTTTTTCATTTTCTTCTTTTGGTTTCTATTTCCTTGATTTCTGATCCCATCTTTATGATTTCTCTTTTCCTGCTGGGTTTAGGCTTTCCTTGCTGTTCTTTCTCCAGCTCTTTTAGGTGTGGGGTTAGGTTGCATACTTGAGAACTTTCTTGTTTCTTGAGAAAGGCTTGTATTGCTATATACTTTTCTCTCAGGACTTCTTTTGCTGTGTCCCACAGATTTTGAACAGTTGTGTTTTCATTATCATTTGTTTCCATGAATTTTTTTCATTTCTTCTTTATTTTCCTGGTTGACCCATTCATTCTTTATTTTAGTAGGATGCTCTTACTCCTCTATGCATTTGAGTTCTTTCCAACTTTCCTTTTGTGATTGACTTCTAGCTTCAGAACATTGTGGTCTGAAAATATGTAGAGAATGATTCCAAGCTTTTTGTACTGGTTTAGATCTGATTTGTGACCCAGGATGTGATCTATTCTGGAGAATGTTCCATGTGCACTGGGGAAGAATGTGTATTCTGTTGCTTTGGGATGGAATGTTCTGAATATCTGTGATGTCTCTCTGGTCCAATGTGTCATTTAAGGCCTTTGTTTCCTTTCTGATCTTTTGCTTGGATGATCTGTCCATTTCAGTGAGGGGGGTGTCAAAGTCCTGTACAATTATTGGATTATTGTTGATGTGTTTCTTTGATTTTGTATTAATTGGTTTATATAGTTGGCTGCTCCCATATTAGGGGCATAGATATTTAAAATCGTTAGATCTTCTTGTTGGACACACCCTTTGAGTATGATTAGTGTCCTTCCTCATCTCTTATTATAGTCTTTGGCTTAAAATCTAATTGATTTGATATAAGGATTGCCACCCCAGCTTTCTTTGGATGTCCATTAGCATGATATATTGTTTCCCACACCCTCACTTTAAATCTGGATGTGTCTTTGGGTCTAAAATGGGTTTCTTGTAGACAGCATATTGATGGTTTTTTTTTTTTTTTTATCCATTCTGGTAACCTGTGTCTTTTGATTGGGGCATTTAGTCCATTTGCATTCAGGGTTAACTATTGAAAGATATGAATTTAGTGCCATTGTATTGCCTGTAGGGTGACTGTTACTGTATATTTTCTCTGTTCCTTTCTGGTCTCCTACTTTTAGTTTCTCTCTTTGCTTAGAGGACCCCTTTCAATATTTCCTGTAGGGCTGGTTTGGTGTTTGCAAATTCTTTTAGTTTTTATTTGTCTCGAAAGCTTTTTATCTCTCCTTCTATTTTCAATGATAGCCTAGATGGATATGGTATTCTTGGCTGCATTTAGTGCTCTGAATATATCATGGCAGTTCTTTGTGGCCTGCCAGGTCTCTGTGGATAAGTCTGCTGCCAATCTAATATTTTTACCATTGTATGTTACAGACTTCTTTTCCCGGGCTGCTTTCAGGATTTTCTCTTTGTCACCAAGCCTTGTTTTACTATTTGATGACAGGGTGTGGACCATTTTTATTGATTTTGAGGGGGTTCTCTGTGCCTCCTGGATTTTGTTGCTTGTTCCCTTTGCCATATTAGGGAAGTTCTCTATTATAATTTGCTCCAATATAACTTCTTCCCACCTCTCTCTTTCTTCTTCTGGAATCCCTATTATTCTAATATTGCTTCATCTTATGGTATCACTTATCTCTCGAATTCTCCCCTTGTGGTCCAGTATTTGTTTGTCTCTCTTTTGCTCACCTTCTTTATTCTCTGTCATTTGGTCTTCTATATCACTAATTCTCTCTTCTGCCTCATTTATCCTAGCAGTAAGAGCTTCCTTTTTTTATTTTTTTAAGATTTATTTATTTGACAGACAGATCACAGGTAGGCAGAGAGACAGGCAGAGAGAGAGGAAGGGAAGCAGGTTCCCTGCTGAGAAGAGATCCCAACATGGGGCTCGATCCCAGGACGCTGGGATCATGACCTGAGCTGAAGGCAGAGGCTTTAACCCACTGAGCCACCCAGGCACCCCAGGAGTTTCCATTTTTGAATGCACCTCATCAATAGCTTTTTTGATTTCAGCTTGGTTTGACTTTATTCTTTTATTTCTCCAGAGAGGGATTTTATTTCTCCAGACAGGGTTTCTCTAATATCTTCCATGCCTTTTTTGAGCCCAGCTAGCACCATGAGAATTGTCATTCTGAACTCTAGATCTGACATATTACCAATGTCTGTATTGGTTTGGTCCCTAGCTGTCGGTACTGCCTCTTGTTCTTTTTTTTTTTTTTTTTTTTTTTGTGGTGAGTTTTTCTGCCTTGTCATTTTATCCAGATAAGAATATAGGAAGAGAGAATAAAATACTAAAAGGGCAACAAAGACCCCAGAAAAATGTGTGCTAACCAAGTCAGAAGAGATTCCAAATTGGGGGAGAAGAAATGGGTAAGAAGAAAAAAAAAGTATGTATATATTAGACTGGTGAATAGAACAGAGCCACCCACTTGATTTTGGGTGTATTTTGGTCTCTCTCTCTCTCTTTTTTAAAAAATATTTTTATTATTTTTTCAACAGAGAGATAAAAAGCACAAGTAGGCAGAGTGGCAAGCAGAGGGGAAAGGGGGAAGAAGGCTCTCTGCTGATCAGGGAGCCTGATGTGGGGCTCAATCCCTGGATCTGGGATCATGACCCTAGCCGAAGGCAGCCCCTTAACCAACTGAGCCACCCAAATACCCCTGTATTTTGGTCTCTTAGAAGAAACTACCTCCCAAAATTTTAAAGAAAGAAAAACATATATATAAAGATGAAAATTAAAAAAAAAATCTAAAAAAGCAATTGATAAGTTGGTTGGAAAAAGAAAGAAAACAAAAAGTGGAGAGAATATGCTCAGGCTGGAGACTAGAACAAAACCCTGTGCTAGATTTAGGGTATATTGTGATCTATTAGAAGAAATTGTATCCCAAAATTTTTTAGAAAAAAAAAAAAATCCTAAATGTATACAAAAAATAAGGTTAAATACAATGAAGGAAAAAATATGACTATAATAATGAAGGTTTAAAAAGATTTTTTTAATAGAAAGGTACTGTTAAGATAAACTAGTTAAAAAACATTAAAAAAGGAAGGAAGAAAGTTAAAAAAATAAGAAACTTAAAATAATAAAAAAAAAATTTAATTTTGCAAGACTAAAGGATCCTGGGGAGAAAGTCATGAATTCCATTCATTGCTTTCCCCTAGCACTGAAGTTCTGCTGTTCTTGATCGGTAAGCCTAGTCTTGGCTGGATGTTCTTGCTGATCTTTCGGGGCAGGAGCCTGTTGCAGTGATTCTCAAATGCCTTTGCCGGAGGCAGAATTTCACCAACCTAGCTAGAGGCTGTGCTAATTAATCTGGTCTGGTTTGCTCTCAGAGCTTTTGTTCCCTGAATGCTTTCCATAGAGCTCTGGAGGACGGGAATGAAAATGACAGCCTCCCAATCTCTGGCCTGGTGGATCCAAGAGCTCAGGGCCCCATTCCTCAGTGTGCCCTCAGAGAAAATTGGTCAATCACTCCTGTCTCCCTGGTCTTCGGCTGTGCTCTGAGCTCACCTGGCCTGTGACTGAGCTTTTTTGTCTCTGGCACAGAGCCCCATTTGGAATCTCCAAACACAGCAGATTTCTGTGGCATGCTTCTCTGGAGGAGAGAGGTGAGTCTCCCTGGATCTGCCATTTTGGGGTCCTTTCTCGAAGAGCGGTGGCCTGCCTGTGCCACGGATCACGGTTTAAGGTAACCTTGAGCTGAGAACTGACTCCTCGGCTCTGTCTATGCAGCCGGCTTCCCCACTTCAATGCCTGGGAGCTCTGCCACACTCAGACATCCCCGGTCTTTCTGTGACTCTGTGGGACCTGAGACCACACTGTCCCCACAAGGGCCCCTGCTTGGCCTCTGGAGCGACATCCCTCCATGGAGCAGACTTCTGAAAGTTCTGATTTTGTGCTCCGTTGCTCCACTGCTTGTTGGGAGCCAGCCCTTCCCCCTACGATTTATCTTCCCATCGCTTTGGATTCACTTCTCTGCACATCCTACCTTTCAGAAAGTGGTTGATTTTCTGTTCCTAGAATTGCTGCTTTTTTTTTTTCTTTTTGATCTCCTGTTGGGTATGTAGGTGTTTGAAATGGTTTGATAACTACCTAGCTGAACTCCTGCGACTTGATGTCATCTCAGTCTGCTACTCCTCCACCATCTTGCCTCCAACCTGTACCAAGTATTTCTTTAGAGGTGACTTACCTAATCCTCACAACAATACTTTGAGATAGGTATTTTTATTATCGCTCCTATTTTACAGGTAGGAAAATTAAGGTTTAGAGTCATTAATTTTCCCAACATTACATTCGGCAGAGCAAGAATTCAAACATAGGAAGTCTGATTCCACAATGCAAGCTCTCATCTGATTCTTTCCACATGTGAAAAAGACCTGGGAATTAGGGTTAAAGATAAGCTTGAGAAGGTTCTCCAAGTACAGCAAAAAAAAAGCCAGTTCATATTTAGGGTACATTCATGCACCAATAGGGTCCAGTATGTATGCTATGTTCTATGCTATTCAGATTCCATCTGTAGTGGGGTGTTCAAGTTTGGATGATACATTTTAACAGGTACTAACAAACTGAAAATGACTATGATAATGACAGGGGTTGAAAATGATCTCAAGAGAGAAACAGATGGAAATGTTTCGGTTTGATGAAAGTGTGCAAGGAGTCAGAGAGATAGATGTCTTTGGGAAAGACTGCTGTCCAGCAGGTTGACCATACCTTGATTTAATCACTATGGATCCTCATTCTGTTCCTAGACTTGAACGTTCAAGGGTTTTACTGTAGCAATTAATCAATATTCAGAGTTGATCATACATTTGGCAACTGAGTCATACTAACCAAACTTCTAAGAGACTGATACATATGCTGGAACATAAACACCAAACAGATTTCATACATGTATTAGCTGATCAGAGCACCTTTTTGTTTTTAGAGGGTGTTAAAATATTCTTCTGTCAGAATGTGTATAATATTGTTGTAAGGTAAGTTACTACCTTGCAAGTAGGATAAAATTGCAAGCCCTTGATATTTTCTGACTTAGGGTGATGGTCAAAAATTGACATCTTGTGGGGACCTGGGTGGCTCAGTGGGTTAAAGCCTCTGCCTTTGGGTCAGGTCATGATCCCAGGGTCCTGGGATTGAGCCCCGTATTGGGCTCTCTGCTTGACATGGAGCCTGCTTCCTCTTCTCTCTCTGCCTGCCTCTCTGCCTACTTGTGGTCTCTGTCAAATAAATAAATAAAATCTTAAAAAAAATTGACGTCTTGTTATTTTATTAACTGAACTTATTCATAGGAATAATATTCTGTATGTGCTTTTGAACATCTGTATCTTGTCTGCAAATTGTTTTTATTTTTTACTTGTTTTGGGTCATTTTTAATTGGATGGTAGATTACTATTGCTTTTTCTTTTTCTACAATGTAAACCATTTTTCAAAATTATATGTAACATTACGGAAAATTATTTAAAGTCAGTACATTTTTATTTAAGGAATTTTATATGTTGTGTTTCCTTCCATGGCCCATCAAGTTCAGAGCAGTTCCTCTAAAGCTTGACTCAGGTTTTATCTTCCATATGGGTCTTTTGAAAAGAACCTATGCTTAATTCATAGTTGTGTTGTGCTCAGTCAATAATTATTTTAGTTGGGCTTCTTTTATTTCCACTTGACTATGGACATACTGATGACATACTTCAAACATTTACCCACCTGGAATCCTTGAGATCTAATCTCTTCAAGTGATTTACTTTAGGGCCACTTTTAGGGTCAAATCATAGTCGCTTCCCATTTATCATTCCCAAGTATAGTACAGACTGTGGGATATGCCAATAGCTTAGGTCAAAATATTTAACCATTTGGCCTTTCATAGTTTTATAACTCTGTCTTATAGTTCTTTCCCACAGACCTAAAAAATAATTCTGTTAGGAAAGCAAAACCACATCATTACTCGATGAGGCATTTTCAGTGACATGGGTCTACAGGAAAGCCCCATGGGGATAGATCTCAGTTACCTCAGTTGTTTCTTATTGATTGATATAATATAATAAAATATAATATGATATAATATAATATATATAATATATATAAAATATAAATGTATGCATATATAAAATATTAATCTATGTTTAGCTAATTCATATAAAATGAGATTGATATGTATATGTCATAAAAATTAGTTAAAAATGTTGATGTATCAGTTACAGGATTGTCTGTCATAGTTCACTTGCTTTTTGACTTTCTATTTTATTTTATTTTAACTCTATTGTAGTTAACATACAGCATTATATTAGTTTTACGTGTAAATATAGTGATTTAATAACACTATACATTACTTGGTGCTTATCGTAAGGGTACTCTTTAAGTTCCTTCACTTATTTCACCCATCATCCCTACCCATCTCTCCTCTGGTAACCATTAGTTAGTTCTCTGTAGTTTTTTTTTTTTTTTTTTTAAGATTTTATTTATCCACTTGCAGAGAGAGAGAGAAAGTACAAGAGGGAGAGCACAAGCAGGGGGAGTGTCAGGCAGAGGGAGAGAGAGAAGCAGTCTCCCTACTGAGCAAGGAGCCCAATGTGGGGCTTGATCCTAGGACCCTGGGATCATGACCTGAGCTGAAGGCAGACACTTAACTGACGGAGCCACCCAGGTACCCCATTGTCTGTAGTTAAGTGACTTTCTTTATATGTCTTCTGCCATTATCAAAACAGCTTTCTTCGGGGGGAGGAGTCAAGATGGCAGAGAAGTAGCAGGCTGGGACGACATCAGGTAGCAGGAAACCAGCTAGATAGCTTATCAAACCATTGCAAACACCTACAAATCCAACAGGAGATCGAAGAGAAGAAGAGCAGCAATTCTAGAAACAGAAGATCGACCACTTTCTGAAAGGTAGGACCAGCGGAGAAGTGAATCCAAAGCAATGGGAAGATAGACCGCGGGGGGAGGGACCGGCTCCCGGCAAGTGGCTGAACAATGGAGCACAAAATCAGGACTTTTAGAAATCTGCTCCACTGAGGGACATAGCTCCAGAGGCTAAACCGGGGTGATGCCCACGTGGGGTCAGTGTGGCCCCAGGTCCCGTGGGGTCACAGAAGGATCGGGGGTGTCTGAGTGTCACAGAGCTCACAGGTATTAGAACAGAGAAGCCGGCCACAGAGACAGAGCTGAGGAGTGAGTCCTCAACTCGGGATTACCTTAAATTGTGGTCTGTGGCGCAGGCCACTGCTCTGTGAGTGGGGTCCCCACAAGATTCAGGGAGACACCCCCTGGAAGAGCTCAGGGGTCTGCGGGGTTCAGAGACTCCAGGTGGGGCTGTGTGCCAGAGACAGAGATGCTTGGTCACAGGCTGGTTGAGCTCGGAGCGTGGCTGGAGGCCAGGGAGACAGGAGTGATTGAGCGCTTTTCTTTAAGCTGCACTGAAGAGTGGGGACCCGTGCTCTCAGCTCCTCCAGGCCGGAAACTGGGAGGCCCCCATTTTCAGTCCCATCCTCTGGAACTCTACGGAAAGCGCTCAGGGAACAAAAGCTCCCGAAAGCGAACCCAAGCAGATTACTTAGCCTGGACACTGGTAAGGGCGGTGCAATTCTGCCTCAGGCAAAGACACTTCAGAATCACTATGACAGGCCCCTCCCCCAGAAGATCAACAAGAAATCCAGCCAAGACCAAGTTCACTTACCAAGGAGAACAGCGGAATTCCAGAGGAGGAGAAAGCAAAGCATGGAATTCATGGCTTTCTCCCCATGATTCTTTAGTCTTGCAGTTAATTAATTTTTTAATTTAATTTTTTTTCTTCTGCTTAATTTTTTATAACTTTTACCTGTTCCTCTTTTAACGTTTTTTAACTAGTTTATCTTAACAATACCTTTCATAAAAAAAATTAATAATCTTTTTTGAACCTTCATTCTTATAGTCATATTTTATTCTTCATTGTATCTAATTTTATTTTTTATATACACATAAGGCTTTTTCTTCTAAAAAATTTGGCATACAACTTCTAATAGATCAAAATATACCCTAAATCTAGCTCCAGGCTTGTTCTAGTCTCCAGCCTGAGCAAATTTTCTCCATTTCCTTTTTCTTTATTCTCCCAACCAACTTACTTTATCAACTCCTTTTATTAAAAAAATTAAAAAAAATTTTTTTTCATCTTTATAGGCATATTCCATCCCTTCATTGTGTTTACCCTTATATATGTTTTTCATTCTTTAAAATTTTGGGAAGTAGTTTCTTCTAAGAGACCAAAATACTCCCCAAATTAAGTGGGTGACCCTGTTCCAGTCACCAGTCTAATATATATATTTTTTCTTTTTAATATTTTTTCTTTAATTGTTTTCTTTTTTTAACTTTTTTTTCCTCTGAACTTCTTTTTATCCCCTTTCTCCCCACCATGATTTGGGGTCTCTTCTGATTTGGTTAAAGCACATTTTCCTGGGATCTTTGTCACCCTCTTAGTATTTTGTTTGCTCCTTCATATATTCTTATCTGGACAAAATGACAAGGCAGAAAAACTCACCACAAAAGAACAAGAGGCAGTACCAAAGGCTAGGGACGAAATCAATATGGACATTGGTAATATGTCAGATCTAGAGTTCAGAATGATGATTCTCAAGGTTCTAGCCGGGCTCAAAAAAGGCATGGAAGATATTAGATAAACCCTCTCTGGAGAGATAAAAGTCCTTTCTGGAGAAATAAAAAAACCTAAACTCTAACCAAGTTGAAATCAAAAAAGTTATTAATGAGGTGCAATAAAAAGTGGAGGCTCTTACTGCTAGGATAAATGAGGCAGAAGAAAGAATTAGTGATATAGAAGACCAAATGACAGAGAATAAAGAAGGTGAGCAAAAGAGAGACAAACAAGTACTGGACCACGAGGGCAGAATTCGAGAGATAAGTGACACCATAAGACGAAACAACATTAGAATAATTGGGATTCCAGAAGAAGAAGAAAAAGAGAGGGGAGCAGAAGGTATATTAAAGATAATTATTGTAGAGAATTTCCCTAATATGGCAAAGGGAACAAGCATCAAAATCCAGGAGGTGCAGAGAATCCCCCTCAAAATCAATAAGAATAGGTCCACACCCCATGACCTAATAGTGAAATTTACAAGTCTTAGTGACAAAGAGAAAATGCTGAAAGCAGCCTGGGAAAAGAAGTCTGTAACATACAATGGTAAAAATATTAGATTGGCAGCAGACTTATCCACAGAGACCTGGCAGGCCACAAAGAACTGGCATGATATATTCAGAGTACTAAACGAGCAAAACATGCAGCCAAGAGTACTATATCCAGCTAGGCTATCATTGAAAATAGAAGGAGAGATAAAAAGCTTCTGACACAAACAAAAACTGAAAGAATTTGTAAATACCAAACCAGCTCTACAGGAAATATTGAAAGGGGTCCTCTAAGCAAAGAGAGACCCAAAAGTAGTAGCCCAGAAAGGAACAGAGACAATATACAGTAACAGTCACCTTACAGGCAATACAATGGCACTAAATTCATATCTCTCAATAGTTACCCTGAATGTAAATGGGCTAAATGCCCCAATCAAAAGACACAGGTTACCAGAATGGATCAAAAAACAAAACCCATCAATATGCTGCTACAAGAAACTCATTTTGATCCAAAGACACCTCCAGATTTAAAGTGAGGGGGTAGAAAACAATTTACCATGCTAATGGACATCCAAAGAAAGCTGGGGTGCCAATCCTTTTACTGATAAATTAAATTTTAAGCCAAAGACTATAATAAGAGATGAGGAAGGACACTATATCATACACAAAGGGTGTGTCCAACAAGAAGATCTAACAATTTTAAATATCTATGCCCCTAACATGGGAGCAGCCAACTATATAAACCAATTAATACAAAATCAAAGAAACACATCGACAATAATCCAATAATAGTAGGGGACTTTAACATCCCCCTCACTGAAATGGACAGATCATCGAAGCAAAAGATCAACAAGGAAATAAAGGCCTTATATGACACACTGGACCAGATGGGCATCACAGATATATTCAGACCATTTCATCCCAAAGCAACAGAATACACATTCTTCTCTAGTGCACATGGAACATTCTCCAGAATAGATCACATCCTGGGTCATAAAGCAGGTCTCAACCATTATCAAAAGATTGGGATCATTCCCTGCATATTTTCAGACCACAATGCTCTGAGGCTAGAACTCAGTCACAAGAGGAAATTTGGAAAGAACCCAAATACATGGAGACTAAACAGCATCCTTCTAAAGAATGAATGGGTCAACCAGGGAAATTAAAGAAGAATTGAAAAAATTCATGGAAACAAATGATAATGAAAACACAACTGTTCAAAATCTGTGGGACACAGCAAAGGCAGTCCTGAGAGTAAAATATATAGCAATACAAACCTTTCTCAAGAAACAAGAAAGGTCTCAAATACACAACCTAATCCTATACCTAAAGGAGCTGGAGAAAGAACAACAGGCAAAGCCTAAACCCAGCAGGAGAAGAGAAATAATAAAGATCAGAGCAGAAATCAATGAAATAGAAACCAAAAAAACCATTAGAACAAATCAAGGAAACTAGGAGCTGGGTCATTGAAAGAATTAATAAGATTGATAAACCCCTGGCCAGACTTATCAAAAAGAAAAGAGAAAGGACCCAAATAAATAAAATCATGAATGAAAGAGGAGAGATCACAACCAACACCAAAGAAATACAAACAATTATAAGAACATACTATGAGCAACTCTTTGCCAAAAAATTTGACAATCTGGAAGAAATGGATGCATTCCTAGAGACCTATAAACTACCACAACTGAACCAGGAAGAAATGGAAAACCTGAACAGACCCATAACCAGTAAGGAGATTGAAACAGTCATCAAAAATCTCCAAACAAACAAAAGCCCAGGGCCAGATGGCTTCCCAGGGGAATTCTATGAAACATTTAAAGAAGAATTCATTCCTATTCTCCTGAAACTGTTCCAAAAAATAGAAATGGAAGGAAAACTTCCACACTCATTTTATGAGGCCAGCATCACCTTGATCCCAAAACCAGACAAGGATCCCAACAAAAAAGAGAATTACAGACCCATATCCTTGATGAACACAGATGCAAAAATTCTCATGAAAATACTAGCCAATAGGATCCAACAGTACATTAAAAGGATTATTCACCAGGACCAAGTGGGATTTATTCCAGGGCTGCAAGGTTGGTTCAACATCTGCAAATCAATCAAAGTGATACAATACGTTAATAAAAGAAAGAACAAGAACCATATGATACTCTCAATAGATGCTGAAAAAGCTTTTGACAAAGTATAGCATCCTTTCTTGATCAAAACTCTTCAAAGTGTAGGGTAGAGGGTACATACCTCAATATCATCAAAGCCATCTATGAAAAACCCACAGCAAACATCATTCTCAATGGAGAAAAACTGAGAGCTTTCCTGCTAAGGTCAGGAACATGGCAGGGATGTCCATTATCACCACTGCTATTCAACATAGTAGTAGAAGTCCTAGCCTCAGCAATCAGACAACAAAAAGAAATTAAAGGCATCCAAATGGACAAAGAACACTCAAACTCTCACTGTTTGCATATGCTATGATAGTATATGTGGAAAGCCCAAAAGAATCCACTCCAAAACTGCTAGAACTTGTACAGGAATTCAGTAAAGTGTCAGGATATAAAATCAATGCACAGAAATCAGTTGCATTTCTTTACACCAACAACAAGACAGAAGAAAGAGAAATTAAGGAGTCAATCCCATTTACAATTGCACCCAAAACCATAAGATACCTAGGAATAAACCTAACCAAAAAGGCAAAGAATCTATACTCAGAAAACTATAAAGTACTGATGAAAGAAATTGAGGAAGACACGAAGAAATGGAAAAGTGTTCCATGCTCATGGATTGGAATAACAAATATTGTGAAAATGTCTATGCTACCTACAGCAATCTAGACATTTAATGCAATCCCTATCAAAATCCCATCCAGTTTTTTTCAAAGAAATGGAATAAATAATCCTAAAATTTATATGGAACCAGAAAAGACCTCGAATAGCCAAAAGAATATTGAAAAAGAAAGCCAAGTTGGTGGCATCACAATTCTGGACTTCAAGCTCTATCACAAAGCTGTCATCATCAAGAGAGTATAGGCCTGGCACAAAAACAGACACATAGATCAATGGAACAGAATAGAGATCCCAGAAATAAACCCTCAACTCTATGGTCAACTAATCTTTCACAAAGCAGGAAAGAATGTCCAATGGAAAAAAGTCTCTTCAACAAATGGTGTTGGGAAAATTGGACAGCCACATGCAGAAAAATGAAACTGGACCATTTCCTTATACCACACATGAAAATAGACTCAAAATGGAGGAAGGACCTCAATGTGAGAAAGGAATCCATCAAAATCCTTGAGGAGAACACGGGCAGCAACCTCTTTGACCTCAGCCGCAGCAACTTCTTCCTAGGGACATTGCCAAAGGCAAGGGAAGCAAGGGCAAAAATGAACTATTGGGATTTCATCAAGATCAAAAGCTTTTGCACGGCAAAGGAAACAGTTAACAAAACCAAAAGACAACTGACAGAATGGGAAAAGATATTTGCAAACGACATATCAGATAAAGGGCTAGTATCCAAAATCTATAAAGAGCTTAGCAAACTCAACACTGAAAGAACAAATAATCCAATCAAGAAATGGGCAGAGGACATGAACAGACATTTCTGCAAAGAACACATCCAGATGGCCAACAGACATTAGAAAATGAAAAAATGCTCCACATCACTCGGCATCAGGGAAATACAAACCCAAACCACCTCACACCAGTCAGAATAGCTAAAATTAACAAGTCGGGAAATGACAGATGCTGGCGAGGATGTGGAGAAAGGGGAACCCTCCTACACTGTTGGTGGGAATTTAAGCTGGTGCAACCTCTCTGGAAAACAGCAAGGAGTTTCCTCGAAGAGTTGAAAATAGAGCTACCCTATGACCCAGCAATTGCACTACTGGGTATTTACCCTAAAGATACAAACATAGTGATCTGAAGGGGCATGCTTATAGCAGCAATGTCCACAATAGTGAAACTATGGAAAGAATCTAGATGTCCATCAACAGATGAATGGATAAAGAAGAAGTAGTATATATATACAATGGAATACTATGCAGCCATCAAAAGAAATGAAATCTTGTCATTTTCGACGACGTGGATGGAACTAGAGGGTATTATACTTAGTGAAATAAGTCACTCAGAGAAAGACAGCTATCATATGATCTCCCTGATATGAGGAAGTGGAGATACAATGTGGGGGATTTGGGGGGTAGGAAAAGAATAAATGAAACAAGGCGGGATCAGGAGGGAGATAAACCATGAGACTCTTAATCTCACAAAACAAAATGAGGGTTGCTGGGGGAGGGAGGAGGGTCAGGAGAGGGGGGTGGGGTTATGGACATTGGGGAGGGTATGTGCTATGGTGAGTGCTGTGAAGTGTGTAAGTCTGCCGATTCACAAGACCTGTACCCCTGGGGCTAATAATACATTATATGTTTATTAAAAAAAACCAAACAGCTGTCTTCCCTCAAGATTATGGTTTTCCATTTTTTATCCTTTAAAAAATTTACATTTTTAAATACAACTGGAATTTATTTTAAAGTGTAGCATGAAGAAGGCATTTTTATTTAATTTTTTCCTTCTCCTAACATCATTTATTAAACACTCTTTCATTTCCTGACTTGTTTTAAAAGCCTCATTTATCATATACTAAGCTCTTCTGTATGCATATATATATTCTGGATTTTTAATTCTGTTCTATTCACCTATTTGCCTTTTTTCACAATGCACATTATTTCAAATATTGTGACTTTATGGTACATGTTGATATCTGTTTAAATAAGTCCTTTTTTTGGTTCTTTTTCTAAAGAATCTTGACTTTTTTTTGCCACATCTCAAAGGTGAACTTTAGAATTAGCTTGCCAATTCTATAAAATACTCTGTTGGACTACTTATTTATTTATTTATTTGACAGAGAGAGAGAGAGAGAGAGAGAGAGGTCACAAGTAGGCAGAGAGCCAGGGAGAGAGAGACTCTACCTGCTGAGTAGAGAGCCCAAGGCGGGGCTCCATCCCAGGACCCTGAGATCATGGCCTGAGCGGAAGACAGAGGCTTAACACACTGAGCCACCCAGGCTCCCCACCATGTTGGAATTTTGATTAAAATTGCATCACATGTATTATTTAATTTGGAGAGCATATCTATATAATATTGAACCTTTTTATCTAGGAATATCTTTTAAGGCTTTCATTAAAATTATATGGTTGTCTTCAATACATCTCATACTTTTAAGTTTTTTTACGTAATTCAGGGTTTCATTGAAATTGAATTATAGCACTCTATTACATTTTCAAATTAGTTGTTGCTGATTAGGAATAGCATGAGATTTTTATACGTTAATCTTGTTTCTGTCTTTCTGAAAATTGTGATTAGTCCATAGAGATATTATGTGATTGCCTTGGATTTTCTGGGTATATATATCTACTTTGCCAGTATATTTATAAATATTTCCTATTTATTTTTTTCTGATCTATTTGTGTTGGTATTAACTCTAGGGCAAATTATTGACCATAAAAGTAGGCATCATTTTATCTTGTTCTTGACTTTTATGGAGACGTGGTATTTTACTCTTAAGAATAGTTTACAGATATTTTACTTTTCAGAATGACATTTGGAAATTGGCAAAATGTTGATAAGTGTTGAAGATGAGTGATTGGTACACAGAGCTCATTATTCTTTCTGTGTGTATATGTTTGAAATTTTCATAATAAATTAGGTTAAATAAAAAAATAGAGCTGAATAAAAAAGTAAGAATTGTTTTAGGCTTTTGGATGGAAATCCCTTTTCAATTTAAGAAAGTACCTTTTTCCCCTACCTTACTGTAAATTTTCTATTTGGGATAGGTATAGAATATGCGTCTTCAAAAAACTATTTTTGAAAGAATAACTGTGACAGGGCCCTACCCAAATCAAAAGACCAAGGAAAAGCGTGAGAATCTCAATATAAAAATTGGAGTTCAGGGGCGCCTGGGTGGCTCAGTGGTTAAAGCCTCTGCCTTCGACTCAGGTTATGATCCCAGGGTCCTGGGATGGAGCCTCACACTGGGCTCTCTGCTCAGTGGGGAGGCTGCCTCCTCCTCCTCTCTCTCTCTGCCTGCCTCTCTGCCTACTTGTGATCTGCCTGTCAAATAAATAAAAATCTTTAAAAAAAAAATTTGAGCTCACAAAATATTTAGATTGGCTTCTCTCTCTTTTCACCAACTGACAGTTTTCAGTAAAAAAAGTGATGCCTCGAGGGCTCTCGCCCATTGCTGAAAACACAGAAGGAACTAAGTAAATCATATATCATTGTTCAAGGGCTTTTTGGAGGAGAGAGAGGTAGGTCATGGTAGCTGTGTTGTACCACCCTGGTCTCCCTCTCAGGACCGAAGGATTTATCCCCCCAGCTGCCTGGATTATAGTTGGCGGACACTTCTCAGCTGCCAACCCTTTCCAGGAATTGCCCATGGCTAGAAGGAACCACCCTGCTCCAGCTTCTGCACCCTTCCCGGGAGCAGCTGCATCCAATGGCTGGCCTGCGTGGGGCTCTAAAATCCTAGCTTCCTTGCCCAACTCAGAACAGGTTGAAAGGGCTTTCCCAGCTTCCAAGCTCCGCGCAGGGTGGCTGAAGCTTTAGGGCTGCCAGATAAAATAAATACCGATGCCCAGTTAACTTTCAGTTTCAGATAAACAACAATTTTTTAGAATCAGTGTGTCCTATATATTGCATGGGACATATTGCTGCTAGAATCCTTTTCACTGTTTATCTCAAATTCAAAGTTAACTGTGTTTATTTGCTAAATCTGGCAGCAATGAGGCATCGGGGCCTGATTTCTTCTTCCGGAAGTGTGCATCTTTTACTTATTCCACAGCTGTTGATTCTTGAGAACAGCCCCGACCAGCTCCCTGCATGCTACTGTTGTCTCACAGTCGGCTTTCTCTGTAACGAGTCTGCGATAGAGAATCAAAACACTTTTCCTTGCCCTGCCCAAATTTCAGAACTCATTGAGAGATTGGCACACGTGTCAAAAAGACAGAGATCTCTCTAGATTGATTATTGAAGAGCGGAGATTAGAGAATGTGGCTAGGTCAGAGCCTAACAGGTTTGCTCATCTGTCATTCCCAATCGAATGTACTCAGAGTGCTGCATAAGCTTTTTTTTTTATAGCTGTTCCTGTCACCTGTTCGTCAATTCGGTAAGTCATTCCTCTTCCTCCTGGGAGCTGGAAGGGGGTGGGCAAGGAGCCAGGACTGTTAACTCTTCCTACTATCACTCTGCATGAAAACAAAGCCAAGGGAAAGAGGTCTCGAACTAAACTCGGATTTGTGAAGGATAAAAGCAGCTGTGTTCAAACGGTCAGTGCAAATGATCATGTATAAGCCTGATGCAAAATCGGCTAGACCTTTGAAAGTATGGATTCTGTGTCTTTTGCCTCCTCTGAATTTTCTCCTCTAAGTGAGGGATTTCCTCAGGACTTATGCTTGTCTCTTTTCTTGATCTGTGTGATCTGCTTTGTCAAGCTAGCTAGGCGTAATGTAATACTTTCAGAGGCGTGATCTTCAAGTACACATGTGCTTTGGCCTCTCCCCTGAGCTTCATTCAGTTCTGTATTTCCAGCAGTTTCATCCTCTACCCCTCAATTTTCTGGAAATACCCTGAATGCAGTCGGTTTCTGCCTCAGTCACTCCCTTGCTTGGGTGTGGACAAATTCTCATCCAGGTTGCCAAGCGATGAGGGATCTGTTGCGAGGAGAATGCACATGGGGACCTCGGAAAGCAAACATCAAGGCTTCCAGAGGAGCGGGACTGGAGGATGGGACAAGACATGAATGGCTTTCATTTAAAGTGTTCAAAGGACCTGTTTTTGAGTGCTTATTATGTGCTAGGCAAGGAAGGAATCCCAAAACACCCAGTAAAGGACCTCAGCTGTAGCTGTTGGTAGATTTCTACTCTAGTAACTCATTCTCAATGGACCTCACTTTCTGTATGTCTTGCTTCCTTCTGTCTTAGCTGCTGGCTTGGGTTTTCCCTCTGTCTCACAGCTTTAATGTCTTCATTTTACTTATGCTTTATGGTTCTTCTTAAGTTTATGACTCTTCTTGGCATCCTTTCAGGGTCACCTACATATAACAGCCTGATTTCCTTGTATATATGTGGGTTTTTTCTCCCCAGACTCCTGAGGCAGGTAATTTGATTGGCCGGGAGCAGGTTTTTGAGCCAGGGCTGGTCATAGGTCCCTGATCAGCCTGTAAGTTGGCTGCCTCTGGGTCAGATATTGATACCAGTCTAACCAGTTATGGCTGGAGGGATTATGTGGTCCCTGAAGATTGTCCTTCATTCCTCTTGCAAGCCCCAAGTCAGGGTGAGCACAATGATCCGTGTAGGTCAATCTCTTCCCTTTTGTTAAAGGAACAACCATCTTGTATTCCAGTTAGTTGGAAAACCCTGGTCTCGTATTTGAATCCATTTTTCTCTTGATTTCCAATTTGTACCTGCACAACCATATTGATTCTTTGTAGACTGTCAGCTCAGGCTTCAATACCCAAATACCATAGACTGGATGGCTTAAACAACAGAAATTTATTTCTTATGATTCTGGAGGCTGGAGAGTCAAAGATCAAGATGGCAGCATTGAGTCAGGTCCTGATAAAGGCTGTGTTCTTGGTTTACAGATGGCCACCCTGTGTCCTCACATGGCAGAGAGAGCGACAGAGTGAGCAAGCAAGCAAGCAAGCTCTCTGGTGTCTTTTCTTATAAAGGCATTAATCCCATAATGAGAGGCCTACCCTCAGAATCTCATCTAATCCTTATTACCTTCCCAAAGATCCCATCACCCAGTACCATCATGTCAGGGGTTAGGCTTCCAGTATGAGTTCTGGGGGGACACAAACATTCAGTCCACAACATGGGCGATTACTTGTTACCTTGTCTTCATTCTCACTGTAACTGTTCAGATCCAGAAACTCCTTATATTCTTTCTCACTTATAATAACCTCCTAATATATGTTTCCCTATTCAGCTGATTTCACATCCTGCTTCCAGACTAACTTTCTTAAAGTTCATTTTTTTTACTCTGCCGCTCAAATAACTTTAATACCTCCTTGCAGTTAATTGAATAAAGTTCGAATGTCTTCACTTGACATTCAAGGCCTTTCATGATGTAGGCCAATGGATGCTTTTTAATATGTTCTCCAATCATTTTTCTTTTTTTTTAAAGTTTTTTTTTTTTTTAAAGATTTTAGTTATTTATTTGAGAGAGAGAAAGAGAATGAGAGAGAGAGAGCATGAGAGGAGAGAGGTCAGTGGGAGAAGCAGACTCCCTGTCAAGCAGGGAGCCTGATGCGGGACCCGATCCCAGGACTCCAGGATCATGACCTGCGCCCAAGGCAGTCGCTTAACCAACTGAGCCACCCAGGTGCCCCAGTCATTTTTCTTTTTTTGTCTTTGAGTCTGTGTTTCTTAAAGAGGTGTCCTTAGGACATCTGACCCAGATTTACGTGGACCTTGTTGAGAGTTGTTTCTTAAGAGCCTCAGTAGAAACAGTGAATATCTCTGTGAGAGGGGCTCAAGAATCTGTACTGAAAACAGAAACCCTAGCTGTTTCTTATACATGTTAAACTTCAGGATTGTACCCTGTATAGTCAGGAACGGTGAGGAAAAGGAGAGTCCTTATTTTTGTGGATACTCTGGAAGGAGAGATAAGGAGTGTTTTTTTTTTTTTTTTTTAATGGGTTAAGGTAGGGATTAGGCTTCTCTGGGGGTTTCACTGCCATTAAAAATGGCCAGTTCATCCTATGCATCAAAAGGCTGGTGATTCTAATTCATTTCCCTTTATTTCTTTCTTTCCTTCTCCTTTTTTTTTTCTTTTTAAGAGTTTATTTATTTATTTATTAAAAAAAAGATTTATTTATTTATTTATTTGACACAGAGAGAGAGATCACAAGCAGGCAGAGAGAGGGGGAAACACAGACTCCCCCCTGGGCAGAGAGCCCGACGTGGGGCTCGATCCCAGGACCCTGAGATCATGACCTGAGCCGAAGGCAGTGGTTTAACCCACTGAGCCACCCAGGCGCCCCAAGAGTTTATTTATTTATTTGAGAGAGAGAGAAGGTGCAAGAGGAAGGACAGAGGGAGAGGGAGAAGCAGGCTTCCCGCTGAGCAGGGAGCCCGATGTGGGGCTTGATCCCAGTACCCCAGGATCATGACCTGAGCTGAAGGCAGATGCTTAAGGACTGAGCCACCCAGAAGCCCCTAATTCTTTAAGGCAGTGTTTTTCTCTTCTTTTCCCTTCTCTTTTCTCTTTTCTCCTCTCCTCTCCTCCTTTTTTTCAAGGCAGTGATTTTCAATCTGTGCTCTGAGGAAAATCAGAGGCCCACAGAAGTGAGGGGCACCTGATTTTGAGATGGGCTTCATAACTTCATTTTCTCTACTTTCACTAAAATAATTGCATTTTTATCTGCTTTACATTTTCAGGTTCTGTCTAAGATTATATCTGGTTTTTGTCTTTTGTTTTTATTTTTGTGGGGGGTTTGCTATTTATTTATGACAATATTCCACATCCATGATCCTCTCCAGGCCAGTCGGAGGATGAAGTCATCAGACTCACCCACTCTTCTAATGGCTCCACAGATAGTGTAGGTTTTAAAATTGGCCATTGAATGTGCCTGGCTAGCTCAGTCGGTAGAGCAAGAGACTCTTAAAATTGGCCATTGAGGGTGCCTGGGTGGCTCAGTTGGTTAAGCGGCTGTCTTTGGCTCAGGTCATGATCCCAGGATTCTAGGATTGAGTCCTGTATCGGGCTCCCTGCTCAGCAGGAAGTCTGCTACTCCCTCTACCCTTCTCCCCTGCTCATGATCTCTCTCTCTCTCAGTCTCTGTCAAATAAATAAATAAAATCTTAAAAAAAATAAAGTCGCCATTGAACCTACCTGGCATCTTGTCAACCTCAGCCATGTTCATCTGCATGGGTGTGTGGTCCTTGGTGCCCATGATGGCAGTTGCTGGCAGAGCATTTCTGCAGCAGGGACAGGTCCACGGGCTCACTAGCCTCATTCTGCATGTTGATGGCATGCCGGCAGCCACTGCCACGGAGTGCGAGCACAGAAAGAAAATTAAGAGATATTTGAAAGAAATGTTCTAAGGTTTTCTAAGTGTCTCTGTTCTGGGCTTTCTTTTTCTTTCTTTCTTTCTTTCTTTCTTTCTTTCTTTCTTTCTTTCTTTTTTTGTATTAAATTCAAGTTAGTTAATATATCCTGTATTATTAATTTTAGGGTAGAGTTTAATGATTCATCAGTTGCGTATAACACCCAGTTCTGTCCTAGTTTAATCATACCTTTTCCTCTTCCAACTTTCAAACCATTTGAGAAGTAAATACAGTAGTCAGATGGAGAGTTAAAAAAAATCAGCTTTATAATTAGTAATGCTCAATTGGGGATTGCAGCCTGGATCCATGGCAACAATCAGGTTTTCCAATACCATCTCTCCAAGACTGAACTTTAGGAAAACTCACCTATAGGACCAATACCTTTCTCTGATAGTCCTCAGTTTAAAAAAAAAAAAAATTATTTATTTATATGAGAGAGAGAGAGAGAGAGAGAGAAGAGAGATCGTGGTGGGGTGGGGGACAGAGAGAGAGAGAACATCACAAGCAAACTCCCTGCTGAACATGGAGCCTAATGTGGGGCTCGATCCTAGGACCCTGAGGTCATAACCTGACCCAAAATCAAGAGTTGGTTGCCCAACTGACTGAGCCACCCTGGCACCCCAGTCCTCAGTTTTTTTTTTTTTAATCTTTTATTAGTTCTTAGTGTTTTCTATGTGGCATATTTCCTTGATCGAGATGGTCAGTTTTTCCAGATGGTCCTACTTCTTTCTTCCTGAGACCACAATTCTAATACCAACCACAACTCCTCTGTGGATTATCTTTTGCCATGGGAAGGCTCTGAAATGGGACAGAAGAGGAGCCTGGTGGTCAGCATGGCTGCTCTGGATTCCTGGCACGAGTCCCCATTCTATTTCTTGTTTCAATTCATGCCCAGCTATGTTAGTCAGAGAATATTAGAAGTCAGGCAGTGAGCAGGGATGACAGCATAAAATTTTTCAAATAATATAATGTCAGCAATATAAAAACATCCCCAAATCAAAAGTCCAATAACTAACGTTTCTTTCCTTTATATAAATTTAAGTACAGAAATTAGAGCTCTTACTAACTTGTCATTCTCCTCAATTTCAGAGGGGTCTCACTCAGACTCTGGGTAGAATCACTTTCAATTTCTTCACCTTTGGCAGCTTTGGCATTTCCCTACTGGGATAGATACTGTTTCCTGTAAGAGTTATCAGCACCATAAACTAAATATTTGCTCTTTCATAGTACATGATTGCATTTTACTTTGGCCTTTGAAATTAGGCCTTGTCATGTGACTCACACTGACCAGCGAAATGTGAACTGAAATGATGTGGCACCTCCTGGTGGAAAATTTATAAGCCAGTGCGCACTTTGCTTAGCTCTGTACTTCTGTCCTGGCCCTTGTGGAAATATTGGGTTGAGTTGGAACATGCAACAGATGAGGTCTCTGGTTTATTATAATAAGCAGAATCCCCTTGCTGAATGCTAATAGACATGCAGTGTGGACTGAAAAATAAACTGTCACTATGATCTAAACTATGTTTTGGAATTCCTTGTCACTGCATAACAATCTAGTTCATACTGACTGATGCACTCAGGAATATTGAAACTGAATTAATTCAACCTAAAGTCTTTCAAAAGCCCCAATTTTTAAGGAGTCTAAAATATGACTAGGTCACATAGAAATACAATTAACAAAAAAATTAAAACATAATCAAATCCCTTATCTCTTGAGTAGTTATTGCTTGTAATAGATAGTTCAGAACTTGATGTGCTCCTGACCAGACAGTCAGTAGGATTTGAAGGAGGGAGAGAGACAGTGGAAACACACATCTGCAAAGAGAAAGTCATCCTAGTCTTAGCTTCACCAGGTGGATATCAGTCAGTCTGTGTCAGTTGCTTGGAGACCATGGCCAATAAATAGAAACTCAGGGGAATCTTCCTCAAGAGATTAATTATGGATTAACTATGGCATGAGGCCCTGTGTTTTGCTGCATCTCGGGGAAAATTTATCTGTGCATAATGCATCCTATTTCAGGGAATAGCTTTTGTAAAATTTAGAAATTTGCAAAGGTGACATGCCCAGACAATTACATGAGGTGTCCTTCTTTCCTGTTCAACATCTTCAAAATCTTCTTAGTCCCATCTTTTGAGGCCTGTGTCTCTGCTACACTAGGGTAGAACCGAACGTGAGCTCTATAAGACATTGCTTCCACTTTTTTTTGGTGAGAGGCATTTCTAGTCCTTTACTACAATGGCTGTTTTCTCGGGCTCGTGCTTTGGAATCGTCCTGGCTAGGAGTCTGCACACTATGGTCTTCAGGCAGAGTCCAACCTGCTGCCTTGTTTTTATATGGTATTTTTATATTTATACTTAAACATAATGGTAATTTGTTGCAAACATTAATAAATATAATGTTCTTTACATTTTAAATGACTGAAAAAAATCAAAAGAATAATATTTTGTGATGCAAGAAGATGACATGAAAAATCCAATTTTAACATTCAAAGTTTTATAGTGATAAAACCATGCTGATTCATTTCTGTATTGCCTATGACTTCTTCCACATGCCACAGCAGAGTTGAATACTGGCAACTGAGACTGTGTGGCCTAATAACATATTTATTAGCTGGCCTTTTACGGGAAAAGCTTGCTAACTACTAGCCTAGGCACATAAGTTTTGCCTCCTTCAGCCAATCCCTGACTTGAAACTCTTATTAATGTCTTTGATGTATTCTTAGGGACCCGGTGAATATAGATACTTCTATAGTGAGTTCTATCTTGGACCTTGCTTTTCTTGTCCGCCACACCCCCCCTTTTTTTCTGGGCTTGACTAACTTCTAATACTTCAGGGGAACAAAACCACCTCCTTCTTTGCCTGTCTTTTTACTTGTTTTTGTTTTTCTCTTTTTCCTGGCCCAGTCATCTCTTCATAACACACTCTCCTAGATTTTTTACTGTGGCTTTTCTTTATAATGAGAGAGATGAAATCAAGGAGTTCGGCTTTGCATGAAACATTCATTGTTGACATGCATCTTGTCTGCCTTCAACTTTCAAGCATATAATTCCATCTAGGAGATACTCTTCCATGAGACTAGCACCTGTCCAGGCCTAGACTCTATATGTTTTTCTTGCCTGGCTCCCTCTTAGCCTGTCTCATTTTTTCTGCTTCTTAAAATCCTAACTTTAAAACTTCTAGGCCTGTTTCCTCCGGATATAAGCAATACTTGTGTCTATTCTTAAAATAGCCATATCATCTTGAAACTGACTCAGTAGGTTTTAAGAATTCTGCCCTGGCTGTCTCAATTTTCCCTCCCCAATCTGCCTGCATAGTCTATAACGACCTGGTGTGGTTTAAACAGCAGAAATTTATTCTCTCACAGTTCTGGAGGCTAGAAGTCTGAAATCAGAGTGTTGGCAGGGCTGGTTCCTTCTGAGGCTCTGCAGGAAGGAGCTGTTCCAACCCTCTGAGTCTCTGGCTTATAGATGGCAATCTTCTCTCTGTGTCTCTTCACATCATCTTCCCTCTATGTGTGTTTGTGTCTTGTGTCCAAATATGACACTTTGGATTAGGGTTCCACCCGAATCTGGTATAACCTAATTTTATTTTAACAAATTGCATCTGCAAGGATCCTATTTCCAAATAAAGTCACATTCTGAGATACTGAGGGCTAGGACCTCAACATATGAATTTTGAGGGGACACAATTCCCTTCAAGCTTCTCTCCCATACCTAGCCCTTCCTCCATAGGTTTCTTTGTACCCCTCATATCCTCTCTCTTCTGGTATCAACTCTTCTCATTATAGAGTATAATTTTTATGGGCAGTTAGATGGAAATATATGTATATCCTTTTTTCTTTTTGGTGTTCTAGCTTGGTTTTAAAAATTTCTTATTTTCCTTTTATATCGATTTATCTTTCTCTCTAGGGCCTTTTCCTTTCTTCTAAGGAATTCTCTTTCTTTCTCTAGAGTCTTACCTGGTCAACTGCTGTTCTCTTATTTTTTTACTTCCCCCGCCTCTGTTCTGACTCTGCTAGGAAAACTGAAGTATGTCCTTTAAAATCAATGTATTTCTTCTCTTATTCTTTGGGCAAAACTGATTCCCAGAGGCAGTGTGCCAGGAAGAGGACTTTGAACTTTTTTTTTCAGTTTAAAATTTAAATTAGAAAAATGAAAAGCAATTGTGGTAAAATACACATCAAATTAACTGTCTTAACCATTTTTAAGTGTATAGTTCCAAATGTAAAGTATATAAACATTGTTGCATTTTAATTATTTTTAACCTTTGGTTTACAATTTCATTGTTTGTCTTGCTTGCACCAAAAAGATGAAATACACCCTATAGAATGAATACTATGTTCTTCTCTTAATTTTTATTATGAAAGTTTTTAGATATAAAGAAAAGTCGAAAGAAGTATGATGAACACTCATATACCTACATTCAACAATATTATTTAATTGTATTTGTTTTATCTGTATGTATTTATATGCATAAATATATATTTATGTATTTTTGTGTTTATGAATGCATGTATGTGTATGAAAAAATATATAATTTTATGTACTGCCTGAAAGCAAATTATGGAAATCAGGACACTTTGTCCAATTTTTCATCATATATTACATAAAAATAAGGATAGTCTCTTATAGAACCACAATAGCATCATCACACCAAGGAAAAGGAACAAATTTCCTAATATCCTCTGATATTCAGTCCATATTCACATTTTCCCCGAATTGTCTTTTATAGTTTTTTTTTAAGTTGATTTTGAGAACCATCAAAGTTCATGCACTGCATTCCAATTCTTTTTTTCTACTAAGATACTTCTCATTTACGTTTGAAGCCAAAATTTGAGTCTCTAAAATAAAAAAGCTGTGGTGAACTTATGTAAATTAACTCATTACAGTGGACAATCCAAATGATTTCAAGAGATTTATTTATTTGAAAATTTCTTAAAAAAAGATTTTACTTATTTGGGAGAGAAAGAGTGAGTGAGAGAGAGCACACAAACAGGGGGAGTGACAGGCAGAGGGAGAGGGAGAAGCTAACTCCCCACTGAGTAGGGAGCCTGGCAAAGGGCTCCATCCCAGGACCCTGGGATCATGACCCAAGCCAAACACAGATGCTTAACCAACTGAGCCACCCAGGCACCTGGATTTCAAGAGATTTATACTCAGTTCTTTCTTTTGTCCTAGAACTGTTGAAGATCAGAATAAGTTGGGGAGGAAAGAAACCTGGGTCTGCTGAACAGTTGCCACATGTTAATGTCCAGATGTTACAATTAACAGGCCAGTCCTCTGTGGTCTATGTGCAATTCACTGTCTTTTGTAATTTTAAGCCCTAGTCTACTATCCTTCTAAGAATAGGTTATAGGGAGGGCCCCTGGGTGGCTCAGTGGGTAAAACCTCTGCCTTCGGCTCAGGTCATGATCCCACAGTCCTTGGATCAAGCCCCATATCGGGCTCTCTGCTCAGCAGCCTGCTTCCCTTCCTCTCCCTCTGCCTGCCTCTCTGCCTACTTGTGATCTCTCTCTGTCAAATAAATAAATAAAATCTTAAAAAAAAAAGAATAGGTTATAGGGAGCAAAAATTATTCCACCAATACCTAATAATCTTATACAATGAAGCTTTGTAAGTCTTACAGGTATGAAAATACTTCTTTTCTGCAAAGCTAATGTTCATTTCAGTCAATCTGCTTGGCTCTAAGTCTGTCAGAAAAAAACATCTTTCTTACTAACTTACAGTGAAAATTGCCTTCTGTCTGTAAACATCAGCTGAAATGTAATGTGTTGAAGCCTACAATGGTCAACAGTCATAAGGTACTGAAGTCCAAGGCCGTGTGTCTTCCTTCATCTTTCATGTGTTATTTCAATTGTCCTCACCTAGTGTGGTATTGATCTTACAAGATTTCCTGAGCAATATGGCCATATATCAGGGTACATATAACTAGATGATATATATCATCTAGTGTAGTATTAGAGTGATGGTTAATTCCAACTCCTCCTTTTCTCCTTTCAGAACCATCTGAGAAGTAGATTCAGGGGTCGCTCAGGAGATGGACATACCAACCCTGTTATTGTAAAGTGGATTGGAAAATGCAGTTGGATCCACTAGTTGGCTTCCTCCCCACAAGTTCTAGACCTTGGGTTAACTCGCCTGAGGGAAAGTTAGAGTGCTTAGAGCAGGTTCACATACCTAGAATTGCTGCCTCATGCTCTGTGAGCCCCTATGGTGTGAGTGCAGAAAGGAAAAGACTGTAAGTTGGGTACTTTTTCCCCTAAAATTGAAAATTAATATAAATATGGTAAAATTAAGCATTTTCAATGTATAGTTGGATGAGTTTGGATTAATATATAGAATCATATAACCACCATCAAAATCAAGATAGATACAATTTCCTTTATCGCAAGATGTTCCCTCCTATGCTTTTGTAGTCAATCTCCTCTCATTTACACCCTAACCTGCACACCCGGGCAATCCTGATCAGATTTCTGTCCCTATAGTTTTGATTCTAGAATATTATATAAATGGAATTGTACAGTATATAGCATCCACGTTGTTGCATGTATTAGTAGTTTGTTTCTTCTTATTGCTGAATTGTATTATGTTGCATGAATCACAGTTTGTTTACACATTTACCAGGTGCTGGACATTTGGGTTTGTAGTTTGGGGCTGTTATGAATAATTCTCCTGTAAACACTTTCCCACAAGTATTTGTGTGGACTTACATTTGCATTCTCTTGAGGAAATTTCCAGGAGTGTGATTGTTGAATTGCATAGTAAGTATGTGTTTGACTTTATGGGAGATGGTGTACTGCTTTTTTAAATATTAATTCCTCCCAATAGAGGGACATGAAGCGATGCATATTATACTCTAAACACTGGCAAGGCAGGTAAATTTCTCACTTGGGGATGAGTAAGTGAGGTATGAGGAGAAAGGGTAGAAGTATGGCTTTATTGCAGTGACTCATACCCCTGGGTGATCATTAGACTTTCATAGGAAGCTTTTATAAAGTTTGATGCTAGTTCCCAACCCCTCCTGCAGAATTAATAGGTTTTTGGTGAAACCTTATATTCTTTAAAGAGCCCCAAATGTTTCTAATATATAGCAAAGATTGACAACCACTCTTTTCATTGAAATTCCCTCATAGAAACATGGTGCTCGTGAAATGGACCCGGGCTCTAAATAACCAAGACGTCATTTCCTTGATGAGAAAGAATCAATAATATGATAAAATTAGTGGTAACATTCTTGATATTGTATGAAACATTGTGAAACTCGTAACATTTTGGGATCTAAATATATTTTTAAAAATGTAATATCTTGTAGGAATTTAAAGAAAATATATGCAAGTAAGAGAACTGTAATTCTGAATTACTTAGACTACTTTATTTTTATTTTTTTATTTTTAAAATTTAAAATTTAAAATAAATTAACATATAATGTATTATTTGTTTCAGGGCTACAGGTGTGTGATTCATCAGTTTTACACAATACCCAGTGCTCACCACAACACATACCCTCCCCAATGTCCATCCCCCAGCTATCCCATACCCCCAGCCCCCTTCCCTCCAGCAACCCTCAGTTTGTTTCCTAAGATTAAGAGTTTCTTATGGTTTGTCTCCCTCTCTGGTTTCATCTTGTTTCATTTTTTTCCTCTCTTCCCCTATGATGCTCTTCTTGTTTCTTAAATTCTGCATATCAGTGAGATCATATGATAATTGTCCTTCTCTGATTGACTTATTTCACTTAGCATAATACCCTCTAGTTCCATCCACATTGTTGCAAATGGCAAGATTTCATTTTTTCATGGCTGCATAATATTTCTTCCTCTCTCTCTCTCTCTCTCTGTGTGTGTGTGTGTGTGTGTGTGTGTGTGTGTATCACATCTTTATCCATTCATCTTTTGATGGACGTCTGGCCTCTTTTCATAGTTTGGCTCTTGTGGACATTGCTGCTATAAAATTGGTGCCCCTTTGGATCACCACATTTGTATTTTTGGGGTAAATACCCTGTAGTACAATTGCTGGGTCAGAGGGTAGCTCTATTTTCAACTTTTTGAGGAACTTCCATACTGTTTTCCAGAGTGGCTGCACCAGCTTGCATTCCCACCAACAGGGTAGGAGGGTTCCCCTTTCCCCACATCCTCACCAACATCTGTCGTTTCCTGACTTATTAATTTTAGCCATTCTGACTGGTGTGAGGTGGTATCTCATTGTGGTTTTGATTTGTATTTCCCTGATGCCGAGTGATGTGGAGCACTTTTTCCTGTGTCTGTTAGCTATTTGGATGTCTTCTTTGCAAAAATGTCTGTTCATGTCCTCTGCCCATTTCTTGACTGGATTATTTGTTCTTTGGGAGTTGAGTCTGATAAGTTCTTTATAGATTTTGGATACTAGCCCTTTATTTGATCTGTCATTTGCAAATATCTTCTCCCATTCTGTCAGTTGTCTTTTGGTTTTGTTGACTGTTTCTTTACTGTGCAAAAGCTTTTGATCTTGATGAAGTCTCAATAGTTCATTTTTGCCTTTGTTTCCCTTGCTTTTGGAGATGTGTCTACCAAGAAGTTGCTGCGGCTGAGGTCAGAAAAGGTTGCTGCCTGTGTTCTCTTTAAGGATTCTTTTTTCAAGATTTTATTTATTTATTTGACACAGAGAGAGAGAGAGAGAGAGATCACAAGTAGGTGGGGGTGGGGGAAGAAGCAGGCCCTCTGCCGAGCAGAGAGCCCGATGAGGGGCCCAATCCCAGGACCCCAAGATCACGACCTGAGCTGAAGGCAGAGGCCCAACCCGCTGAGCCACCCAGGCACCCCTCTTTAAAGATTTTGGTGGATTCCTCTTTCACATTGAGGTCTTTCATCCATTTTGAGTTTATTTTTTGAGTGTGCTATAAGGAAATGGTCCAGTTTCATTCTTCTGTAAGTGGCTGTCCAAATTTCCCCACACCATTTGTTGAAGAGACTTTTTTTTTTCTCCCCATTGGACATTCTTTACTGCTGTGTCGAAGATTAGTTGACCATAGAGTTGAGGGTCCATTTCTGGGCTGTCAGTTCTGTTCCATTGATCTATGTGTCTGTTTTTGTGCCAGTACCATGCTGTCTTGATGATGACAGCTTTGTAATCATAATACATACGTACATACATAATACAGTCACAATACTTAAGCTACTTTAAAATCTAATTCAAGTGTTTAGTGTTCTCATATAAAAACCTTAGCTCTACTACTTCTTTTCAATATTAAATATATAAGGACACTTGCAAAGATATTTTTGGTTAACACTGAATCTCTCAAGGATGTTAGCTTTCCTGATTTGTTGAATATATTTTGTTAGGATTAAGATGATTCAGTTTTAGATGGCACAATTTCCTTGAGAAATTCTAAGCTAATTTCAGACCGTGTTTCACAAAACAAACTATGGTTTAGTACTTTTGATTTGATTTGAAAGGAATGCCTTTTATTTCTTTTTATTATTTTTTTCCTTTTAAAGCAGCTTTATATATTATTGGACCCATTAACTTCTTATTGTGTATCATGTTCTTTGGACTTCATTCAGAATGTCAACATCACTCTAAAAAGTGATGAATTGTCAAAGTAAAGTGTGGATGTTTCAGGAAAAATATCGCTTCACAGATGTCTCATTGTGTTTAGAAGTTAAATATAGACAGGCTACTTTAGGTTGAGGATTTCCAAAGTCAAGATGAAATAAGTTGACAGATGATTAAAAAAAATGAAGAGCCTCACTGGACATAGGAGGTTTTGAATGAGCTGGTTTGGAACGTGGCAGTCTGAGGACAAATTAATAGATTGCATCTTTTTGCATGGAGCATTTACAGTGTAAGCTAAGGATTACTTATGACTGTTTCGAATTGCCAGTGCTGCAGAAAACAGCAACAGGAAAGAGAAAAGAAAAAAGGATGGTTCTTTATCATGAGTACTAGCTCATTGATCAAGAAAGTATTTAACTATACAAACATTGTTATAGCAACATCAATTAAAAAAAAAAAAAGAAAAAAAACCCCAGTGCTCTCATATTCCTGCTACTTGAAAATCAATCTGTTCTCATTTTTCATTTTTTAGGATCCTTTTGTTCCATATATTAGGTAGAAGATTGTTTATTCACCATTTCCAAAGTGTAAGGCACACAGCCCAGGTTTGTTTTGTTTTGTTTTGTTTTGATATTATAATATTGCCATGGAATCTATATGCAAATTTAGAAAATACTTTGCATTATTTTCTTAAAAGGAATCTGTGGAAATAGGATTTCTGAATCAATGGACATAACATTTTAATAGCTCTTTACTATGTTAACTGTTCTTTCAAAAAGTGTTGTCATACCCATTTACTCTATGCAGGTGAAAATGCAGTACCTCACTGTTCCTGAGTATTCTTTTTTTTTTTTTTTAAAGATTTTATTTATTTATTTCACAGACAGAGATCACAAGCAGGCAGAGAGGCAGGCAGAGAGAGAGAGAGGGAAGCAGGCTCCCCGCTGAGAAGAGAGCCCAACTTGGGGCTCGATCCCAGGACCCAGAGATCATGACCCAAGCCAAAGGCAGAGGCTCTAACCCACTGAGCCATCCAGGCACCCCCTGAGTATTCTAATTTGAAATCAAATTGGTATAAAATGGTGTCTTGTTATTATTTTAATTATTTCTTTGACTATTAGAGTGAGAATTTCCTTATATTTGTGTTTACTAATTATAATTTCTATTTTTTAATGCAAAGTGTTTTGTTTCTTTCATCTATTCATTTGTGTCCAGGGAGACTGAATAATGTTCTTACTAATTTTTTTTTTTAAGAAACGTATTCTTTTTTTTCTTTTTTAAAGATTTTATTTATTTATTTGACAGACAGAGATTTCAAGTAGGCAGAGAGGCAGGCAGAGAGAGGAGGAAGCAGGCTCCCTGCTGAGCAGAGAGCCCGACGTGGGGCTCGATCCCAGGACCCTGGGATCATGACCTGAGCCGAAGGCAGAGGCTTTAACCCACTGAGCCACCCAGGCGCCCCCTTACTAATTTTTATAAGCTCATTTTAATGTAGGTAATAATCCTTTCCTTGTTTAATTACTATAAATAGTATTTAGTCTGCTGTATTTCTTTCCAGCATAGTTTTTGTGTAGCACAAATTTTGCATTTTTTAGTAAGGTAACTATCGATCATTTTGATTGTAATTTCTTTTATTGTTTCAAAACTTAGAACGTTATTGCTCCAGAGATTTGAGCTGAGCTCACTGTCAAACCCCCTGAGGCCCTAGTGTTCCAGCATGCTGAGAACTTAATGGGAGTATAAGCTGAGTAAGGAAATCAGGACAGATAGAGTTAAGGTTAGATTATAGTTGTATTATTAAATGGTGAATGTGTGTGTGTGTGTGTGTGTGTGTGAGAGAGAGAGAGAGAGATAGAGAGAGAGAGAAGAGAGAGAGAGAAAGAGAGAGAGAGAAAGAGAGAGAAACATTTCCCCACAGAGGTAATATACTGTCCTTCCTGGGAGGTATTAATACCTTCAGTTTGGTTGGTACCCACGAGACACAACTGTATAGTAAGAATGAAGTAGGGAGTGTGGCACTTTATGGGAAATTCAGCTTCAAGGAGGTAGCCACAAATTGATTCACATTCGGAGTACTTTTTTTTGTTTTGTTTTGGTTGTTTGAGATGAATTCATTTTAAACAGAAGTCTACTAAAACACAGCTCTTGAACAGAATGAATCTCATAATGGAGCAACTGTTGCTAAATAATTTCCTGCTTGCCCCCAGATTGACCAGTATCGGAAGTATTGGGGAGATCTCATCTTACAACATGTTCTAACAAAGAAGGAAGGGTTAAAAAAAAAAAATCATACCACCTCATTGCCACATGCCTGGAATACTTACAACAGTTAAAGATTTTCTGGAATATCCTTAATTCAGATATTCTATTTTGTTGATCTGTGTTCATTCCTACTTGTCAGATTACAGGTCCCACCTTCTGTTCAAAAAGTGGTCGCCCCAGAAATTTGGCAACAGATTCCAAGCTTGTATTCTCAACCTCATTCTTCTCTTCTACTCCATTTTGCTTTTCTTTGTTTACAATAAAAAGAGCACCTTTATGTGCCAGTGCTTAGTTTCAGAAACTCTAATGGTTTTCTGAATGTACTGGTTGTGCCGTGCAAGGAGGAAGCCATTTGGTTCTTTCTCACCACTGCCTTCCAATAAAACCTGCAGCTAAACTCCATTCCAAACTTCTGGATGGTGTCTAAGGCTTTTGTTTCTCTGGACCCTGGAGATTAGAACATTTTGAGGTATTAACAATCCCAGCCCAATCTAATTCAAGACTTTAATTTCGTGTCTGAGCACTTGTTAGCATTTAATGAACCTCACTCCATGTACTTTCAAGCTACCAGGATACAGCCCCCCACCACTTCACTTCCTTAATCTTCTCCATAGCTCTTCTACTAAAGAATTTGGCCTCCATGGTGACTGGCTATTTTGGGAGTTTCCCTTCCCCAAAACTTTATAGTAGCCCCATCACATCACATCAAAGATAGGAGCAGCTCCAGTCTTGGTGTTTTGTTTTGTTTTGTTTTAAGGCATCAATTACCTGTGTCTGCTCACTGACCAAGGTCCACAGTTAACCAAGTGTGACAGTTGGGCAGAAGCTCTGGTTCCTCTGAGTGGTAATGCCTCATACTGACCTTTCCAAAGTAACCTGGGTGATTTTTATCAAAGTTGATCCTGTGGTGATGCAGGCCATCAGCATTACCCTGGCCTCCTGGGTGCTTCTGGTGCTTGCTGATGTGGCTGTGGCCCCCGAAGTTTCCAGGTCTTCTTCAGTCTGGATGGCATGTCTGCGGTCCAGACGAAAGAGCAGTTATCCATACCTGATTGAAAGCTTCTTGTCCCTGTTCTCCAAGATACTTGAAATGGGCAAGTGGGGAGCCAAATTCCATTTTTCCTTTCTTACTCTTTCCACCTCTTTCCCCTATTTGTTAGATGCTCCAGGGTTAAGCAGGAGGAAGAGGGGTATTTTTTTAAACCTAGTTGGTGCTAGTCTGTGAAAACCCTCTGCATAGCAAACATCCAAATACTGATCATTTTTCAAATAGGGGGCTTTTATGGGTTCTTTGGGGACTTTCTGTTGGAGACCTCTGATGCTGCAACATTTCCTAATGTGGGTGAGGCTCTCCCTTGCTGTCCTCTTTTGATATGCCCTTGACCCAACTCCAGCAGTTCATACCCTGCAGCCTCTTTCTGCTGGGACAGCCTGGACCTTGGCAGGCAGTGTTCTTGGGTGGTGTCCTTTCAAGAAATCTCTGACCTGGCTTTTCTTTTTTCGT
The DNA here is from genome assembly GCF_010015895.1 of Lontra canadensis. Classification (NCBI taxonomy): domain Eukaryota; kingdom Metazoa; phylum Chordata; class Mammalia; order Carnivora; family Mustelidae; genus Lontra; species Lontra canadensis. The sequence goes on along the minus strand of NW_022631046.1, from coordinate 12,537,284 downwards.
TTTCTTTTTAGTATTTTATTTATTTATTTGAGAGAGAGAGTGAGAGAGAGCAAGCAAGCTCAAGCAGGGGGAGGGGTAGAGGGAGAGGAAGAGGCAAATTCCCCGCTGAACAGGGAGCCCAACATGGGGCACGATCTCAGACTCCAGGATCAGGACCTGAGCCAAAGCAGCTGCTTAACAAACTGAGCTCCCCAGCCCCTCATGACCTGGCTATTCTTTATAGCATTCATTTGGCCCACAGAGGCATGGTGCTTCTCTAAACTCTGGAAATGCAGTGTTCTCTCTTTGTTATCTATCATACATTGTTCCAGCCAGCCTCTTCCCTTTGGACTTTTCTAGGTGAGAACCAGGCACCATTCTCTGTGCTCCCCAAACTCCAGAGAACACAGGTCAAACCCTCTGAGATAGGTGGAACAGTGCCTCTGTTTGCCTCTGCCGATGTGCATGCCTTAATCCCTGGAAACTGTGAATCTGTTACTTCATTTTTTCCATAGCGGTACTGTTTTTATTTTTTTGTTTTTTTCTTTGAAGTAATACCTACACCCAAGTGGGGCTCAAAATCACAACCCCAAGGTCAAGAGTTGTGCACTCCACTGACTAAGCCAGCCAGGCACCCTCACTTTTTATTTGTTTAAACTGAAATATAGTTGACATACAATATTACATTAGCTTCAGATATATAATATAGTGATTCAACAATTATATAGATTACTAAATGCTCACTATAATAATGGTAATTACCATCCATCACTATATAAAGTTACTAAATATTATTTTTTAGTTGAACATTTTATTACATATGTATTTACTTTTAATTCCAGCATAGTTAGTATATACTATTATATTAGTTTCAGGTGTACAATACAGCCATTCGACAATTCTATACATTACTCAGTGCTCATCATGATAAATGTATTCTTAATCCCCATCACCTATTTCACCCATCCCCCTGCCCACCTTCCCTCTGGTAACCACCAGTTTGTTCTCTATAGTTCAGGGTCTGTTTTTTGGTTGATCTCCTTTTTTATTTTGTTCATTTATTTTGTTTCTTAAATTCCACGTATGAGTGAAATCATATGGTATTTATCTTTCTCTGACTGATTATTTCACTTAGCATAATACTTTCAAGATCCATCTATGTCATTGTAAATGTAAATCTCTCGATGGACATTTGGGCTTCTTCTATATCTTAGTTATTGTAAATAATGCTGCAATAAACATATGGGTGCTTGTATCTTTTGTCATTAGTGTTTTTGCCTTCTTTGGGTAAACCTCCAAACTGTTTTCCACAGTGGCTGCACCGGTTTGCATTCCCACCAACAGTGCATGAGGGTTCCTCTTTCTCCATTTCCTTGCCAACACCTGTTGTTTCTTGAGTTTTTGATTTTAGCCATTCTGGCAGCTGTGAGATGATATCTCATTGTGGTTTTGATTTGCATTTCCTTGATAATGAGTGATGTTGAGCATCTTTTCATATGTCTGTTGGCTATCTTTATGTCTTCATTGGAGAGATGTCTGTGTCTTCTGCCCATTTTTAATGGTATATATATTTTTTGTATTGAGTTATGTAAGATCTTTTGTGTTTTGGATACTAAATATCAGATATTTAATTCACAAATACTTCTCCCATTCAGTAGGTTGTCTTTTGATTTTGTTGATTATTTTCTTTGCTGTGCAGAAGACTTTAGTTGATGCAGTCCCTGTAGTTTATTTTTGCTTTTGTTTCCCTTGCCTCAGGAGACATATCTAGAAAAATGTGGCTATGGCTGATATCAGAGAAATTACTGCTTGTGTTCTCTTCTAGGATTTTTATGGCTTCAGGTCTCACATTTAGGTCTTTAATCCGTTTTGAGTTTATTTTTGTGTCCCCAACACCTTTTGTTGAAGAGACTGTCTTTTTCCCATTGCATATTCTTGCCTCCTTTGCTGAAAATTAATTGACCATATAATTGTGGGTTTCTTTCTGGGCTCTCTATTCTCTTCTGTTCATCTATGTCTTTGTTTTTGTGTCAGTATCATACTGTTTTGATTGTTGCAGCTCTGTAGTAGATCTTGAAATTTGGGATTGTGATACCTCCAGTTTTGTTCTTTTTCAAGATTGCTTTGGCTATTTGGGGTCTTTTGTGGTTCCATACAAATTTTAGGATTGTTTGTTCTAGTTCTGTCAAAAATGCTATTGATATTTTGATAGGGATTGCATTAATCTGTACATTACTTTGGGTGGTATAAACACTTTAACAATATTTGTTTTCCCAATCCATGAGCATAGAATATCTTTCCATTTGTTTGTGTTGCCTTCAATTTCTGTCATCAGTGTTTTATAGTTTTCAGAATACAGGTCTTTCACCTCCTTGGTTAAGTTTATTCCTAGTTGTTTTTATTATCTTTGGTGCAATTATAAATGGGATTGTTTTCTTAATTTCTCTTTCTGCTTCTTTGTTACTAGTGTATAGAAATGCAACAGATTTCTGTATATTGATTTTGTATCCTGTGACCTTACTGAATTCATTTATTAGTTTTAGTAGTTTTTTGGTGGAGTCTTCAGGTTTTTCCATATATAGTATCATGTTGTTTATAAACAGTGAAAGTTTTACTTCTTACCAATTTAGATGCCTTTTATTTCTTTTTCTTGTCTAATTGCTGTTACTAGGACTTCCAGTCAAATGTGTTACTTTACATGGCAAAAAGGACTTTGCAGATGTGATTAAGATTATGGACCTTGAGGGCACCTGGGTGGCTCAGTGGGTAAAAGCCTTTGCCTTCGGCTCAGGTCATGATCCCAGGGTCCTGGGATCAAGTCCCGCATCGGGCTCTCTGCTCTTTGGGGAGCCTGCTTCCTCCTCTCTCTCTGCCTGCCTTTCTGCCTACTTGTGATCTCTGTCAAATAAATAAATAAAATACTTAAAAAAAAGATTATGGACCTTGAGATGGAGAAATTATCCTTTGTAATCCAGGTAGGCCCAATCTAATATCAAGCCACATGAGTCCTTGCAAGTGGAGAACTTATCCCAGCTATAGTCATGGAGAGAGATGTGACTACAGAGGAAAGGTCAGAGAACTGTGACACTAGAGGGATGCTCTCCACCATGCTTGAAAATGGAGGAAGAGGGCCACAAGATGAGGAATGTGGTGACCTCTATTTAGCTCAGAATGGTCCTTAGGTATAGCCAGCAAGAAAACGAGGACCTGAGTTCTACAACTCCAAGGGACTGAATTTTGCCAGTAGCCTAAGTGAGTAGGAAATGGATTATTCTCTAGAATCTCCAAAAAATGAGCTTGCTGATAACTTGGTTCGAGTCATTGAGACCCCCCAGTGGACTTCTGCCAATAAACTGTAAGGTAATAAATTTGTGTTCTTTTAAGCCACTAATCTGCAGAAATTTGTTATGGCAACAACAGAAAATTGAATATATTCTCCCCCAGATTTTCTCCCCCAATCTTACTGGTTTCTGCCTCTTGGTAAACATGTGTTTACAAGACCAAGATTGTGTTCTTCCCTTGGCAGGGAATCTCTACCTCCATTCTTTACCATTGCATTTCTTGAAGTCTCTCCCACATGGTTTGGGAAGACAATGATGTACTTTTCTATACCACCAGCATGACGACATTGTTGGCATTCTTTCTTAATTATTTTTTTAGAGGTTTTATTTATTTGACAGCACAAGCAAGGTGAGCAGCACAAGCAGGCAGAGGGAGGAGGAGAATCAGGCTCCCTGCTGAGCAGAGCCTGACATGGGACTTGATCTCCACACTCTGGGATCATGACAGATGCTTAACCAACTGAGTCACCCAGGCACCCCTGGCATTCTTTCTTATGCATAGGCTGGAAGTGGATGTCTTGGTGAATCCAGCACTTTATTTAAGCACACCTGCTCCCTTAGTCACAACGTAGAGAAAAAACCCATGTAACATTGTTGGACAATAACAATCATACATCTTTCTCTTTGTTCCGTGTTTTAGCACAAGTGCATATATACTGTTCATAAACATTTCCATTACTCTCTAGCTACCTGAGTTCCTCTGCCAGACTAGGTCTCCTTGATGGAAATCCTGTTACTGATTCTCTGCATTTTGATGAACACATCTTTCACATTGGACTCTGTACACTTTCGGTCCCATTATCTGTCTGAAATTAATTTCTGCAACCAAGCCAGTTCCCCTACTCTTTCATTCTATTTTATGCGGACTGCCAGCAGGACATCATGTCTGTGCTGTGCCTTCATGAGTGTAGATAGAACCTTAATTTTGGAAGGGTTGAAGGGACTAGAAAGCTCAGCTGTTTCACTGCTTCTTTACTTTCACTCCTCAATCTTGAATCGTCCCTCCTCACTGTCTTCCAAGATATGCATGTGTGAGATCCGTGGGGGGAATCTCACTACTTCTGTTGACAGCTTGTTCCAATATGGAGATTTTTTTTTTTTTTTTTTTTTTTTTAGCTCCTTGGGGGTTGGAACCAAATCATATGCATTGTGACAACACCAGCCCCAGTTTGAGCCTGAAGCATAGCAGAAACTCAGTGAATGAATAAGTAAATGAATTAGTGAATGAATGAATATTATCGGGCCCCAAACTGGCTTCCTTATGGCTCCCATTAAGTAGTCCTGGGAATGATTCAGAATGATTTAATCCCTTCTCTACAGAATGGCCTTTAGCAATATAAAGTTATCCTGTCCTAATTATGTCTTTCCTTCTCATCTGATATATTTTCAACCCCCCAAAGATAGTCCTACACATCAAATTCAACCCTTTCTGCTACAGTTGTATAATGGCCTCCTAAGGAATGTTCAGTTTTCTGGAATGCATTTAGCATGAGGGTGGGCCGGAAGTGATTGTGTAACTATTGCAAAAGTCTGTGGTTTGAATCTTTCCAAAAGTTTTATCTCAGCAGCCCAGACACAGGCCTCTGCCAAAAATCACAACTTCTCTGTTTCCCATTGTGTAGTCTGTAGATAGTCCTGATAAAGGACTGAGGGGTTTATTCGGAAGGCGTCATGGTGTGTTGTAAGTGTAATAGGATATTGAATGGGACTTTTCATGGTGTCATGAAATTTTCATCTGAAGCCCCAAAGCTGAGAATGAAAGGTGGTAAGTATCCCCAGGTTTCCAAATGCGGTACTAACATTAGACATATCCATGCAGAAATAATGAAAAGACAGCAAAATTGTTATCAGCCTCCATCACACACTTACAGTGAGTATGGGGGAATGGGAATTAAGAAGGGTCCCTGAGGTAGTGGACAGTGTTGTGGCATTTCCCTTTTTCTTCTTTTGAGGGGGGCCTCAAGAGAATTGGAGGCTCTGGCAGTGCCCTGTCATTGGAATAGAGCAGGGTTGGAGAATTCATGGAGAAATGGTTATGTGTCTTCTGGACAGTTTAGGGACATACATTGATGGAAACAGATGCTTGCTTCTTGCCTGATGACTATGGAATGTGGGAGGCTGGTCAGACCAAACAGTGAACTCAAAGTGAGTGAGGAGGGCAGTGGTGAGAGAGCTGTCTGCGCTACCAGAATTTTCAATGGTGGGCATATGTGTTTCCTAGGAGCTGTGATGGAAGATGGCTGGCCTTCAACCAGGAGAGCTGCCTGTGGGGTAAAGGAACCCCAGCAATAAGCTGCTCTATGGTGTATCTCTCAGCAGGAGCTGAGAAGTGTGTGAGAAATTTCTGAGAGAAGTGGGAAAGTACATTTGCTTTTAGGGAGCTTTTCAATCAGGTGGCTTCTACAGTGAGCCTTTGAAAGCACATAAATACATCCCATTGGAGAAAGCCTGCATAGGTGCTTCTCCTATCTCAAGGCCATCATCTACCGTATTTTAATGGGACACACCACAAAAATACATTTGCTTCTTTTCCTTCTAATCCCCCTACCCCTCCACCCTGACCTTGGAGAAGCCGGAAGTGGCCCACTGAGGGGAAGGAGAATGAAGGAGATGAAGGAAGAATAGATAGTACCTCCTTTCCACGCTGTAGGGCTGTGGTCACCATGCTGTAGGTCGGGGTAGGGCTGGGGCAGGGGGTGTGGTGGTGGGAGACGCTGAACTGGGTATGTGACTGAAGTTTTAAATAGAACTTTTTAATGAGTTTTAATTGTTGAACATAGCTTAAAAATCTTAAAGTATGAAATATGCTTGAGATGTTGTCTGGGCTTGGGGTGAAGGGCAATTTGACAGAGCATGTTCAGAGGGAGTGATAGAGAAAAATAACACTGTTTTCTGTTTGTATTTCATTGAGTTAGCCCATCTGATAGAACTGAGGGAGGCCAGGCCCAAGGGATGGGTGGGCAACAGACTATGTTCTGGAACTTTGGTACTATGGACTCTTCTTATCCCTGAAGTTTTTGATATTGCTGTTTAATTTTTTTAATTTAATTTTTAATTTTTTAAAAGATTAACTTATTTATTTTAGGGAAGGGCAGTGGAGAGGCAGAGAGAGAGAGAAACTTAAGCAGATTCCATGCTGAGCACAGAGCTCAACCCAAGGTTCAATGCCACAATGCTGAGCCAAAACCAAGAGTCAGACACTCAACTGAATGAACCACCTCTTTTTTAAGATAAAAAAATTTTTTTTTATTTTTTAAGATTTTATTTTTAAGTAATCTCCACACCCGATGTGGGGCTTGAACTCAAGACCCCAAGATCAAGAATGCAGGCTCCTCCCCAACTGAGTCAGCCAGGCACCCAGCTGTTTAATTTTTAAAAAAGCTTTTCCTTTGAAATAATGTTACAACTACAGAGAAGTTGCAAAAATAGTTCCCAGAGAGTAGAGAGTTCCCAGCTTTCTCTAATGTTAACATCCTCTATAACCATACTGTAATGATCAAAACCAAGAAGTCACCATTGATACAATGCTGTTAACTACTCCACAGACCTTATTGTAGTTTGCCAGCTTTCTTGTGAATGTTCTTTTTCTGGCCTGAATCCAACCCAGGATCTCACAGTACATTTATTCGTCACATCTCCATAGTTTTCTCCTTAGTCTTTCTTTGTATCATTACATTTTAGGATTGGAAAGGACGGTAAAGATCTTCTAGATGAATGACCCTGTGGATTCTTGAATGTCCTCTATAAAAATTCCTGTGAATAAATTTTTCTACATGAAGACACCTCTGCTGACAGTCTATTCTAAATGGGGCCCAGCACTGTAAGGACATCCGTAGCAGTGATTTGCTTTCTTAAAGTTTTCACCTATTGATTCTGGGTCTTATTTTATTCTTGCCTTTTAGAGCAAGGCCATTTTCTCTTCTACATGCCAGCCTTCAAATATTGGAAGACCATTACATTTCTACTCCCCCTGAAGCCGCACCCCTCACTCCTGTCACCAAATCCTTTCTTCTTCAGGATGAACATCTTTATTTTTTATTTTATTTATTTTTGAAAAAAATATTTAATTTATTGATTTGAGAGAGAGATAGAGCACATATGGGAGAGAGAGAGCAAAAGAGTGCATGAACGGGGGGAGGGAAGAGGAAGAAGAAGAAGCAGACTCCCCACTGAGCAGGGAGCCCCATGCAGGGCACAATCCCAGGACCCTGAGATCATGACCTGAGCCAAAGACAGATGCTTAACTAACTAAGCCACCCAGGTGCCCCATACGGTGAACATCTTTAGTTCTATCAATTTTTCCTTATATGACATAGTTTTAAGTCATCCTACACATGGGTCACTATACCCTGAACAAATACCAGTTGTACTTATGAATGTAGTTGGGGGTCTATCAATCTATGTGATACCTGAACAGAGAAAAAACCACAAGTATCATTCTCCACATTCTATATCTTGTCTCTGCAGGCCGAGATTACATTTACATTTGGTTCATTTTTATAAAGGTAGTCAGGTTCTAGTTAAACATGAGAATCAAATAGCCATTTTCAGTGAACATAAATGGATAATCTAGGCTCCTGTGTGAGTTGTTAAGAGAAATTTGGCTTTTTTCTTAGAAATAACTTCTGAGGTAGAAGGCTAGACAAGGAAATATGTTTTTAATTAAGCTTGGGTTGGCTTATATTGAAATTGAAAATGGTACCTGGCAAAAAGCTGCTGGTATATCTTATATATATAAAAAAAAAGGCAATGCATTTCCAAAAACTAGAGCAAATTCTCAAGGTATTGGCAGTATCTGGGAGAACTTTTATTTGCTGAACAGTTAATGGGGATGGGTTGAGGAATACAATGTGGCCTGAAATAGAGCAAGTATTTTTACTTTAAAGTAATTTGCAATGTACTTTCTATCAGTCTTCAACTGTCTGCACCCTGGTTCAAAATGCAGGGTATGTTTTGACCTTACCTGGGCGGTGTGGATCTTGCTGGAGGCCGTTATTATAATACTATTGGCTACGTTCCCTATGCTGCACTTTTCATTTCCCTTACTTATTTTCAGTCAAATTTCTTAACATTGGGTTTCATCTTGTGTTTGGTCTGGATTTTAGTTTGCAGGCCCTTCTTGCGTGGAAGACTTTGTTTCTTTCTTTCTGTTTTCTTTCTCTGATTCCCCACCATTGCAGTTTTGAGGTTTGTTCCCATCCAGTCCTTGGAGTCCCCAGGTCTTTGATTGGCTCTTTGGGTCTCCTGCCCCACAGTGATGTTGGGGATATCACAGATACAGTCACTGAGCTATCGATGACTTTCTTGGAAGCCAAGTGGAGAGGCCAAGGCTTGCCTGCCTTCTAAGCTTGCGGCATCACAGACATTGCTCCGGATCATAGTGGTTGTTTCCAGACTCCTTTCTTGACCTGGGATGCTTGACCTTGGCCCTGGTTTCAAGCCACCAGGGCTTGGCCTCCTGCTATTCTTATTCCTGCTTGTAGGGCAAGTCAGCTGTAAGCTCTGGAGTGGCCCTATTGTCTGTTTCCAGTTGCAGTTCTAATTGGTTGTGACATCCATTCTGGTTGCTGCCTGTGTTGTGCTAGCTATTAATATTATCAATATCAACTTGCCTGTTACCCCACAGATGCTGCACTCCTGGCCACCTCTCACTGCTTTGGACCTGGGGCCCAGGTTCCTGAGGCCTACTTAATGCTTTGGATTTCTGTTTTAGTTCTGGACTTAACGTCCATTTGTTTTTGAGCATGGCTGTGGCTTTTTTAAATTAAAGTTTTCTTATAGAAATGTAACTAACACACAACATTCTGTTAGCTTCAGGTGTATACCATGATTCGATATTTGTATATATTGTGAAATGTTCAACAAAATATGTCTAGTTCACATGGTTATGACTTTTATTTTCTTCTGTATTTTATCTATCATAAAAAGAGCAGAGGAGAGGACCTCAAAAATATATACTTACTATGGCACTTTGACAAGAAGTTTCTTAAAGATGTAGTCTTTAAGTCTTCAAGATGTAGATGACCCTGGTCATCTACCATGTATCAAGATGAAAATCATTACAGAGATGGTGGAGAGTGCCGAAATTTGTTAAAGTCTGACTAATTTACTAATTGCAGACACTTACAAAACTGAATGTGTTAAAATTATTTAAAGTGAATATATATATATGATTTTAAAATAAGAAATTTCCCAATAATGTAGTGGTATTATAATAAGTGCCATAATAATAAACTCTAAACATGGAGGTGGGTAAGAGGAAACAAATGCTACAAAATTAATATGCATCTTAAATAAAAACTCACAGACACTCTGAAATGGGAAAAAAAAGATGAAACAACTTATTTATAACTCCTGATTTAAGGTGGACATTAAAAACCACAATTATAGACTATTCAGAAAGTATGAAAAATGAGAACACCGTAAGGGATAAGGCCAAAGTTGTGTTCAGAAGCAAATGGATATTTTCAAGGGATCTCATTATTCAACAAAGCAAACATTCAACCTAAGAAAAACAAATTGAACCAATGTAAGTAGAGGAGTGGGAAGGAAGAAGTATTAAACTACTAACAGAAATCTTTGAATTAGAAAACAGAAACACTGGAAAATCAATACATTAATCTAAGAACTGGTTGACCAAAGAACCAATGTCTTTAAGAAAACCTTGGGAAAATAAAGAAGAAAAGAGGAAAAAAATGTAAAAATGAGAAAAGATGTAAAATGGTAAACCTAGAAGAAAAAGTTCTTTTCTGTAAGAAGAATTCCACAAGTTTATATGGGTAGGATGATGGGAAGTCAAATTTGCTTTAAAATACAGTGCTCCATTTAAAAAGAGTGATAAGGTCATAGGTAAAAGAATATTGGCAAAAATGTTGATTACTATCACAACTGGGTAATGGGTATGTGGGGGTTTTTTACAGTCCTTTTTCTACTTTTATGTATGTTTAAAATTTTCCATAATGAAATGCTAAAGGGAGAATGTTCTGCCTGACTCTATGCTAATGTGTATGGAAATCTCCCTAATGAAGTAGATGATTTTCTGAGAAAACACATTTCTAGAACTGACTCAAGAAGTAGAAAAATCTGATTAGAACAACAACCCTGGAAGAAATTATAAAAGAATTACTTCTAAAACACTCCAAGATCTGACAATTTTATTCATGAATTTCTTCAAGAAACACATAATTCTTATGCTCTGTAAATTATATGGAAGCAAATGATACCATCATATTCATTCTATAATGTTAGCACAACATTACCACTAGGACCTGATATGTAAACAACAAAAATACCAAGCCACAGAGCAGTTTTATATGCAAATATATGGAAAACTTTGAAGGGAAATAGTAAGGAAGTTGAACTCAGTTGCATTCAGTTGGTCTTTCTTCACTTAATCAATTCATCAGATTAAAAAAAGTTCATCGTTTCTTCTGTAAAACATCCCGACTGATGTCCATGGAGAATGAATGCTTATGACCAGTTTGCTCTGCTGTGTTCTTGCCATTTTCCTCTGATAATGACAGCTTATGTCAGCTGTGTTTCTGTAAACTAATTAAATATTTATGTACACTGATGAATAGAAGTATGGAAAAAGAATTGTTACTGTGAAAACTAAATTGAATATATTGGAAGAACTCATTGCAAGTGAGTAACTAAAAAAAATTAGGTAAGGATGAGATAATTATAAAATTTGGGAAAAAGACAAAAATGAAGGAGAAATCTTTACACATATTGCTTTACAAACAACTTACAATTTTTTTTTAAAAAGATTTATTTATTTAACAGAGAGAGAGAAAGAGAGCACACGCATGTGCAGGGGTTGGGGCAGGGGGAGAGGGAGAAGGAAAGAAGACTCCTCACTGAGCTCGGAGGTCTAGAGCAGGGCTAGACCCTGGCTCGGGCTCAATCTCACATGACCCTGAGATCATGACCTGAGCCGAAATCTAGAGTCAGAAGCTTAACCGACTGAGCCACCCAAGGACCCCACAATTTTCTTCTTTAAACAAAAATAGCAGTGCATTAGGGATTTGATTTACATAAAAATGATGGTATAGAATTCTAATTAGCAAAGTGATATTCAAGAAAAGCCCCTTCCCTTTAAGTTAGTTAAGGCAACACTAGCTGCTGCGGTAGACAAATCCCCAAACCTTGACAGCTAATACATTAAACAAACATCAAATCGTACTCAAACCAGTTTAATAATAAAGTACAATTATCGGCACATACAGGGATGATATTAAAAATATCATATGTTTTCACTTATTTGTGGAGCATAACACAGAGCATGGAGGACAAGGGGAGTTAGAGAGGAGAAGGCAGTTGGGGGAAATTGGAAGGGGAGGTGAACCATGAGAGACTATGGACTCTGAAAAACAATCTGAGGGGTTTGAAGCAGCAGGGGGTGGGAGGTTGGGGGAACCAGGTGGTGGGTATTAGGGCACGGATTGCATAGAGCACTGGGTGTGGTGCAAAAACAATGAATACTGTTTTGCTGAAAATAAAATATATATATATATATATTTTAAAGATTTTATTTATTTATTTGATAGAGAGAGAGAGAGATCGCAAGTAGGCAGAGAGATGGCAGAGAGAAAGGGGAAGCAGGCTCTCCACTGAGCAGAGAGCCCGATGGGACTCCATCCCAGGACCCTGAGACCATGATCTGAGCCAAAGGCAGAGGCGTAACCCACTGAGCCACCCAGGTGTCCTGATATTAAAAATATTTAACAACCAGTGCAGCATGGGGATTGACCAGTTATAAAATATACCTGACTAGGAGGAATGGGCAACCATGTACAACCAGAATGGCTATTCCAGTGTGTACAAGTGAATATATATGTGCCCAAGCTCATGTAACTGAGAAATCCTGAAGCAGGCTTCCTTCAGGTGAGGTTTGATGTACGGTTGAACAACGTACCAAACATACTCAGTTGCTCTCTTTTCTGGTCTGCTTCCTTTGGCTGTGAGCTTCATGCTACACGAATTCCCCAAGGTGGTTGACAGCAGCTCCTGAGTTTGTGTGTTTCAGTGTTTTTTTCTTGTTTAGCAAGAAATAGGGGATATATTTGTAAGAGCATTTAGACAAGACCTCGGAGACTCATCTTGAGTAGACCGACTTGGGTCACATCCTTAACTTGTACCAGTCATGGGGCAGGGCTAGTGCTGATTGGCTTGGGCAAGATCTATACCTGACCTGGACAACTCCAGTAGAGTCAGCTTTTCTGGAACTCCTCTGAGAAGTATTAGGAGGCTACAGGATGAGTATAGATATTAGAGAGATATCAACAAGTATCATATATATATATATACACATATATATATGTTTTTTAAAGATTTATTTATTTTGGAGAGAGAGCATAAGTGGGAAGGGCAGAAGGAGAGAGAGAAACTCCTGAGCCGACTTTGCTGAGCGTGGAGCCCCACATGAGGCTCAGTCCCATGACCCTGAGATCATGACCCAAGTCAAGACCAAGAGTCAGAGGCCCAAGTGACTGTGCCACCCAGGTGCCCCCAAGTATCTTTTATATTAATGCAAAATATGTCATCAACATATCCAATTAAAAAAATCACATGATAATCGTAATGGAGTAAAAGACAGTCTATATAAAAATATTTGGCAAATTTTTATTAAAAGATTTTATTTATTTATTTGACAGACAGAGATCACAAGTAGGCAAAGAGGCAGGCGGAGAGAGAGGAAGGGAAACAGGCTCCCTGCTGAGCAGAGAGCACAATGCGGGGCTTGATCCCAGGACCTTGGGATCATGACCTGAGCGGAAGGCAGAGGCTTTAACCCACTGAGCCACCCAGGCACCCCAAAATATTTGACAAATTATAGAGTAAATACTAATATCCCCAAAGAAAAATGAAGTGCAGAAATAGGTCATAGAAGGAATATAACTGGCTAATAAGTATGTGAAAAGGCACATAATTTCATTAGTAATCAAAGAAATGAAAATTAGAACTATATTGTCATATCACATTTTGCTTCATCAGTTGGTCTCAGTATTATGTAAGAAGCCCAGGATAGTTCCAAATAATCCTGGGTCCTTACTTGGAGCTATGGACTAAATTGTATCCTCTACCAAGAGTCACAGATTGAAGCCCTGACTCCTAATGTGACTGCACTTGGAGAAAAGGCCATTAAGGAGATAATTAAGGTTAAAGAAGTCTCGAGGGTGGGGCCCCTAATCCAATAGGACTGGTGCCCTTACTAAAAGAGGAAGACACAGCAGGAGTATATGTGCACAGAGAAAGGACCATGTTGAGGACCTGGTAAGAAGGCAACCATCTGCAAGCTAAGGAGAGAGACCTCTGAGAAACAGAAGCTGACAATTCCTTGATCTTGGACTCCAGCCTCCAGAACTGTGAGAAATACATTTCTCTTGTCAGAGCCACTCACAATACTCCAGTATTTTGTTATAGCAGCTCTGGCAGATTGATATACTTCCTGGGCCAGAGGCTATGTAGGCCCCAGGGCCTTGTTCTTCTCCCAGTCGGAGGGGCAGTGCCCAAGCTCAGCTTCTCATGGAACTTGAGCTTCCTCCCCTTGCTTGGGGAGAGACTGAACTGAACTACCCTTGAGGCACCAGAGCCTACAGGGGCTGGGCAGCTGACATTCCCAGATAACACCTGTAAGTGGCTGGCAACCCCAAACCGGACAGCTCGGCATGCTGATAAGGCTGCTCTTTCAGGCTTTCTGCTCTTTTGGGGTCCAGCAGACCCTGGCATGCCTCTTATGAATGGAGGGAGCAACTATGGGCCCTTGTCATGCTAAACCTGGCCTTGAAATTTTTTCCTTTATCCAATTAGGCCTGTGCCTATGCCATGTGATGTGAAATTTCACCTAAACCCTGGTACATTACATGGGGAGACCTAGAAGGGAACATCTTCCACAAAAGAAATACTAAAAAATGATATGCTCGATGATGACATGTAAGTGATGGACATTCTCATCTTTGTCTGTTAGCCTAAAGCTAGTTATGACCTTTCGCAGAAGCAATTTATGATGTGTTTAGTCTTCAGCATATCCATTTTTTAAAAATATGGGAATATATTAAGTAGTGGATTTACCACTCTACATCACGATATCAGGGGAATTCAACAGAAGTGTATAATGATGAACAGAAAACATCTGGCTGTAATATCAGATTTAAAAAAAAATGCATAATATTGTATTTTCTTCCACTGGAGACTCAAAACCTTCGTTGTTCTTGGTATGTTAGATGAGGAATCCAGACAACAACAGAAAAGCTGTCACTTCTCCATAAACGATTTTGATGGCAATCTTTTAAAATACACCTCTGTGCCTGCCATCTGCTTGGAGGACTAAAACTGCAACCTAAACCTATGAATGGGGGTTCTGAACAGTGAGGCCCCCTTGTGGCCAATTAAGAAAGTTTCCAATCTCTGATTCCCAGCATTGCAAACAGGCCCACACTGCATCCCCTCACGCTGAGGGCACAGCTTTGACGGCGAGGCTTCTGCACAGTGGTGAGGACCTTTGGCATTTCTGCAAACGATCTCCTCTGGACTGAGTCCAAGAGTCAACCGCCAAATCCAAATTCCATTGTCTGAGGGCTGGTCAGCATTGTAGAAGGATTTCGTGCTACGTGGTCAGTGTGTATGTGCACATGTCCTGCCTGTCACTTGTCCACAAATAGGCTCATCTATCAGTCATCTTGTTGAAATGGAAGGACTTGGGGTGCCTGGGTGTGGCTCAGTCAGTTAAGTGTCTGCCTTCGGCTCAGGTCATGATCCCAGGGTCCTGGAATCGAGTCCCACATCAGGTTCCCTGCTCAGCTGGGAGTCTGGTTCTCTCTCTCCCTCTGCCTGCTACTCCCTGTGGTGGTGCTCTCTTGTGTGTACTCTCACTCTCTGGCAAATAAATAAATAAAATCTTAAAAAAAGAAATGGAAAGACTTGAAAACAGAAGGATTCTGCTGGAAACATACAATGGGGGTGAGGGGAAGAGGTGAGGGTGTTACTGGGAACAGAAGCGGGGCCAGACTGGAAGGGCAGCACAAACAGAGAGAAACATATTTCTGGACTTTCCTCCTCTCAGTCCTTTCTGGATTATTTATAAACAATATAGTCAGTTCTTAGAAAACATATTAACCCCAGTGTGGGTGAAAGAAAAATATTATTAAGATGTAAAGAACAGGTAAATTATATTTTCTAAGAATATTTCCCTAGAGAAAGATGAGAATCTATGAGATAGAGTTCTGACTTAAGTTGTGATAAGCAAATTTAACTTTGCTTATCAAAGCTTTGCAAATACTTGGAACTCTGCTTTGATGATTTCATTTCTCGACGGCTGTATGTTCACAACTCTACTTTACACTACTAATTAGCTTTATAAATGTGATCTCTTCTCAAGCATCTTTAAGTGTGTGTGAGATGTAACTTCCCTTTCCAGTTCTCAAGATGTCTTATTTTCCTCCTCTGAATCAAAATATAAATTTTCCTTATAGATTAGAGAAACAAAAACCACAAAGCATATTTTGAGCAAAAAGCGTTTTCCCTTCCTCTCAGTTGCTTAGGCTTTCTGGGGCTGTCTTTTTGGGTTGGAATACCACATGCTGGCTTAAATCACTGTGTGAATTTTGAAACAACTGCTGACCTGTTCTTTGGCTACTTTGAGCTTCTGCAGGGAGATCAAAGGAACCGGAAGGAAAAACAAGGACTAAAGAAAATTGGAATGCATTGTGAACCTCTGTTTGGAAGATATGTGGCAAACGTTGGACAGCTGCACTCTAATATTAACAGCTTATGTTTGTCTAGCGATTTTGTTTCTAGAGCACTTTTATGTCTGTTAGCTCAGGACCATCCTAAAGAGAAGGGCCGGGCAGGCATTATTGTTTTATTACAAAGAAGAGAACAAGTTTGGAGAGACTGAGTGGGGAGCACGTGGCAGCAGCTCACCCTGTGAGCATGGGGGCTGGTCTTTGAACCTGGGTCAGCTGACCCCAAACTTTCGCCTCTTTCTGCCTTTCCACAAATCCCACTGGCTTCCGTTCCTCTGAAAAGCTGTCGAGTGTTCACACACCTTCAGCTGGTAAGACTGGAGGCTCTTGATCTTGCATTCCTGGGTGTCCTCCAGCCCCACACCCTCCATCTGCATACCGCAAATGCTTTTCCCGGGGAAGAACTCCAGGCAAGGAAATATTTTGGAACTTGTCTGAGTTAAATACCAAACCCTATGTTGTAATTTCTGCTTAGGCTATGGCATTTAAAGGGTTCCAAAGTGCAACAATCTTGAGTCCATTTGGCATCCTTTCTTGGGGCAATAAGGAAGGGAATGGCAAGTCAAAAGGACGTTAGAATTATCCAGTCCCAGCTGAGCCCAGCTGCCAAGCCTGAGTCGAAGTGATAGTCAGAGGAAGACTCAGCAGAGAGCTCTGAATCAGATTTCAGTGGTTCCACCTCAAATGGGATTTTCTCGTGGGTCTGGCAGGAGCCCTGCTGGATTTAAAGTGAAATGAAGCTGTGGACTCCAGGGGACAGCACAGGAAATTACAGACGACAGCTGCTCATCTCAATAGCCACATCTGGCTAAAAGGCCCGATCCAGGGTCTCTGTTATATGGGGGATGGGGATGCTTTGGTGCCCAGTTTTGAGTCTGGGGAAAGTTGTTTTAGGGCAGAATGGAGACTCAGAAGGTTAGTTCTGTTTCTTTACCACCCATGTGATCTTGAATGGGGTATATGGCTTCTGCAAACCTGTTTGCTAATCTCTAAACAGGAAAGAGATAATACCTGCCTTCCAGGTTTTGTTTGTGTGTTTGTTTTTGTGGTGTTTGTTTTCATGAAAAGCATTTAGTAAACTGTAAATCCGGAAATGCAGTTTGTTATTATTTTCCTTACTTACTGGTCTAAGTTTCACAAGGAAAGGTAATTGAGAAGCATAAGAAGTTAAGTGGAGGTAGTGAAGAGAAGAAAACAAACAGTGATTATACTATTAAAATGATTTTTAAGTGTTGAACGGCACCTGGAACCATGCTAAGAGCTATACAGATAAGGTTACCAAGGTATAATTTTTAATCCAGGGCTGTTGCATGAAATGGGACAACTCGGATTAGAATGGTGTAGGGGTGGGAAGGAGAAGGAGGAGTGCAAAGCGTGGGTGCAGATATCATTTGCTCATTAAGCCTTTGCATGAGGTATGCAGCAACCCCATTTTAGAGCAAACCAAACAGAGACTCGGAGACACTGAGTAATTCATTCAAGGCCATGTGGCTGGTAAATGATAGGGCTGGGACTTTGCCTCCAAAGTATATCCTCATGCAGACAAAGGACAAAGGAGTCAATCAAAAAAGTATCAATTGGTAACTCATAGGACACATTATCAAAAGGGGTGAGAGCCAAGAGACAAAAAGACAGCCCTGACAGCTAAGGTGACCTATTATCGCTGTTTCCCGGGACTGTCTCCATTTTAGCCCTGAGAGTCCTCTGGCCCAGTCACTCAATCTGGGGCCTCCCCAGTCCCAGGCAAACTGGGGCAGTTGGTCATCCCCAGAACTGATAGCTAGTAGCTAGCTTACTTGCTACTAGTTGTGTCATATCATTCCCTTGGTGAACACAAGTAATTTCAGAGAATATAAACATGAGATGAGGACTTGCAGGGATAGAATAAGACAAAAATAAGACATGTCTGTAATTATGCCTGAATGAGGCTAGAAACTGACACTGTGCAACTGCAAAAATGACCAAACAACCCCCTCTCCTGGTTAACAGGAGTGACACTCTTTCTTCAGTAACTCCTCTAGCCTTGCTTCTTTCTTCTTATCTGATAAATAAAATTCAAGATAATCATTAAATCTCCCTACTCTCTGACAGCTCCTCACAGAACAGGTCCAACTCCTAGAGCAAGCGCTTCCTGAAACCGTCTTTCTGAGACTCTTCTCATGGTTCCTCATGGTATGAGATATTCCGGTAGCAGGGAACAATCCTTCCATTTAACCTCAGGTGTGTTCCTGGATGGTCTTGGACTAGAAGACATTGACCGGACTTAGACAAGGGTAGTGCGTCAAGGGGCCATCGTTTACTTGTATTGTAACTCTCTCTTTCTGCACCATCCTGTAGCTAGATCAGATGCTTCTTCAAAGCAGAATTGCTTCCTGAAGATGAGAACTAGCATTTACTGAAGACTTCCACTTGCCAGGCACTATGCTAGGCTCTCTTCATGTATCAACCTATTTAAGGCCCACCCATACTTTCTGAAGCAGGTTCTGTAATTCTCATTTCACAGATATTAAAGAGGGGGCTAAATGAAAATATGGGAATATGGGAATTGCCCAGAGTAAGTAAGTATCAAAGTCAGGATTCAGAATCATGGAGTCTGATTCTAGAACCCTGCTGGCACCTGTAGAACATTCAATGTTTAGGGAATAAATCAATAACCATCTTATCTTCAAATGAATCAGAAGTCTTGGAATAATAATAATAAGGTCTCCTGCCCTAAACCATGCACAGTTTTGAACCTATTGTATTTATTAATGTACTTAAACCTTACAACAACTCCATATGGTTGGTACCATTATTATCTCCACTCTACAGATAAGAAAACTGAGGCTCAAAGAGGTATGTAAAACACTTATACAGGGTGCCTGGATGGCTCAGTCAGATAAACATCTGCCTTTGGCTCAGATCATGATCCCAGGGTCCTGGAATTGAGCCCCACATTGGGCTCCCTGCTCAGTGGGAAGTCTGCTTCTCCCTCTCCCTCTGTCCAGCCTTCTTCTCCCCCTGCTCATGTTCTCTCTGTCAAATTAATACAAAAATCTTTAAAAACCCTAGTTATATAGAATTTATAGTGAATAACATGTTTTCACATTCACCTTTTCTAAGCCTTGTGAAATAGTGTGTTTCATTAATTTAAGATACCATTGACCATTAAGATGCAGCATTATGTGTCATGAAGAAAAAAAGCTGCGAGTTAAAATTTGTAAGAGCCCCTGACTGTATCCAGTTTTCAGCAATGCTAAAATGCAAGGAAAAAGTACATTTTAGAAGTGATGAAATGGAGTAGATATTATTTATCCCCATTGTACAGAAGCAGAACCTGGGGCTCAGAAAGAGTTTATTTCTCAAGGACACAAAAGTGGCAAAAGGGGACCTTGAATCCAACTCCACAAAAATGCTCTTTTCTCTAGTGCTTTTTTTTTTTTTTTAAGATTTTAAAAATTTATTTGACACAGAGAGAGAGATCACAAGTAGGCAGAGAGGCACACAGAGAGAGGGGGAAGCAGGCTCCATGCTGAGCAGAGAGCCTGATGCAGGGCCTGATCCCAGGACCCTGGGATCATGACCTGAGCCGAAGGCAGAGGCCAAACCCACTGAGTCACCCAGGTACCCCTCTCTAGTGCTCTTCTAAACATTATGGGAATCTGACCCCTGAATTTAAAGGAGTGCCGATGTAAGTCTGACTCTAGGGCATCCACGAGACAGATGTTTTGGGCAAGAGAGCACTTTCTATGAAATTAAATCACATCTGTGTGAGGCCAAGTACTTCGTCTAAATAGGGTGAGTTTTCTTCTTCGCTTTATAAAGTTTCTGTAAAACTTTAGGTTCCAGAGTGTCCTTTGCCCAAAGAGATGGCGTGAATGAGCTCACCGTGTGTGGGTGACACTTCTCCTTTCCAAGCCCCAGAGATTCTCTATAGATCTAGCTCCCCCTGGGTTTCTCCACCTGTGGTTTAGTCTGGCACTGCCAGCTTGCTTTTAGTTGTCTTGGTCAAAGATCTCACAGAGTCCATGGGGGCCCCTCCCCCTCCCAGAGGCCAGGACCTGTGGGGAGAGGGAGAAGATGTCTCTGCAGGCCTCCCTTCACTCTGTCTATATGCCTGTACCCTGTTCCTCAGAGCCCTGGAGGGGCGAGAACCCGACTCCATTTCCCAATGCTGACACATTTTAACCTTCATCTTTTCCTCTCCTTCTCAGCTCATCTGGGCAAGCTGATAAGAAATCCAGGATGCTCTCTTCCTTGGCACTGGTGGGAGATTCTGGCCTTGTCCACAACACCTAACCCAGCCAAGTCTCCTGTCCTTGTGCTCTCAAGCTGCTTTGAACCTGGTTGGGAGTCCTGCCCCACTCTCCCCGGAAGAGTCTCACTTGTGTAAATAATAAATCTTTCCATAGTCTTTTGGTATGTGTGGCATCTTCAGTCTCGACATCTAAACCAAATTTTGAGTGGGGGTTCCTCTTGCTTCTGCAGAGCGGCTATAGCACACCCCTCAGAGAAGCTCACTTGAGCCACAGCAACTAAAATCTATTTATTTATTTATTTATTTATTTTAAAATCTATTTAAAAAATTTTTTTTAGGGGTGCCTGGGTGGCTCAGTCATTAAGCATCTGCCTTCAGCTCAGGTTATGGTCCCAGGGTCCTGGGATCAAGCCCCACATTGGGCTACCTGCTCAGCGGGAAGTCTGCTTCTCCCTCTCCCACTCCCCCTGTTTGTGTTCCCCCTCTCTCTCTGTCAAATAAATAAATAAAATCTTAAAAAAAATTTTTTTTAACAGAAAAATGTTCATCATTTCTATTTAGCTAGTTTTAAATTGAAGAGAGGTCATGCTTACCAGCTTCCATGCTTTAATGTTAGTCTACAGACATCTCTGTTAAGATGGTTTGCTGGGAGAGCTGGCTTCAAGGGGCAGCTGTGAGCAGGTCAGCATGGGCCAGGACATATGAAATTTCAGGCAGCTGAGGGAAGACATTCCATACTCTGTGTCAAGACTGGCAAGGCTCAGAGAATCTAGGTGGTTTTAAAAGGTCCTTCTAGAATAAATGAGAGATGGAATGGATAAAACAGCCAGAAAAAGAAATAGGAGCAATGAAAAAGAGCAGTAAATTAGAGAGATTTTTGAAATTGGTGGAAAAATAAAGAAGGAAATTAGAAATGCAAAGAACGAAGAATGAAAATCTAGAACCAGCCAATTACCAGAGAGGCCTGGTACATGAGGAAATGGGAGGAGAAATTAAAAAAAAAGGGTGGGGATAATCAGACAAGGGGAAGACAGTAAAAAGATAAACAAGAATACAAGGAAATAATAGCCCCATTTTGTATAGGTTTGTAATCAAGAACCATAGAGTTTTACCACAAGAGGGTTAAAACGCACCCACTTCTTGCTGTTTGGACACGATTCACAAAGTAATTACAAGGCCTAACAATGCTGTTCCCAGGACTGAATCATTAATCACCATTTCCGATGATGTTGAAACCATAATGAGAAAACCCATACCTGTGCTTTCCAGGTCAATTTCAAGCTCTGTTTTAAGAGGTATGGAGAGAAATCAATGGCATATTATTTTCCCAATTCCGAGTCGACATTTCAAACAGCACAGTGTGAAAATATAAAGACAGTGCCCTTTTAAAGGTCAATAATGATTTCCATTACAATCCCTGATTTATCATTCAGCCCAGAAGATTTATTCCAGGCTGGGATGTAACATAAGAGTTTGCTCTACACAGGGGAAAAGCAAAGCAGAAAAAAGAAATTACTCAGTAGTTTTAAGAGCCTTCCCCGTTCCAACCCTTAACTTTTTCCTCTTTGAGCTCAAAAGGCAGATACCTGAAAAGACCAAATCTTCAAATATTTATATTTGGGTTTCTCCTCTCTGTTTTGGCCAAATGATAAATTCTCCTTAACCCCTCCACAGAAGATCTACTCCCAGTAGCCTGAGAGGACTGGGGAGAATGCCTTTCAGAGTTTCTCCTTTTTGGTATCCTGAAGAAGTATTTTTTGATGAAGTTAAGGGTCTCTTCCTTGCTCTTCATCTGCTTACATTATCTGGCTTTGCCAGACAGAGACCGCTGCTTCCAGAGAATTCTTTAGGACAACTGACCATACAGGAGAAGAATGATTTCAATAGAAAGCATCGTGAATATTCAAGAATATCCCACGTAGCTTCTACTGACAAATGCAAGGTTCTTACCTTCATTGGCAGCTCAGTGGCTGGGAGTTTGCTTTAGGTCAGATCAGGGTGCAAACTGGCTGGGAGGTTGTAGGGTAAGTCACGTGATCATAGCTGCGTCCATGAAAGGTGATAGAAAGTATTATTGTTTTTTTAAAAAGATTTATTTCTTTGAGAGAGAGAGAGAGAGAGAGAGAGCGAGCGGTGGGATAGGAGCAGGGGGGTGGGGGCGGAGAAAAACTCAAGCAGACTCTGCATTGAGTACAGGGCCTGACATGGGGCTTGATCTCAGGACCCTGATATCATGACCTGAGCCGAAACCAAGAGTCAGGTGCTTAACTGACTGTGGCACCCAGGTACCCTTAGAAAGTATTATTATTACTATTTTTCCTCAGTTATATCACCTGTCAGTACTATTGTGTGTCCCCAAACTAATGGAAAACGATGAAATTAACTTAGTTACCTGGGCCGCTGGTTATTTTGTTGGTGAAAGTAATGTTATCTGCTATCTCTTCTGATCATTAACATTGACCTGATGGACATTATTAATGCATGTGGCCATATTTTGAATTTTTATAGAGAGCATCTGAAAACAGGTGTATTTCGAGTGCAATCTAATTGGGGATGAGAGAAGGGAAAGCCTTTCCTCACTCCTGTCCTTTTCCTCCACAGAAGGGCTTGGGAAACCCCCTTAGTTTACTGACCTCTTGTTTCCTCCACATAAGGGCTTGGGAACCCTCTTAGTTTTTCTGACCTCTCGTTTCTTCCTTCCTTCTGCCTAATGGAGGTGGAAAGCTCTTTCCTCAGTGAGTGTGACAAAGAAGCTGTCATTTGGGACCTAAGCCATTCCACACTTTCTCTTGGGAATGTGTTGTCCATTGGGACACTGTATTCTCTTCTGCTCTTCTCTGCCATGAGATTTTTTTTTTTTTTGGTCTCTTTTCCCCCCTTTTTAAAAATTGTAAAATACATGCAACATAAGATTTCTCATCTTACTTGTTTTTAAGAGTACAGTTCAGGGATATTAAATACCTTCATGACGCTATAGCCATCATCACCATCCATTTCCAGAGCTCTTTTCACTTTGTAAAACTGAAACTCCATCAATTTTATATTTTTTAAAGACTTTATTTATTTATTTGACAGAGAGGTAGAGAGAGAGACGCCACAAGCAGAGAGGAGGAGCAGAGGGATAGAGAGAAGCAGCCTCCCTGCTGAGCAGGGAGCCCGATCTGGGACTCGGTCCCAGGACCCTCGGATCATGACCTGAGCCGAAAGCAGAAGCTTAACAGACCAAGCCATACAGGCGCCCCTCCATCCCTTTTAATAATAATTCCCTATTCACTCTTCTCCCCAGCCCCTGGCAACCTTAATTCTACTTTCTGTCCCTACATTTTTGATGATTCTAGGTACCTACTGTAAGTGGAATCATACGGCATTTGTCTCTCTGTAACTGGCTTGTTTCCTGAGCATAATGTACTTAGGGTTCATCCATGTTATAGCATATTTTGCCATATTTGCTCTATTTTTTTTCTTTAAGAGAAGCTGCTCCACCTACAAGCAGAGACTGCCCAGAGATTAAGGGTTGACTTCATAGGATTCTGACATTTAGTACCATGGACTCACTTGCCAAATTCTTTGATTTTAGCTTGATTGTTAATAAGAGTAAAATTTTGATTCTCTACCAACTTTTTTGTTTCAATTCTCAACTTGTTCAGGAAGGTGACAAGAGTGCTGTTTATTGGGCCCCCTTTCACCTCCAACAAGGCTAGAACGATGACTTGCCTTAATCATGTTGAAAATGTAATACAAGTAGCTGATGAAATGCAGAGATTCTGTAAAACAGTCTTTTCCATGCTTGCTGGTTTCACTCCCTGAACAAATATTCTTTTGAGTACCTACTGTGTGTTTTGAGCTTTGCTCCAGCAATGAGTAAGACATTACTGTGCCATTGAGAACTTGCAGTGGGGAAAGACTAGCAATAACAAGAGGAGATTGGTATAAATTGTGATTATTCTTGGGGTGGAAATAAAGGGCAAGAAAGAATAAGAGGCAAATCTTTATCTCTATCTTTAGACAGAGTGGATTTGGTTAAAGGCAGATCTCACCCTTGCAGTTTCTACCATTAAGTAGAATTGCTTATGTTTAAATGGAGATAAACCAGTAGTTAGTAAACTTGATATATCGTATTATAATTCTAGTCTCCCTGTAATTTACACATTTCAACTAGACTTATTACATATAATTTTGCATTCATTTATTCAGTTAATGAATATTTAATGCCAGGAAATCTGATGGCGGCTAAGGATATAGAGATGAATAAGATATTCTTGTTGCCCTAAGGAGCAAACTGCCTATTTGAGAGAGCCTGGGACATAAATAAATAATTATAATATAGTGAGATAAGCTGTGGGAAGATCATGAAGATACAGAGTAGGGAGTGAGGAACTCAAGATACGGAAGTTGGGGAATTTCAGGCAGAGGGGTATAAGCATTGGCAGAAGCACCAAAGCAATGAAAAGCATGACGCCTTTTTCAATGCAGCAGGGATCAAGTGTGCTGGAGTGAGTGTGGCTAATGTACCAAGGTTCTGGAAAAGTCAGAGCGTTTTCAGCATTTCTCAGAAATATAGGTCTGATGGCCTCACTTTTTTGCTTTGAAACTGGCCTTAAACCTTAGCCTGATTATTATACTATTTGAAAAGTAAGCAAACTAAACCTCACATGGGTTAATTGATCTGTCAAGGTCATGTGGTTGGGAAGGAGCAAAGCCAGGTTAGAATGATCATGAACATAACTGGATTTTATTGTTATTAATTTTGAGTTTATGTAAAGTCAGGGTTAAGATAATTAAAAAAATCTACCCTACAAAGTACATTCTCCTATTTTGTATAAAATTTTCCTTCATCCCCAGAAAAGTTAAAAAATCCCGTAAGATTGTAATGGTGGTTGTGGATTTAATCCATGCCTTCTAATGAAATGATAATATGGAGGGAAGCAATCCATTTAATTATCAGCTAAAACACGACAAAATTTAAGAGTGAAAGGGAGTGAGATTTAAAAACAAGGAAAAAAGTCAGTGTAAATATTATTTTGTTTGTCCTGAATCCAGTTTCTTGCTTAAGCTCTTGTTGGATAAAGTGAAAGATATTTTCTAAAATATCCAAAGCAGTGTTTAGTGATTTGGTCTTGGTACATATTTAAGAGGATAATTAGTGAAAACGAGGGGTTTAAAAGTGACTTATGCACTATCTCCACTAATTATTTTTAATAAGGAGTGATTTGCCATGCACAATTTTTTTTTTCTTCCCTTTGCATGTCCAAAGCAGAAGCGATGCTATATGTGTGCTGAGTATATCAAAGCTTGGCTGAAGCTTCCTTAGCAGGTCTGGTGGTTTGATGTTAGTTCAAAGGAAACCTCCAATCCCAAGGACTTTTAAATTTCTTTTTGCAAAATAAATTAAATGCAAAAAGCCAATATAAATCTCTCTGTGCCTCTGTATGTGAGTGATATAACCAAGTTGTTTCTCTCCAAAGTGCTCTCCAAAGGCATGTTTGTGTGTGTGTGTGTGTGTGTGTGTGTGCATAGCATATATTTGTATGTTGTCCAAAATATGATTCAGTCTTGGAAAGATGGAACAGGAGTATGGGGCTACTGTTGAAAGTGGCCCAGCTTACCTTCCCTTCCCTGCCTAGGGAGGGGTCCCATGGGATGTCGAAGGCATGAATGTATGTGATGATTTATTTTTCACACTAAGGCTTTCTGTAGCACACATATAAGCATGTCAGTCATTCCCTTTCTCCTGAGTAAATAAAGAAAAACATCCTTCATTTGTCCTATAAGACCTGCAGGGTCTAGCTCCTTTATCTGTTTCCAGCCCCAGCTAGTACCATCCTTATTCTTGGGTTCCTTCAGCTTCTCCTCCCACAAGGCCTTTGCACGACTATTCTCATCTCCATGGAATATACTAACCTACCCTCTCAGCAATCTGTAATGCCTACTATGGTTCAGTCTCAGCTATCATCCCTGCTTTGTGCAAACCTTCCTTGACGTCCGTGTATAGTCCAAGCCTTCTATTATGTGCTCCCATACCACTCTGCACTTTTGACTTTAGGATATGATAAGCAATATATAGTGGGTCTTTGTCCCAGCTTCTTGGTAAGGGCTCCTAAAATCTTTGGAATTTCTGAGTGATAGAACTAAGAGGGCATTTTTAAATTTTAAAATTTTTAAAATTTACATAGAATTTAAGAGGGCATTTAAAAAATTTATTATAAGCCCTACTTCAACTATCCTTGAGTTTATGCTAATGAGATGACTCTTAGGGGATGGGGTCCTGGTGCTAGAGCAACCAACCATGTGATTAGACGGTTGGAATTTTCACCCTCCCTTCCTTCTAGAGAGGCTGGAGGTTGAGTTCAATCACCAATGGCCAATGACTTAATCAGCCATGTCTAAACAATGGAGCCTCTATAAAACCCTAAGGAGTGGGGAGTTTGGAGAGCTTCTGGGATGGTAAATGCAGGTGCTGGGAAGGAGGTACACCTAGAGAAGGCATGGGCGCTCTCTGTCTCTTCCCATATAATTTCCCTATGCATCTCTTCCATTTAGCTGTTTATTATCTCTTATAATAAATTGGCAGGAGTAAGTAAACTGTTTTCCAGGTCCTATGAGCTATTCTAACAAATAATTGAACCTGAGGCAGAGGTTGTAGGAACCTCCAATTTATAGCCATTTGGTCAGAAGCAAAGATCACAACCTAGGACTTGTGATTGGCATTTGAAGAGGGGGCAGTGTTGTGGAATTGAGCCTTTAACCTAGGAGTTTGTGCTAATCCTGGGCAGTTGGTGTAAGAATTGAGTTAAATTGTAGGACACCCAGTTGGAGCGATCCGAGATTTAGAGAATTGCTTGTTGTGAAAAACCCCACACATCTACTGTCAGGAGTGTTATAAGTCGAGGACAAAGTGTTTTTTTCTTTTAAACTCCTTTTGTGTTGCTATCATCGTAACTGTGGTTTTGCATTTATTTGTGTGACCAGTTGGTTAATATCAGTCTGCTCTACTAGATTATAATCTCCATGAGAGGTGAAACTGAGTCTCTTTTTGCTTCTATTACATCTTCTGTGCCAAACACAGATGCATTGCAGTTGCTTAATAAATATTCTTGCATAACTGAGTAAATAATAACTAAGCCAATTGGTTTTGGGCAAAGTTGGCTAGAAGTAGAGTGCCATGGTAGAAGGAACACTGGACTGGAGTCAAAAGCCCATAGCTTTACACCTCTTAAGCCAATGAACCAATTATTAATATTACCTCCTATGAGTGAAGCACAATGAATAGACACAGTGGTAAGAATAGCAAGACGCTATCCTTGACCTTGAAAATTTCATTCTAGTTAGGGAAACAGACATGTAAACTGATCCTTAAAATATATTATCATAGGCATCATGATGGAAGTATCAAGGTCGTGTGTGTGTGTGTGTGTGTGTACACATAAACAGTAGCATTACCCTTGTCTTGAGGAGTAAGGTCAAGTGTCATAGAGAAGTCTTACTTCTCTCACTTGGGTCTTAAAGGACAATAGAAATTTGCACTCTGGGCAAATCATTTATTCTCATTCATTTCACAAATAATTTTGAGAACCAATCAATAGGGACTATCACTTAACTTTCCTGAGACTCCAGTTTTCCATCTTTAAAAAGTGGAGATGATGTGAATTTCCCTACTTACCTCAGAGGCAAGGGGTTTTGGTGAATTGGAACTCATCACCACATTTTCTAATCTCTGTATAGCACTCTTCTGAACTAGAGAAGCCAGAAAATTAAACTCTATATTTCCCAGACTTCCTTGCAGCTAGGGCTACCAAGTTGACTTAAGCTTCTTCAACTAGATCCAACAGCTCATGATTTGGAAGACAGAATTTAGATGGATGCCGTCTGCCTGCTGTTTTGGCTGTTTGCTGATAAGCCCAATTACAAAGACATTTTTTCCCCCAGCAGCAATGTTCCAGGGCATACTACCTCATTTTTAGGCCACTGAGTGACTTACCTACGTAGTATTGCAGCCTCAGTGATATGTCTTTGAACTCAACAGTTCCAGGCAGGGGTGGCCTCCTGGATTGCCCAGTAGAATGGACTGTGGCAACGCAGGGGCCAGGAAAAGTGTTTTGGTGGTTATTTCTGGAGGCCCAGTCTAGAGCTGATACCTCCAGCCCTTCCAACAATTTCATGTAAGTCAAATTTCCTCCTTAAATTCCCTTCTGATTAAAATAACTAGAGTGGTGGCTTGTGTTTTCTACTACTGAAGCTTAACCAATAAGGCAATTAATGAAGCAGCACTTATCCGTCCATCCATCCATCCATCCATCCAGTGAATACTTATTGATCATCTGCTATGAACAGACACTAAGCTTAGCACTAGGGATACGGGGAGAGTAACATAATATGGTCTTATAATCATGGAGTTAATACTCTAGAAGAGGAGGCAAACAAAAAACAAGTAAGAAAAAAATGGGATAATTACAGATGTGAAGCAAATAATAGGGGGCTGAGATAGAAGTTAACTGAGGGAGTGAGAGATAGAGAAATTAGAGCAGATGGAAAAGATCTTACTTTTAGTAGGTGAGCACTGAGTGTGTGTGAGTGGGATGGTGGGGGTACCGGGGACAGTGGTGGTGGCAAGAGCATTCCAGGCGGAGGGAACAGCTCAAGGCTATAGTACCAACCGTGATAATGCTGGCTTGAGGGTGAAAACTCCCTCAACTGGCTGGAAGGGCTCAAGGTGACATCATGAAGCAGGTGGTTTATTGATAGCATCTCCTGTTGGCTCTTTGGTTCCTAAAATTTTTTTCCCCCAGCACTTCTGTTAACCTCTGCTGCCCATTCAATCAACTTCATTATTCACTAAATATTTACCGGGTACCATGTCTCAGGTGACAGGACCTGAAGATAGATAGCTGCATGAGTAAGACATGGTTTCTTCTTTGAAGTGCTTTAAGGCTCTGAGCCCGCCAATCTCCAGGCCTCAGAAACTTTTTATGTTTCTGTCCTTGTTAAAATGAATAATCCAATGGTCTCCCACCTTCAGAACTCAGCAGATCTGTTAATTGGGATCCTGAGAGCATGCTAGTGACTTAATTGTGCTTTATAACCCTCTTAGCATGTGGCGGTTGTTGAATGAACATGACATATGGAAGGACATGCTACTGAAAGTCCAGGAATAGGCGTGGCAGTGGAACCTTTGGTGAATTTGCCACAGTCTAGAGCTCTAGTCCTCATCCCTGTAGACTCTTGACTGGCTCAAGGCACCCTGAGTGTAGATTCATCTTCCTGTGATGGGTACTTGTGAACCAAGTCTGCAAAAAGTAATCGGTGAAATCAAAAAGACATGCTGTAATCTCTACTTTTTTAAAAAAAATTTATTTATTTTTCTGAGAGGGAGAGAGAGAGAGAGAGAAAGGAGGGAGAGAGAGAGAACATGAGCAGGGGGAGAGGCAAAGGAGAGGGAGGAGCAGACTCCCTGCTGAGCAGGGAGCCTGACTAGGGGCTTGATCCCAGACCTTAGCTGAAGGAAGATGCTTAACTGACTGAGCCTGCCAGGTGCTCCTCCTTGTCATCTCTACTAAAGCGCTATAAATGTTAAGGGAACTGGCCACTTGATTCTAGGTGTATCCTGACCCAGAGCATTCCTTTTCCTAAAGGCATGCTACATGGGAAGGAAAAGAAGAGTTTGCTGGGGAAACTCGGAATCAGTACTAGGGTGGTGAGCCCTTCATGACCGGACATCTACTTTGTGCCCTTCCACTGGAGAGAAATACTTGCTTTAGGTTTCCTTGGGCTGTGATCACATCCACCTCAGTGGCTCCCCTTTTCCATACTTCTGTGGTTAATCAATCCCATTTCTGGTTAAGTTTTTTGGATGTATCAACAAAGGGATGACAAATATATATTATCCTGCCATTATTTCCCTTCCTGTGTGCATGGTGGACATTACTAATTGGTCATGGCTGTCTTTCCCCCTGGGCTCTGACAAAGCCTCAAAAATCCCCCCCTACATAGCACTCCAGGGGACCCCCATCAATTGACTGAAATTGGCCTGTAGGATATCAGTGATTTCTGTCCTTGGGTCATAAGACAAGTCTTGCTGGAGTCTGCTCTCTCCTACTAGGATTTGCAGACCTAGGTTCTCTTTCATCTCAGAGGGGGATTCCTAATTCTTGGTGGGGAGTGTGGCCTCATGACTGCCCTTCATGTAGCACTTACATGACATATTTTTACTACTACTTTCAATATCCTCTTTCATTCGTTCGTTCCATGAATATCTATCGGGAGCAGTTTAGTACCAGGCTCTGGGTCTCTCTGATCAACCCTACTCTCATGAGGCTTAGAGCTGAGAGGTCTAAACTTGGAATGGTTTTGAAGAAGGGAAAGGGAAGTATCTACTGCAAGATTGGATTCCAGTCTTCCCCCGCAGGCCAGGTATCCTGTTTCCTGGCAGGGCCTAACTTATTCTTTGGGACACTGACACCCAAACCAGTGATGGCTTAATTTCTTTTAGATTATACATTTTATTTTAGCCTTTGGTTTGTGTTTCAGTGGGCCTGTGCTTATTTACGGAATCAAGCAACAGTGCCTGAGCTTGGTTCCTGGAATACAAGGCTTTTAAAAGAGACGATCATGTGTCCCTTGCCTTCCAAAGACAACAGCAGAAACAAAGGAGTTTGAATATTTTCCCCAAACCCCAGGAAATGTCCGTTGTATCGTAATAAGAAAGGGAGGAAATAAAAGTAAAAAAGAGGTAGGACAAAAAAAGGAAGTAAAAAAGTGGTAGAACAAACAAAAGGAAGTTCATTAGGAGGCAGCAAATAACATATGAGCAGGAAAAGAGCCTGGGGAAGGAAAGACTGGCTGAGTGGGTTAAAAATAGCAGACCCCTCCCCCCACCACCGCTGCTGAGCCCCTCCCACCGCCTACCTCCTCCCTGCAGATGAGACACATATGTTAAGGTTAATGGGTCCAGAAAGTTCTGCACAGGCAGCTTCACCTGCTGGTTGCTTAGAATTCTCACTGCGTGGTTTCTGATTTCAGCGCCAGCTCTAATTCTGGGAGAAGCTCTTCTTGCGTCCTGCGGGGAATGCCTGGCAACAGGCATGCGGGACACAGACGCTGCCAGCTGGGGGCCAGTCTACCCGTTTTCTTCCCTTCATTTCCTCCTAGAAAAGTTTCTTCTTGAAAACGATGGGTATTTAGGAGTGGCCTACTTTCATGTCAAGGAAGGAAGTAACTGAGAGAGGCAAAAGGGGGAAAGGGAAAAGAAGAGGCACTTTGAGCATCATGGGAAGGACCAGGGTCACGTGGTCAAACCTGGGTCCCAGATCTGATGTTGCCATTGACTAGCTTGGCCATATAACCTCTCCGAGCTCCAACCAAAGGGAGATCATGATCTTCCTGATCTCGTGGGGTTGTCCTAAAGGAGGCAAGAAAGATAAAATCCTTGCCACAGAGCCCACGATGTGGTAAGGATTCAAAGATGGTGGCTATGAGAGTCATGATGCCCCTGCTGAACCTTGCGCTGCTGATGCTGGTGCTGCCGGGATCCATCTCTCCAGGCTGTGCTTCACTTATTTTTGTGGACAGAGCAGGCTGGGCCACGACATTCCTTTCGAGAGTGTAGGCTTTCATGATTAAGAAGAAAGAGAAACAGTAGGCTTGATACTAAAAGACAAGCACCTTTGTAGAGCTCATCAAGTTTGCAAGTCACTTTTACATACACTTTCAGTAGAACCTCAAAGTGATTCTGTGAATAGGGGTAATTATTCCCAATTCAGAGATAAAGAATCCGAGGCTCAGAAAAGTCAGGTGATCTACTCAAGGTCATGAGGTCAGCAAATGGCAGCGTTGGCATTCATCTTTCCAGTGCAACTTTCCACTGGACTGCATGTGGCGTTTGTGGTCCAATCCCGTTTGCTCTGCTCTGTTCCTCCTCATCCCCTTTCTTCTCCTGAGAATGTTCTTCCATCTAAATGTCTCCTTCCAGATTCCGCCAGTTCCTTTTTGGTCCTTCTAGAGCATATGCTCTGAATGTGCTTCCGTCACAGCATTTATCCCCACGTGATGGTCTCCTCCCTGTATTGAAAAGCCCTTTAAGAGAAAAGCTAGTTTTTATTTGTCTTTGTATTCCTAGTGGCTATCACACCCTCAAACACAATAGATTCTCCATAACATTTCAACCAAGGAATGAGTATAAATGATGCACATTGCTCATCAGTCTGGTGGGGAAAGAGACATATTTGATGTAGTATAAAAATAATGGAAAACTGATTTCATGTATCTGTGGAATCTATACAACAAATGAACAAACAAACCCCCAGAAATACACTCACAAATACAGAGAACAAACTGGTGGTTTCCAGTGGGGTGATGGGTGACGTAGGTGAAGGGGATAAAGAGGTACAAATTTCAGTAATAAAATAAGTCACAGGGATGAAAAGTACTGCATAGCAAATGTAGTCAATAATACTGTAATAACTTTATATAGTGACAGATGGTAAGCACACATTGTGGTGAGCATTTCATAATGTATTGTTGAATCACTATGTTGTACACCTGAAACTACTATAATATTGTATGTCAACTATATTTCAATTAAAAAACCAAAACAAAAGGAGAAACAAAACAAAAATATTGGAGAAGCGATCTATTTTATAATGGTTCACATGAATCATTTTTTTTAATAAGACCTCTGTCTTTGGAATTTATATAACAGTTACTGAAACTCATTAAAAAATGACAGTATACCTTCTTGGAAATCTTGATTAGTCAGTATTTCAAGGTGGCATTCGGAGTCATAATTACATTTGAAGGGCTAAATTTGATGAATATCATTCAACTTCAGATATACTGCAAAACAGATCAACATAAAGTGATGTGTTATGAATGATGTGTTGGATAGAGACCTTACTCCTTTGAAGAGCTGTTTTTATTTCTTTCTCATCCTAGGCTTATGGGTCATTTATTTTATTCCCCAAAGGTTCAGTCTGATGGTTGTTTTAGGCTACTTTGATAGGATTTTAAATGTCATGGCTCTGTGTAGGGGGAGGCAATTCAAGGTTAATGAGAACCCAGACCACAGTGAGTATAAATCTGGCTCTTTGGATTGACAGCCATGGGTGACAGAGACTGACGATTCTTATGCACAAACAACGGAGGTGGTTTGACCTTTACCTGGGAAGGAAATGAGCTGACTCATCCTGAGCCAGATGGAGCTCTGCTGGGATTAAAGTTTCAGGAAGATCAATTTGAGAGCTGGAAGGGACCTTAAGGGGGTCTCTTCTATGTGTGTGTATGTGCATAGCTGTGCATATATGTATGTATGTATATTTGTATGTGTACATATGTATGTATGTGTGTATATGTGTGTTTGACTACTCATCCCCCACTGCTTAAAGCAGTGGATTTGTAGAGATACACATGCTATGGACTGAATGTTTGGGGAACAACCCCCCCCCCCCCGCCCTGCCAAATTCCTATGTTGAAGCTTTAACCCTCAGTGTGATGGTATTTGGAGGTGAGACATTTGGGAAATAATTAGGTTTAGACAAAGTCAAGAGGGTGGAGTCCCCATGATAGGATTAGTGTCCTTATAGGAAGAGGAAGAGAGAAGAGCTCCCCTCTCTGCCCTGTGAGGATGCAGCAAGAAGACAGCCATCTGCAAACCAGGAAGCAGGCTCTTACCAGACACTGAATCAGAGGGCACATGGATCTGGGCTTTCTAGCCTCCAGAACTGTGGAAAATAAATGTTCATTGTTTAAAAACCCAGTCTGTGATGGGGCGCCTGGGTGGCTCAGTGGATTGAGGCCTCTGCCTTCGGTTCAGGTCATGGTCTCCGGGTCCTGGGATCAAGACCCACATCGGGCTCTGCTCAGCGGGGAGCCTGCTTCCCCCTCTCTCTGCCTACCTCTCTGCCTCCTTGTGATCTCTCTCTCTGTCAAATAAATAAATAAAATCTTTAAAAAAACAAACAACAACAACAACAACAACAAACCCAGTCTGTGGTATTTTGTTATAGCAGCCTGAGCTAAGATAATACTCAAGGGGCGTGGGAAGCCCATGGAAGTGTATGCAAAATGTGTGCGTGTGTGTTATTTCTACCATCGTCCCCAAAAAGGTCCTTCAAAGGTAGCTTATTTCTTCCCAATTCTGCATTTTCTGTTGAGGAGAAGAAAAGAAGTTCATTTTACCCCTCAGCAGGGAAGGATGGGAAGATCATTCCTGTTTTCATTCTCTCAACAACCTGGCTCACTCTTCCCCCAGAGTGACTGCTTGGGATGGGGAGTCTGAGTGTTCTCCTCTACGAGCCTCCTGGGGCTCTCTCAGTGGAATCTCCCTGCCACAGAGGCAGGGCCAGCTTCATGGGTGTGCAACCCCTATAGTTGCATGGGTCTGTGTGCGTAGTAGGGTCCTGTACTTGGTTTAATGTTCTGCTGTTACCATTTTAAAGTTATTCATAATTTTTGAACAAGGGGCCCTGCATTTTCATTTTGTACTGGTTCTTGCAAATTATGCAGCTGGTTTTGGATAGGAGCCATATTATCACCTGTCATCCATTAAGGGGAAGATTCTGTCCTTCCTTGTAAGGACAGGCCCATGGTTTTGGAGGGTAAGTTTCGATTTAGGGAGGATGTTTTAGGAAGCTCCTTTGGCCACAGAACGCAGGATTGTTTACTCTTGAGCTGGCTTCACCGGCATGTTCAGGTGTTGGAGAGGCAGTGTGGCTTGATGGTTACCCGTGGGGTCCTGACACCGCTACTGGGTGTAAAGCTTGGTTCTGCCACTTACAAAGGACATGAGGGCAAACCTTGCATCCCTCCATTTCCTATCCTGTAACATTATCAGATGATTTAAGTCATTCCTAGATCACAGGTTTAATAAGTGCTCTTATATTTTGACCTCTATGACACCTGTACCTTATTTTCCACTTGGTTTGGAATTTGGAATTATTTATTGGCTTCTCTAAAACCCACATCTCAAAGGTTAAGAATCACTGGTACATTTTAGTAGAAGGATCTTTCCCTGCCCTCAAGGAGCTTGTAAATTCATAGCCTGAAAACTGACACTACAAGGTAAAAGGGGTAAGAGCTTCAGTAAGGTTTAAAAATGGAACAGTCAGTCTAGAGTTAGCTGGTGACAGATGAACCCCCCTCATTTTTTAAAGAAGGGTCTTTGGGGCACATGGGTGGCTCAGTTGGTTAAGAGGTGGCCTTCGGCTTGGGTCATGATCCCAGGGTCCTGGGATCGAGCCCCGCGTCGGGCTGCTTGCTCAATGGGCAGCCTGCTTCTCCCTCTCCATTGTTTGTGCTCTCTTGCACAGATGCACACACACACACTCTCTCTCAAATAAATAAATAAATAAAATATTAAAAAAAGAAGGATCTTTGTAATATCCTTCAAATGCACCAAAGATGGGTATTTTTCCTTTCCTAGACAGTATCCACAGACATGTAAGTGAGATGTATTTATAAGAGATTTGGTTTTCAACTCAGTAAATCAGATCCCATGCAGTGTTTGGGTAGCACTATGAGCCTCTAGGTCTGGCTTCCTAGAATCATCTTGGTTCTTTAGAATCATCTTGATTGTTCTCTGAACTCCAAAGGGGGATGAATTATGCTTTCACTTTATGCCTGACTTTAACAGGTTTACAGGCTAGTGAGACAATCAAAATGCAGGTGGTCAGTGATTAGGCAGGGTGTGCAAGGGGGTAGAGGAAGTATCTCACTCAGTTTGGACTACTGTAGAAATTACCGTAGACCAGGTGGCTTAAATAAGAATTTATTTCTCACAGTTATGGAGGCGGGAAGTCCAAGGTCAGGGCGCCTGGGTGGTCAGTTTCTGGTGGGAGTCTTCTTCCTGGTATATAGATAGCGGCCTTTTTGCTGTGTCCTCACAGCTTGCTGGGCCCTAATTAGCAATCTGGCCTCTAAGGGCACTAATCCCATAAATGAGTGCTCTATCCTCATAACCTCATTACTTCGTTGAAGGGCCTATCTCCTGACACCATCACATTGGGATTAGTTTCAGTACACAAATTTGGGGCGACAGAACCATTGCAGGAAGGAGGGGTACTTCGGCTTCTCTCAGGGACCAGCTGGAAGAGCATCCCAGAGGAGGTTAGCCCTGATCGCTCTTGAAGTAAGAGTAGAATCTTCATGGTAGACAGAGGTGTGTGCATATGTGTATGTCATGAGTCTTTTAAGAAAAGAAATATGAGAATAAAAACATATTTTTAAAGATTTTATTTATTTATTTGATAGAGACCACAAGTGGGCAGAGAGGCAGGCAGAGACAGAGAGAGGGAGAAGCAGGCTCCCCGCTAAGCAGAGAGCCCAATGTGGGGCTCGATCCCAGGACCCTGGAATCATGATCTGAGCCGAAGGCAGAGGCTTTAACCCACTGAGCCACCCAGGTGCCCCTGAGAGTAAAAATATTGATAGACACATACAGCTGGTTCTCAGTGTGGCAATTGCTTCAATCTTGGATTCACTGATGCTGTAATCTTAACCGTACGCACCCTTCCCCACAAAGACCCCTCGGCTCCTCTCTTCTCCCCAGAATGCCCTCAGGCTTCTTAAAAATATCCTCATGTGCGATTTGTACCTGGTTTAGCAAAATTTCTTTTGGGGAGTTTGTCACTAGTAAATAATTTTCTAGATGGCCATGATGGGATGAAGTTTTGAGCAGTTTCAGATGGTTTTCGAAGGGCTCTTTCTGTGTGACGATGCCACAGGGAGGAGTGGATTAGAGAGGATGACTGAGCAGAGCCAAGTGGGTCTGTGAGACGTGGAAAGGCCTAGCCTGAGCAGGAGATACTTTCCACCTGGGAGCCTCCACGAGAGGATGCTGGTAGCTTCTAAGGTAGATGCCTGCTTCCTTGGGCAGACTGAAAAGGCAAAGTTTAAATGCCTCAAAATAGGTCCCAGATTAGAGCCTACAACAACATCTCTGTTGAAACCTTGTATCTGTAAGTGAAATTTGTGAGGGGCCCCTACTGTACCCCACCTGCCTGAACTTTTCGAGGGGCGAAGGTGGTGTGATCCGGGGCAGAGTCTCAGCTTCCACATCCATAAAATGGTGCCCTTAGTAATCCCGTGGTAGACATTTGTAAACTGTAAAGCTCTTCAGGCATTATCATTCCATATCATTGAGTATGTCTTGAAGCTACCTAAAAACAGAAACTAGACCAAATTAAATAAAAACAAAGAAGGAAAAATTGGGGGATCTTTTTGAAGCTGCTGAAACAAAAATACTATTGGGTAGGGGGCTTAAACGACAGTAATTTGTATCTTACAGTTCTGGAGGCTGGATGTGCAAGGTCAGGGTTTCAGACAATTCAGTTCCTGGGGAAGACCTTCTCCTAGGTTTGCCAATGGCTGCCTTGTTGCTGTGTCCTCTCATGGTGCAGGGAGAGAGAGAAAGAGTGAGCGGGAGGTGGAGCTCATTTCCCTTCTTCTAAGGGCACTAATCCCATTTGTTAAGGCTCCACCCTCATGACCGAATCACCTCTCAAAGGCCCCATCTCTAAACATCAGCACACTGGGAAACAGTGTTTCAACGTACACATTCTGATAGTACACAAATATCCAGTCCATAATATCAGGACTTGGAGAGTTTGTACCTGTTATTACCCCAAGGGCTCCAAAGCCTCAGGATAATGGCAGAAGCTCTGTTGGAGAGGCCTGCCAAAACAGACAAAAGAAGGTTTCCCCCGAAATTTACATCAGTGCTACAGTAATGATGCCTCCTTCCTCGCTCCTCCCTTATCTGTTAAGTGACGAGTATGGTCTAGGCACATGGGGTCGAAAGGCTCCTCTGAATATGCACAGTCCACAGGGGACAGAGACCTTTAATCGCACTCTCACTACGTGTTGTGGAAGTAGCTAGAATAGAAGTAGCTGGAATGGGTGTCAGGTGCAGTTAACCATCAAGGAAGGGGCTCCTGAGACAGATGGTGGCAGTTAAGAACAACTTCTATTCTGACCTCTTTACTAAGGGTAGGAATTAATATTTTGTATATGAGGTTATTCAAGTATTTACTGAATATATATTTGTAAAGTGTCAGAAACAGGATTTATACTGTAGTCCTGGTAGACCACCTCTGATTATCATTTGAACTGAGGCCCAACTTCTCAAGATCTTTTCTGGCAAAACTCTCTGCTTTTCTTTGATGCCAGTTGCAGGAAGTTATTTCCCTTTGGTCTAAAATATATTGTGCTTTCCTTGGCTCAGGAACAGGTCATCAAACCCTGGTTATCGTTCCAGTGTAACCCTGTCCATTTTATGCTCATCCCTGTCACTTCACTTCACGCCAATCCAGCTTACTTTAATTCAATACAACTAAATTCAAAACATTTGGGAGCTTTTACCTGGCGCTGGGGATCCCAGGCACCGTCTCCTTCGTCCTTCCTGGTCTTTGCAGTTTACCAGATGGCCACTAGATGGCAGTGTGTCCCACGAAATGTTCATTGAACAGGCGGCTCCTTCACCCGCCTCCCCCAGGCCTAAGGCTCAGAGACTTGCTCCTCGCTTGGATTTGTTTAATGCACACTTCCAAATTGAACCGACAGCTTGTATTATAGCCGTGCATGTGCAGTATATGTGTTTAATTATACTGTGGAATTAAATTCAAAAGGGTGAGAATGTGGTTACACGTGTGCGTTTCCAAAGCCGCTGAGTTTGTAGCTTTTGCCTGGGGCTCAGGGGGAAGCTGAGGGGAGCTTCAAACCCACCGGCAGATGGCAGCTACTTGAGTAAAAGGGTACTGAGCACATTTGGCTTCCTGGACCACTGACAGCTATGGCCCTCAGGTCCCTTCCCTAAGTGCCTGCTGTCCCAGCTTCAGATGCCCAGCCTCTGTGCTCTTCCTCTGCTCCCAGCTGGGCTGCCTCAGGAGAGCTGGCCTTGCGGGAGGTGGGGAGGGTACATTCTTCTCCCCTGCTCCCAGCGTCCCTTACTTACCTATCCCAAGAGCACCACAAACTTTTCTCTTTACCAGGTGGGCTCTCAGTGACTTGAGGATGGCATTTTATTAGGGCTTTAATGTCCAGGATGTCCAGGGGTATCTCTAATGGTGCAACTTCAGGCCTCGGAAAGGTCAATGGGAACCATCACTAGAAGGGAAAGGCCGCAAGGTGATTCCCATGGCATCCCTAGCGGGCAGGTGTTCCTCCAATGATAATCAAATACTTTTTGGGGGTGGGGTGGGAACTCACTGCATCACACGTAGAAACTTTCCTTCTTGGTAATTGTAATAATTTAAACATTTCTCATTTTCTTTGAGCTGAAATCTGACCTCCTGGAGGTTGCAACCGGGGGTCCTCATTCTTTCCCCTAGGGCTATCTAGGTAAGACTTGCGGCTCTAGTTAAATTGCACATTCTGATTTGGCATATCTCGGTAGGACTAGAGAGTCTTCATCTCCAGCAAGCACTCAGGCGATGCTGTCTTCCCGATTCAGGCACCACACCCTGAGTGGCAGGGCAGGAGAGCAAGAACATTGAGTTTTGCCATTATCTTTGGATTCAAATTCTGGCATCGCACGCTAGCTCTGTGACCTTGGAAAAGTGACTCAAGTTCCAACCTTGGGATAATAAAGCCTAAATAAATAACACCTAATTAATTTATTATAAGACTTAAATGAAATTATGAGTTTGTATTGGTTTGGAATGCTTTCAGCTGTAAGTAAAAGAATCCTGATAAAACTGGCTTAAACTGCTGAAGTTTATATTTTCTGCTTAACAAGGAGTGGCTAGCATTTGTTCAGCTGCTCATTGACGCGACCAAGGATCCAGGTTCTTTATATCTCCTTCCCTGCTGTTCTTAGCTTACTGACTTAATTCTCATGCTTCTTGCCAATGGTCATAAGATGGTTGCCACAATCCCAAACATTATATGTTCTTTTAAAGAAAGAGTAAAAGTGGAAGTATCAGTAGTGGCCAAGTCTGACTCACTCTTTCTTTCTTTCTTTCTTTCTCTCTCTCTCTCTCTCTCTCTTTTAAAGATTTATTTATAGAGAGAAAGAGAGAGAGCATGCCTAAGCAAGGGGAGTGGTAGGCAGAGGGAGAGGCAGACTTCCCGGTTGAGCAGGGAGCCCGATGCGGTATGCGATCCCAGGACCCTGAGATCATGGCCTGAGCTGAAAGTAGATGTTTAACTGACTGAGTGATCCAGGTGTACCCAGATCTGACTTTTACCAGGAAAGCAAAAGACTTATTAGAAGAGCCCCCAGCAGAGTTCTCCTTATGTCTTATTGGCCAGAGCTGGGTCATATGTCCACACTTAGTCTTACAGGACCGTGGCATAACCGATCACTGTCAAAGGCAATAGGATTGTTGGGGCACCTGGGTGGCTCCGTCTGCCTTCTGCTCAGGTTGGGCTCCCTGCTCAGAGCCTGCTTCTCCCTCTCCCCCTGCTCCTCCCCACTGCTCGCTCCCTCTCCTGCTCTCTCTCAAATACATACATACATACATATATATATATACTTACTGACTATATATATATATATATATTTTTTTTTTTTTTTAAGGGAATAGGTTGTTACAGTTCATTATCCTGGGCTGGCTGCAATGCTACTTGGAACAGAGTTGCAGTTTTTGTTGGTCAGTGTGGGATGTCTGTAACAAAGTACTGTGCACTCGGTGGTTTCAACAACAAATATTTATGTCTCAGTTCTCAAAGCTGGAAGGTCCAAGATCAAGGCACCAGAGAATCCAGTGTTTAATGAGGCCTGCTTCTTTGGTCATAGATGGCTGTCAGAAAGAGGGCAACAGAGCTCTCTGGGCTCCCTTTTATAAGGGCACTACTATTCATGAGGGCTTTACCCCATGACCCAAAGGCCCCACTTCCTAATACCATCATACTGGGGACTAGGATTTCAACCTATGAATTTTGGGAGACACAGTCCATTGTGGCAAGGTCAAAATAGGGGATTAACATTAGAAAACTATGTACTTTTTTTTAAAGCATGCCCATAAATTTCATTGACATGCCTTCCTTTAAGAAGTAGGATCTATGTTCCTTCCCTTCATTCTTCATTTGTAACCAACAGAGTATGTTAGAAATGACGCTGTGTGATCTGTGAGGCTGAGTCGTGAAAGGCCGTGCATCTTCTACCTTGTTTCTTGGAACAGCTGCACCTAGAGTCCCGAGATGCTCTGTAAGAAGACGGACTCCCCTGAGGCTGCCATGCTGTGAGGAAGCGAGTCACCCAGGGAGGCCACGTGCTTCAGGCAGCAGTCCTCGTCTTCCAGTGATCCCAGCCCAGGCCCGACAGGTGAGTGAATGAGCCTTTAGGTGATTCCAGGCCCCCACCATTGGGTCTTCCTAGCTGAAGCTCTGAAATCCTTTAGCAGAGGTAAGCCATCCTCGTCATGCAGGCTGAGTCCCTGACCCACAGTATCTAGAAGCATAACTTAATGGTTAGTGTTTCAAACTATTGAATTTGGGGACAATTTTTTTTTTTTTTTTTTTTACTTAGTAATGGTAACTGGAATAGAGACTAATAGAATTTGCCACACAATGTTTCCCATTGCACCTGGCAGAGAGTAGCTGCTTAAACTATACCACATATTAGTTCTTTTCACTCTCCAAAGGTATTTCCTTCCTTGGCACCAAGGATTCAATGAAGTGAGCCATGATAACATCTTAGTTTCCTTCCAATGTTTCTCACTTGAATTTATTTTATTTTTCTTTACCAACCTGCTTGGTTTCCTCTTTGTGTGTCTCTGGTGACATATGTCTTTTTTGAGGTCTGTCATCCATATCTAACAATAACAGTTGAGATTTATTGAATGATTACTATGTATCAAGCCCTCTGATAAGTACATTAGCCTATGAGGTAGGTACTCATATTATACCCATTTTAAAATTGGGGAGGCTGAGGCACAGCAGGGATAAATGCTTGGCCAAGGTCACAGGGCTAGTAAGGGGTAGAAGCCAAACTGTGTAGTCTAGCTGGTCTTCATTATGGAAACGATACATTGCCTGTGTTAGGACTGTTGCAGTGATTGGAGCATGGGCCAAGCAGTGCCTTTGAGACTCTGTGGGGGTGGGAGGAAGAGACATATTGCATATATGAATAGCTCAGTGAAAACCATGCTGGAAGAAGAAGAAGCCATTTGGAAGATTTTTCAGGTCCCCAAGTTCTGGTATCTTGAGAAATCTTGGCATTCTCTGGCCCCTGATATTTGTCCCTGGAGTGACTCAGCACCACTTCTGGAAATCCTGTTCTTACTGTTCACCTTGACTCCTGACTCTTTTCCTGCCCAGTGGAATACCAGCAACCACTGACTGAGTCCACTTTGGCTCTCTCTGGGATGTTTCTGACTTGCCTTCTCGATGAGACGTTCTCTTCCTTTCCCGTTTCTCTCCCCTTCAGGACTTGCTCTGTGCTAGGTCTCAGCACCACACCTGTCCTTTGTCCATGGACTGTTTGTCCTGGCTACACATACTCCCCTTCCCTCTGCCTCCTCCCCCTCTGTATCCATTTCTCAGCCCATTCATTGCTGACTGCTACCATTCAGATGCCCAATGACAACCGCTATTCTCTTCCTGCCTGGCCAAAATGACCCCAGAATCTAGTGTCACCAGTCTGTTTCTGGGGCAAAACAGACTAAATTTATCTTAGCAAACACTTCAGCATCCTGGTTATCACTGCCCCCTTCTCCAAGTGCCTATAATACATCCTTTCCCCTTATAACCGTATTAGATAGTTTTGACTGCAAATGCCATTAAAATCACTGAATCCATCTCCTTCCGGAGAACTAGAATAACACATACTTGTTGTCAGTCATCTGTCCATAACAAGAACTTTCCCTCCCCCAAACCCTCCCTATGTGGTTGCCAGAGCCAGTCACTTCAACTTTTGAAAGCTTTTGGTTTTGACTGTTTTTATTTCTAAGTAATAAGCTTAATATTTTTCCTCACTTTAAATTGTGAACATTTTTAATACTTATTTTCTGCTAGAATTCTCATGCCTTTTATTTTTTTCTTCTATTAATATTTTCACATGACAAATTTAGGTCATTTAATAATCAATTTTGACATTTCTTGGACTACAGAGAGATTGCTGGGCCAGGTAAGGT
Source organism: Lontra canadensis (assembly GCF_010015895.1). NCBI lineage: Eukaryota > Metazoa > Chordata > Mammalia > Carnivora > Mustelidae > Lontra > Lontra canadensis. The sequence goes on along the minus strand of NW_022631046.1, from coordinate 12,493,918 downwards.
ACTATGACCCCCATGATGCAAATTTCAAGTAAATGGAAACAGTTCACATTGTGAACACCCAGATGCCTATTATCCCAGTCATAACCCACGGTTTTGCCACAGTCAGTAATTTCCTAAGATGCGGTGTGTTGAAGACACATGCTCTGACCCTTGCTGGTGTGCAGCTGTCACTATTCTATCCTTACACCGGGTTTGCCACTTGGTTGGTATAGACTCTTTGGCTTCAAATAGTCTTCACTCAGGAATTTGGAGGCATTGCTCCATTATTCTTTTGCTTCCAATGTCTAGAAGTCCAAAGCCATCTTGGTTCCTGGGCCTTTGGTGAAAACTCTCCTTCTCTTCTTGAAAGCTCTCCAGATCTCCCCTTTATTCCTGGCCTTCTGAAATCCCACCCAGCTGTACTGTGGTGTCGGGCAGTCAGGAAGCTCCCTCAGGCAGACTTTTTTTTTTTTTTTAGATTATTTATTTATTTATTTGAGAGAGAGACAGTGAGAGAGAGCATGAGCGAGGAGAAGGTCAGAGAGAGAAGCAGACTCCCCGTGGAGCTGGGAGCCGGATGTGGGACTCCATCCTGGGACTCTGGGATCATGACCTGAGCCAAAGGCAGTCCTCCAACCAACTGAGCCACCCAGGGGTCCCAAGACTTTTTTTTTTTTTTTTTTTAACAGTGTATGTGGGTGTTTGAAAAGTTTAATTCAATTTAATTAAAAAAAGATTTTATTTATTTGTCAGAGAGAGAGAGAGAGAGCGAGCGCACGCACAAGCAGGCAGAGGCGGAGAGAGAAGCAAGCTCTCTGCTGAGCAAGGAGCCCAATGTGGGACTCGATTCTAGGACCCTGGGATCATGACCTGAGCCAAAGGCAGCCGCTTAACCAACTGAGCCACCCAGGTGTCCCTTTTTTAAAATTTTAATTTGAATTCCCTAGTTAATATACAGTGTAATATGAGTTTCGGGTGTACACTACAGTGATTCAGCACTTCCATCTATTAACCCGGTGCTCATCACCGCAAGTGCGCTCCTTAATCCCCATCACCTGTTTCAGTCATTCCCCACCGCCCCCCCCCCCCCGCCCCCCGCGCCCCGCCCCCCTGGTAACCAGCAGTTTGTTCTCTATAGTGAAGAGTCTGTTTCTTGGAGGCCGACTTCTATTTTGCAGTTGTGGGAAATAGTTCCTTTTTATGCCTCTGATAGTTTCCTTCCCTTAATTTCCCTTAACTTCCTCTATGCTGGGCTACCGGAACTCCTGTTGGTTGCATGGTAGACTTTCTGGATCAATCTCCGTAGCATTCTTATGAGTTTTTTTGGCCTACTTTTCCTCCCTTTATCTTTTTATTTTACCTTCTGTGAGTCTTTAGAGTTGATTATTAAGTTTTTTTTTTATTTGCTTAGGTATTTTTAATATCTAAGAACTCCTTATTCTTTAATAAATTCCCTTTTATAGCATCATCTTTTATGTATAAAATATCACTCTGAGGATATTTTTTTGGAGATTTTCTTTCGTTTCCCAGATTTTCTGTTGTCTGTAGATTCCTTTTCTTCTGTTTGTTTTTAGTTTGCTTTAGAGTCCCTCATGGCAGGATCTTAATTCCTGTGTGTGATGGCTCCTTGTTTGTTTGTCCCCATTGAAGAGGCAGAAACTGAAATGTCCGTTAGAAACTCAGAACGCATGGACCAGGCTTGTTGATGAGGAGACTTTATGTGGATATTTGGAGCATAGGATGGAATAGCCACCAGGTCAAAATATGCAGGTCTTTATTCTAGGGCCATTTCCAATTCACTCTTTTTTTTTTTTTTTTAAAGATTTTATTTATTTATTTGACAGACAGAGATCACAAATAGGCAGAGAGGAAGGCAGAGAGAGAGGAGGAAGAAGGCTCCCTGGTGAGCAGAGAGCCCGATGGCGGGGCTCGATGTGGGGCTCGATCCCAGGACCCTGGGATCATGACCTAAGCCGAAGGCAGAGGCTTTAACCCACTGAGCCACCCAGGCACCCCTCCAATTCACTCTTGATAGGAACTTATATTAAGTAGGTCTGTAGCATCAGATTTTTGCAGTGCTAACTTATTCATCTTACTCAAGATGCCAAACTTCCTTAGGCCTCAGTTTACTTGTCTATAATCAGATGGAATCGGCTAGGTGACCTCAAAGGACTCTTTCCACTCTATGGTTTTATAATATGATTCAGGACAGAGATTAGTTAAGAGATAGAAGCATATTAGAGGGAATCAGCTATGCTAAAATGTAAAAATCCTTTGAAGCTGTCAGGAGATCGGCTCCTAAAAATCTAATAAAAATTTTGACTCACTGGGGACATGACTCAATGGGAGATAATTAGAAATAAACCTGGGAGGGAGGACTCAAGAAGGGCTAATATTCAGCGGCAATGCCTTAATTAATTTTGCCTATGCCCTTGGGATGCTGAAGTCACTAAGTTTTGTCATCTACCTCTTGGAGCTGAATTGCACACGTAAGCTGGACGTTGCTGATTGAATGGGGCATTATAGATCCAGGGAGAAGGAAGGAGTATTAGATTTTAATTTATAATAACCCATCTAAGACCCTGGGTCTTAGGCTGACAGATCCCTATACAAAGGTCAACATCTTGGAGGATTTCTAAAATTAGATTCTTGTTTACTCCTAAGATGAAGCTGTGTCCCTCCCTCTGGGGCTGCATGAGGTTAAGGGACCCCCAAAATGTGGTAGGAAAAACATTACTTGGAGATTTCACATTTCTGCACAGGGATTTACTAGGGTCTGACGTGTGTGTATTAAAATTAAAACTAAGGCTTAGTTTAAACTATTTACTTACTTAGACTGTCAGTTCCTGTGAAATTGGTGCTGGTGTCCTGACTTCTTTATATCTCACACAATGTGTGCAGTTGGTAGTAATTACACATTTAAGTGAAGGAAGCTTTTGAGATGCACACACGCCATAGGACCCTGCTTCCTTTTCATTCACCTTCCACTCGTGTGGAAAATCTACCTTGCAAGTTCAGCCTGTTCTAAGGAGGCCGAGGACTGGACCTGGGGCTTGTTTGAGAGACAAAGGTACCCTCAGCTCCATTTGATGGAATTTCAATGTCACAAAATACCTCGAGGAAAAACTTCCCAGCCAATACTCCTGACTTCAGCATCATGACTAGTCCTGCTGTCACCTCAAGATCACATTGCCTGAGCAGAAAATATAGCTAACCTGTCATGATGGTATTTACACAGAGCTCAGGAGAGAGTGATGACCGGGGAGACATTTAGGGGAGATTTCCTGGATTTACGATATTGATTTTTGTTCTTTATATGAGGAAGAAATTAACATCCCTCCTCCTGGAAATATGTTCTCTGTAATGAGCCTGGTTAACTTCATGAAATACAGCTTATGAAGTTAGTGCTTGCCAAGAAGGGGCCTGGATCGCACTCAGGTTGGTGCAGGCAATCGTAGCCAGAGATGGGGCTCGTCAGACTGCAGGCAGGGAAGGGGAGGACCTTAGGCTGTCTTTAGTTTTGGCAAAGCTGGTGAAAGATAAGTTTTAGTTGGGGAAACCTGTTTAAGAAAGAGTTGGAGAGGCAAGAGAGGATTTGTATAATAGCACAGACTTGGGGGGCTACTTTTGTTTGTTTGTGTTTTGAATAAAGCCGTTCATTCATTTATCCACTGACCAAGACCTTTACCAAGGGCTAGGCACCATCCTCATCACTAAAGATGGGAGGAATCATCTTTTGGGAGTCGGGAGACTGGAAGAGGAAACCACCAAAGCCAGCCTCATTGCAGTTGAACATGCAGACTAACTCTTTGGGAAATTCAGAATCAGCCCTGAGCATTATGAAACAGGAAACTTAATTTTGGTAAAGCCTAATGTCTGTGTATTACCTTTTTTTAACAGTTGTTTTTTTCCCTAAAGATTTTATTTACTTATTTGGCAGAGAGAGAGAGAGAGAGAGTGAGAGAGGGAACATAAGTAGGGGAGAGGTTCAGAGAGAGATACAGGCTCTCCGCTGAGCAAGGAGCCCAACGCAGGGCTCGGTCCCAGGACCCCAGGATCATGACCTGAGCCTAAGGCAGACACTTCATGACTGAGCCGCCCAGGCACCCCTGTGTGTTACCTTTTAGTTAAATAGCATCTAGCATGGCATCTGGCCTGACCACTGAAATCAGTCCTCCTAAAAATATGCCTTCCCTCATTCCTCCCTATCTTAGTGATCTGCAGTGATTTCTTGGGTAGCTCATTGAAACTGAGATCAAAAGCCTGTGCCTGAGTTTTAAGGTCTCATATTTTAGCTTATCTTCCTTTCCAACTGAATAGGACTAGACCCCTGCCGGGGGCACCTTTCACTGCTGAGACTGCTTGCAGTCTGATGGTATTCTCTGATAAGATCTTCAGCTTGTTAAAATATGGTAGAGAGCTGCTGACTCGAGAATCACTCCTAGCTTCCAATCCCAATACCTGTGCCTGGGACCCTGCATACATTTCCACATCCCAGGAACTAAAGGGCCAACACCTGGCAATGCAGGGAAACACCCCACCCTCAGTACCACCTGCTCCACAGGGTCTGAGCCCAGTCTGGACAGCTGGTAAAATATTTCACTTTCACCCCTGTGCAGCCTGTGAGGCTGACTCTGCACTCTTTCCATCTACCGTGCCTGCTCTTTTTTGCCTGTTTGGGTACTCACCATTTTTCAAGACCCCACAAGGCAAACTCCACCGACGTATTTAACAACTCCTTATTGAGGGCCTGCCCTCACTGTGGACACAGTGGTACAGTGAGGCCCTCCTGGAGCCTAGAGTTCAGAGTAGGGAGAAAGATGTCCACCATGTAATCATTCACACCAGTGTAAATTGTGTGTTGGGGGCCATGCAGGGTGTCAGAGTGCTGGAGACTGTAGGAGCCTGTACCTGGACGTCTGATGGGACCTCTCTACCTAGGCCCTGGACCTGATTTGGGGTTGGGGAAGGGAAGGGAGGGGGATGCCAGGGATGACTTCCCTGTGGGCCTGGCTTTTGAGCTGAGGTCTGAAGTACACTGGGCGTGGACAGTGAAAGCAGCATGTGTGAAGGCCCTGGGGTAGGGGAAGGGTGACAGTAGCCAGTGTGGCAGCCTCTAAGTCCCTTTCCTTCCACAGACTCCTTTCTGTGACTCCCCAGAGTTTTATCCTTGTCTTCTCTTTTTGACTTATTAATAAAGAGATGGACAGATTCAATAAGCATGGATTTCAGACGCATTATGCCCTGCGAAAGTTTCTGGGGAAACAAAGTCTGCTATAAGTTCTCATAGTGTTTCTTTACTCTTTCCTTTCCCCTCTGTAGCTCTTAGCCCACTTTTAATTGCTGTCCCTTGCTTGTCTTCCCTTTCCTGTACTTTGTCAGAGGCTATGTTACATTCTGAAGGGATTAAGAAATTAAATTAAGAAATTAAGATTAAGAAATTAAGTCTCTTCAATTTATTAGAGTATCCCCAGGCCCTGGAACAGAAGCTGGCATATAGTAGGGGCTCAGGATGTATTTGTTGAATGAATGCTTGTATTGAATTAAAGCTCGATGAGACATGGTTGTGACCTTAAGAACCTTATGTCTGGTGGCTTTTTCATGTAGAACTTTGCATTATTCTTTAATTGCTTCATGTTCAGAGGCCTCTCTGCTAGAATGTTAGCTCTCAGAGGGTGGGACTGGTGAGTAGGGAGCCGTCTGTGCAGACTCAGTCTAAGAACTCACAAGAATGAAAAGATTTGAGCCAGAATCCAGAAGCAGATGGACAGAAGTTTGCAAAATACAGTCCATCCTTCAAGATAAAAACAAGTCCTTTGAAACCTCCAGGAGAAATTGAGTAATAGTAATAGTAATAGTAATAATAATAGTAATAATAATAGTAATAGTAATAATAATAATAATAATAATGCAGTTTAACTTAATTCTCTTAGTGCTACAATGGTTTTCTTGTGAAAATTCCTGATTTTTACAGAGCTCCATATTTATTGGGATTAAAGAAGGTATTTAGCCTCCCAGGTAAGCACCATGTGTGTGTGTGTGTGTGTGTGTGTATATATATAATTTTTTTGACATTTGAGAAGCAGAGCAGGTGGACCCAATCTCTGGCCACTTCCCCTCTCAGTTTACTGGGTCACTGCCTGTACTCTCACATACAGAAGTGACATAAAAAGCTGGTGGTGTTATTATTACCTCTATCCGTGGCTTATTGCCTCCATTAAAGAAAAACAGGTCTGAGATGGGATCCTGCGGCCGGGGATCCGAGCAGGCTAGCCTGAGCCCCAGGGGACAGCCAAGGGTCATTTTCTACCACTGTGAGCCTGATGCAGGAAGTTCTAGGGGGAAAACTCGTTAGCTACGGGATGGAATTCTATTTGGTGCTTTGCAGCTCTGCAGTAACCCCTCCAGTGACCTCGTCCAGACTCATCAGTCTGCTTTGGCCCAGCTGGTTTGGTCTTCTCTTCCCTGTTTTAGGTGGTGCCTTAGAAGAGAAGGGGGTACGGTTCCCGGGAAGCATTGAGCCCAAAGGAGCCTCTGCCAATTACTGCACCTGTCAGTGTTCAACAACAGATAAAATTAATTCAGAAACCCAAACAGTCTGCAGAAAACTGAACACAATTATCTAAGAAATTAAGTTATACCATCGCCATGACCTTTAATCAATCATCCAACCGTTAATGTTAATTTTGTGATCTAAAAATCATACTTCTATTTGCATTTTAATGGCTGCTAAATGAGTGTCATCAGGAAGAAATAATGGCAGGGTGGCCTTTTGCTACAAATTCTTCCTTCCTAATGGTGATGCAGAAAGCTAGGAAACGGTGTTTGGAAAAGGTTTTGTTTCGCCTTCTAGCAGATGTATGGAGCTGCCCTTCTCAAGTGAAAAAACAAGCAATTCCCCACAAATACCACCACCTGTTGTTATAAATAAATCCAAGCTGTAAAATGGAACGCAAGCTTAATGGCAAAATCATTACAGGGATCCTACCCCCCTCCTGCCAACCCCTTCATTATTGCCTTGTAACCACTTGTTTCTCAGTCGTGTACCTTTTTAAGCTTCCGACTGGCCATCAGGCACCGTCCCTAACTGAGAGAGAGGGCCTGTGGATTTGTGGCTAAAAATAAAAAGTTACCAACCTCGGGGAGAATGATCACAGGTCCGTTTGCCCAGTTTAAATGGCTAGAAACTGGCTGCATGCCACTCCATATTTAGGGTTTCCTTTAAATCTTAATCCAGACATCCAGTGGCGTATTTCATAGCTAATGAACCTAACCTTCAAGTAGGAGCATAAAATCCTAATTAAATCAGGGCATCGTGAGGTTATTGGCAGGCTGTTTATAATTTGGCAGAATCTTGCTTCTCTGAGTAGTGATAGGAAAATTATCAAGCATTAGAACTGGAATGTTGTATAATTATCCTCTTATCAATCTCCAAACTCCTTTAGTTTCTTGTGGACCGTTATCACTCCATCTATAAATATTAATTGTTTAGCAGACCCAGGATATTGTACTTACTAAAATATTGTGTTCCTCACCTAAAACTAAGCTTTTTTTCCCCTCCAGTATCTTGGGGGAAAGTCTATACGAACTACTTCTTCTTAAGAAAGAAGTCTTGAACTTATAAATTTGGAGGGAAAACTTTAAAAATAAAGAGCTTCTGCGATTTTCTGAGTACAGGAAATTCAAATAGGGAAGGGAGGAGAAAATATTAAAGATGAATGCTAAGGGTTTTTTTTTTTTTTCTTCCAAGGAAAGGTGGTGGGGTGGGGGGAAGGGAAGGTTCCTGCAAAGATTGCAAAACTCCATTTCATAAAAGATTTATTAGCAATGACAGGGGGAGATTGCTGAGTGGAACCCTGATAAATGCCTCACCTTTTTTCACTGCTTTAAAATTATGGGTTCTGTCCATAAAGTACTGATTAATTCATATTCACTCAATGACATGCCCTCTCTTTCTCCCCCAAGCAAAGATTATAAGCATTTTACTTCAACAAATAAAGAAGTCTGAGTGGGATGCATACTAATTCATTTAGCTCTGGAACTCGCACTACAATTTATGTAGCTAATCACAGCAAAGCAGGAAAGAATCTTTTCTCTCACTGTGACAAGACCTGCCTACCTTTCAGCATTTTCCCCGCTAAGGTATTATTAATCTCTAAACTTCACAAAATTGAAGACTTATCTAAGACCCTTTAAAATGGAGTGGCGTCATACGTAGCAACTCCTAAAGAGAGAAGTTTCTTTGCTTTTCTAAGAGACTGACTGTAGCGATTGGAGTCTTTTCTTGTTGAAGGAATCCAGATGAAGTAACTGGTGTCTGTTTTAAATTTCCAGAGGAAATTGGTTGGCTTTTAAACACAGTACTTATTTGGGGATACTGGGTGGTTCAGGCCTAGAAAAATGGCACAGTGCCCGGAGGGAAGAGACTAGATGTCAGGCAGCAGACAAAGAGCCAGCAGAGACTGTTAGCCCAGGAGTTTACCTGGGAGAAGCACAAGACTTCTGCAAGGAGAGGGTCAGGACTTCCCCATCTCGTAAGGTGGTCTGACAGATTGTTTTCATGCATGTCTCAGAGAGTCGGCAAGGGCTTTCAATTTTACTGAATTTTTAAGAGCAACGTCCTCCCATTTAAAATGCTGGAAAATGTGGAAAAGGACTAGCAAAAGAATTATTTCCAAGCCAGTGCTGTGCTAGGCACGGAGTAGTAAGGTGTGTTCCACAAAAGAAGGTCTCTTAATTCTGGAGGACTGTGACCTCCATGAGGGTATGGATCAGGTCCGTCTTCATATGGCTCAGTGCTTGGCACATGGTGGATGCTTACTATGTATTTGTTGAAGGAATGAAGTTGTAAACAAATGGGAAATAACCATGTATGTCCCCATTTGATTTTTGATTATTTTGATGGAGAGACCTGAAGCTATTGGTTTAAATAGCTTTCTAGGCTTTTGAATAGTTTCTAAGTAGTTTTGTTAAAGAGCTCATTTAAATAGGTAGAGAATGGCCAGACATTCAGTTGTGGTGGGGAGGGGCGAGTGCTACTTTCCGTCAAAAATGAGACTTCCATTGTGAATGCTTCTATATGCTAGCTCTAGAACTAAGCCTACTTTATTTCTTTCAATGCTTACAACAGCTTTGGGAGGTATGCATTTTTCTTCCCATTTTAAGTTTGGCTTGGGGAGGATAAACAATTGCTTAAGACAGTATAGCTAGTAAGTGGTGGACCTGGGGTGATTCGAACCCTTCCTTTATGAGTCCCCAGCTATGTGTTCATCACCACCATGGTGCTTTACTGCCTGGTGTCTGGGTAAGCCAAAGACAGGGCCCAAATACAGGAGAACATTGAAGTTTGGCACATAAGAATGCTTGGAAGATCCAGCAACAAGGAGCCACATGAACCTTTTAATCCAGGGGCTACTGAAGACCCAAGGTCTGGAAGATACGTTGGCTTGGGATTCACACAGCTTTGCAGATGCTGAGTTCCTTTTTTTCTTTTTTTTAAAATTTTTATTTATTCATTTGAGAGAAAGAGAGTGAGAGAGAGAGAGCAGGAGGGCAAAGCAGACTCCCCGCTGAGCAGAGAACTCCATGTGGGGCTCGATCCCAGGATCCTGAAATCATGACCTGAGCCGAAGGCAGACACTGAACCGACTGAGCTACCCAGATGCCTTGAAGATGCTGAGTTCTGATCCAGCTGGCAATGAGCATTGGGAGAACCAGGGATCAGCAGTCAGGGAACTAATGATTGGCACTGAGGCACAGGAAACATAACCATTAAGGCTGGTGCGTAAGACTCCATATTCAGCTGTTGGGAAAGTTCAGGCTTCACGGTTGGAAACTTGAGATGCAAGAGTCCTCCTCAGCCACTGATAGAAACAGAGTGAATCATGACTGACTCCATTAGACACCTTGTTGACAGAGAGGTCATGCTCTTTGGAGTATTTGGGGACACAGTTAGTACCAGTGCCAGGAATAGAACCAAGAGGGAATCAAATTGATTCAGTTACCAGGGTTGGAAGGTGTGAGTCAGTGCGAGCTCACTATCCCATGTTTGTCTGGCTTCAGGAAATAGTCACACCTAATATAGGAGACTCAGTTTCTTTCTTTTTTTTTTAAGGTTTTACTTATTTATTTGAGAGAGAGAGGGAGAGTGAGCATGAGAAGAGAGAGAGAAAGAGAGAAAAAGAGTGCACAGAGGGAGAAGCAGACCCCCTGCTGAGCAAGAAGCCCAATGCAGGGCTCAATCCCAGGACCCTGAAGGCAGATACTTAACGGACTGAGCCAGTCCAGGCGCCCCAGGTTCATTTTTGCCAAAACTAATTGATATGTTGCATATTTCAAGTTTTTCCTTTGATAATAATGAGTGCTAATAGTTAATGGATATCAGTGTGGGTCTGGAGTGGTCCATAGCACTTTACTTGCATCTCATTTAATCCTCACAACAGTTCTGGGTGGTAAGCACTGTAATCATCACCTTTGCTTTACAAACAAAAGAAATGAAGGCTGGGAAGGGTTTAGTAATTTGTGTAAGGTCACATATCTAGGAAGTGTGGAGTGGGGCCGGATGTACCAGAACAGCTGGCAAATCATTAGAACACTGAACATTTCTTATTGTAGTGGGTAAATAGTCATTACAAACTTCTCTGAGCGTCTGTACCCCCAGGAGCCCCCCTGCTAGACGGCCCCACGACCAACCAACGAAAGAGAGGCTAGTACAGCAAGAGGTCCCTGGGGTTGTGTCTGTCCTCATTGGGTGGCCTCTTTGCTCTACTAGGTGTATGTACAATATCATCCTTGGTTGGAGGTGGTTTTCATGGCATTCAGCCCAACTGATGGGGCTAGGGTTCAAAATAAATGTAAGCATTCTCAATGTAATCACTCTGACCGTTCAGATGCAGAAGCTGTTTCTGGGGTTTTTTCACCAACAGTTGTTCAGAGAGGGGCTAATTAGTCTTACCTGTCATTAACCCAACTCCTTTTCTCAGCTTTTTGGATTTTGTCCTTTGTAAATATGTTAATCGCCTTAAAACCCAATTATACTTTTGCCATTGCTTTCTATGGAACAGCGGCTGAAATCATGGAGGGCAGGTAATGAACTCCAAGGACGTTGAGGTATCTCAGTGCAGTTTAGTGAAAAGAGCTGGCATCTAAAGGTAGCTGACTTGAGTATGAGTCTTAGGTAAATCAATTAATCTCTGTGTGACCTTGTATAGGCTATTAAACCTTAGAAAGCCTTCCATTTGTAAAATGAGAGTACTTCTATCCATTCCTTCTAGATTCCTACCATTCATTTAAATATTTTCGCCAGAGAAAGTCATACATTAACATCACAATGGATATAGTTTACCATACAGTTTATTTGTCTGGTCCTTGAGGAGAATGAAATATTGGCAGAGCAGGTTATTAATAGTTTCCAAGGTAGAATCTGCACCAAAGGCTGCACTATTCTCTGCTTCCAAAGTGCAGACATGGGTTTTCTGTCTTATTTGTTGTGATGGGTTTGTTTATTGAGCTCTTCTTTTAGAACTGTCTAGAACTTTTCCAAGTTAAGTGATTCTGAAATGACATTTCCAAAACTAGCCTAAGACTTTTCTCTGCTCTCCCTAGTCTCCCCTCACATCCTCATGAAAGCACACCCAGGCTTCATTTCATTTACCAAGATAGACTCAAGTAAATCCTGCTGTAGATAAACAGCCCATAAAAATTAACCATAGGTGAGCAGACTGCCTCTAAATGCACTCTTTAAAGGGCATGCTCTTTAAGGAGAGAAACCAACCAGGAAATGGATTTGGAGATAATTTGCGTGTTGCAGGCATGACCTGATAAGGCACGAAAAAGCTCAACTTTATGATTGTTGAAATGCAGTATCCCCATCACCGGCATTAGCCTCCATAAGCAAAGTCATTTATTAGAGCAGGATAAATAGCTCATTATTTGTCAAGAGTAAAAAGGAATGTGTACAAAAGTAAGATAGCAACATTTGCCAAGTACTTGTTATTTACATCATTTCTTTATTAATCCTCAAAGCTACCCTGTGAGATAGGTATTAGTGGTCCTCTTTTACAAACAAGGGAATTAACCCCCCACAGGGGTTCTCTAATTTAACTCAATTTTCATAGCTGGGAGTTTGGAGTGGTAGTTCTTAAGCCCCGGGAGACACTTAGCAATGTTTGGAGACATTTCTGTTGCAACTAGGCGGAAATCCTACCAGAACCTAGGAGGCAGAGGCCAGGGATCCTGCTAAATATCTTACGAGGCACAGGACAGCTCCCTATATCAAGCAATTATGTGGCACAGAATGTTAATAATGCTCAATTTGAGAAACCCTGAATTGAAGAGAGTGGCAAGGAACCCAGGTTCTTTTTGTTCTTAATTCAATGCTTATTTCTCTACGAGTTTTTAAAGATAAGGGTGTAGTAGAACCAGCATTGATCATTAGCTTCTCCAAGATTGTTCTCCAAGATGTTTCTTTCACACCCTGCTAGTTTCAGCTGACATTGTGACCACACAATTGTGACCACATTTGTCAGTATCTAATCTGTAGGTGGTGGAGGGAGAACTGCCTTATCACAGAAAAAGAGGATGGGATGCATTCAGTAGAAAAATGAACTGATTTTTTTTTTTTAAAGATTTTATTTATTTATTTGACAGACAGAAATCATTAAGTAGGCAGAGAGGCAGGCGGGGTGGGGGGGAGCAGGCTCCCTGCTGAGCAGTGAGCCCCATGTGAGGCTTGATCCCAGACCCTGGGATCATGAGTGGAGCCAAAGGCAGAAGCTTTAACCCAGTGAGCCACCCAGGAGCCCCTGAACTGGGGGTTTTTAAGAAAGGGCTCTCCTTTGGACTACCCATATGTAAATAATAAGAATGCCTTACCCCATGTATTTAGGGCTTTATAATTTCAGAGCATTTTCATATTCCTTCAACAAATATTTACCGAGGAGGAAATAAATGGTTCTGAGCAGACAGTAGTGACTGTAACAAAGACTCTTGGCCTCTTGGAGCTTAGGTATGTGGGACAAGTGATACACACAATAAGGAAACAAGTGAGCAGGTACTATGCCAGAGAAAGACAAGCTCTGTAAGAAAGAATAAAGTGCACCGCAGTAAGCCTAATGGGGGGTATAGGGATAGTTGTGGTGCCATTTCACCTGGGTGGATGGGGGAAGTTCTAAAGGTAAAGTGGTATTTTTTACACCTCCATGAAGGAGGGAAGAGAATGGATCATGTGAGTATCAGGAACAGGAGAGTTTCAGGCAGAGAGAACAGCAAATGCTCTGGGATTGGTGTGATTGACGAGTTCTAGGAGCTGCAAGGAGGCCATTGTGGTTGGAACTGAGTGAGTGAAGCAGGGACCTAGAGGAGACGGGGTCTCTGAGGTAGTGGCTGAGAGACACCTCAAGCCACTGAAGGACTTTGGGTTTCACTCTGATTGAGATGGGGAGCCACGGAAGAGTTCTGAACAGAAGGGTGACAGGATCAGACAGAATTTTAAAAAGATCAGTTTGACTGTTGTGTTGAGACTAAACTAGAGGGGCTAAGGGTTAAAGCCAGGAAACCAGTCCCAAGGCTGTTGCCATAACCCAGAAAAGGAACAGTCATGGTTGGGAGCAGAGATGTCATGTGGGTGGTAACGGCAAAATCAGTCTGATTCTGGGTATCTTTTGAAGGCTGAGCCAACAGGATTTGTATCATATGTGGGGTATGAGAGAGAAAGGGAGGGAAACAGATGGCTTCAAGATTTTGGCCTCAGAAACGCCATTTCTAAGGGGGAGCCTATAGGAGAAGTAGATTTGAGATGAAAGTTCAGGAGTTCTGGTTTGAACATGATAAATGTAAGGTGTTTACTAGACCTCAGAGTGGAGACATAGAGTTGTGTCTTATCATGTGGCATATAACATATCCAATGTTTTATCACTCTTCTCTTTGACCAAAGGCCAGTGTTTAATTCACAGACCTATAGCTACAATGTAATGATTCTCTCTGATTCTAAGACCAATGTCCTTCTACTGATGGAGGGTTCTAGATATAAATTAGCATAGAGAAAGAAATCTCTAATAGCATCTGTTCCTAAAAAGTGTTTTTAAACTGTGGTTTTTTTTTTTTTTTTTTTAAGATTTTGTTTATTTACTTGACAGACAGAGACCAGAAGTAGGCAAAGAGGCACGCAGAGAGAGAGGGGGAAGCAGACTCCCCGCAGAGCAGAGAGCCCGACTCGGGGCTCGATCCCAGGATCCCGAGACCACGGCCCGAGCCGAAGGCAGAGGCCCAGCCCACCGAGCCACCCAGGTGCCCCTAAACTGTGTTTTTTTAATGATCGTTCCAAAAAAGCAAGCGACAGTCAGTCACATTTGGATAGAGACAGGGCACATCAAAAATAAACTGACCTCCTAGTTTGGCCCTTGGAATTATTAGCAAAGTCATGAAAAAGGCTGAACAAAGAAGCCCAAATAACTCAGATTCTGCCTACTTCAACCATCACTTCTTTTTAAAGCTTTCTTTTTTTTTCCATTTTATTTTATTTTAATTTCTTTTCAGTGTTCCAGCATTCATTGTTTATGCACCACATCCAGTTCTCCATGCAATATGTGCCCTCCTGAATACCCATCACCAGGCTCACCCAACCCCCCAACTCTCCTCCCCTCCAAAACCCTCAGTTTGTTTCTCAGAGCCCACAGTCTCTCATGGCTTGTCTCCCCCTCCGATTTCCCCCAACTCACTTCTCTGCTCCATCTCCTCATGTCCTCTGTGTTATTCCTTATGCTCCACAAGTAAGCGAAACCATATGATAATTGGCTCCCTCTGCTTGACTTATTTTACTCAGTAGAATCTCTTCCAGTCCTGTCCATGTTGATACCAAAGTTGGGTATTCATCCTTTCTGATGGAGGCATAATATTCCATTGTATATATGGACCATTTCTTCTTTATCCATTCGTCCATTGAGGGGCATCTTGTTTTTTCCCACAGTTTGGTGACTGTGGCCATTGCTGCTATGAACATTGGGGTACAGGTGGCCCTTCTTCTCACTACATCTGAATCTTTGGGGGTAAATACCCAGTAGTGCAATTGTAGGGTCATAGGCTAGCTTTATATTTAATTTCTTAAGGAATCTCCACACTGTTTTCCAAAGTGGCTGCACCAACTTGCATTCCCACCAGCAGTGTAAGAGGGCTCCTCTTTCTCCACATCCTCTCCAATACATATTGCTTACTGTCTTGTTAATTTTTGCCATTTTAACTGGTGTAAGGTGGTATCTCAAGGTGGTTTGATTTGAATTGGCTAATGATGATGAACATATTTTCATGTGTCTGTTAGCCATTCGTATGTCTTCTTTGGAGAAGTGTCTGTTCATGTCTTCTGCCCATTTTTTGACGTGATTATCTGTTTTGTGTGTGTTGAGTTTGAGGAGTTCTTTATAGATCTTAAATATCAGCCCTTTGTCTGTAGAGTCATTTGCAAATATCTTCTCCCATTCCATGGATTGCCTCTTTGTTTTGCTGACTGTTTCCTTTGCTGTGCAGAAGCTTTTGATCTTGATGAACTCCCAAAAGTTCATTTTTGCTTTTGTTTCTTTTACCTTTGCAGACATATCTTGAAAGAAGTTGCTGTGGCCGATGTTGAAGAGATTACTGCTTATGTTCTCCTCTAGGATTTTGATAGATTCCTGCCTCATATTGAGGTTTTTTTTAATCCATTTTGAGTTTATCTTTGTGTATGGTGTAAGAGAATGGTTGGGTTTCATTCTTCTACATGTAGCTGTCTAATTTTCCCAGCACTATTTATTGAAGAGACTGTCTTTTTTCTACTGTATATTTTTTCCTGCTTTGTCGAAGATTATCTGACCATAGAGTTGTGGGTCCATATCTGGGCTCTCTACTCTGTTCTACTGGTCTGTGTGTCTCTTTTTGTGCCAGTACCATGCTGTCTTGGTGATTACAGCTTTGTAGTAAAGCTTGAAATTAGGCAACGTGATGCCCCCAGTTTTGTTTTTCTATTTCAACATTTCCTTAGCAATTCGGGGTCTCTTCTGGTTCCATACAAATTTTAGGATTGTTTGTTCCAGCTCTTTAAAAAATGCTGGTGGGATTTTGATTGGGATGGCATTGAAAGTATAGATAGCTCTAGGCAGTATAGACATTTTAACAATGTTTTTTCTTCCAATCCAAAAGATGGAATGGTCTTCCATCTTTTTGTGTCTTCTTCAATTTCTTTCATGAGTGCTCTATAGTTCCTTGAGTACAGATCCTTTACCTCTTTGGTTAGGTTTATTCCCAGGTATCTTATGGTCCTTGGTGCTATAGTAAATGGAATCGATTCTCTAATTTCCCTTTCTGTGTTTTCATTGTTGGTGTATAAGAAAGCAATTGATTTCTGTACATTGATTTTGTATCCTGCCACATTACTGAATTGCTGTATGAGTTCAAGTAGTTTGGGGGTGGAGTCTTTTGGGTTTTCCATATAAAGTATCATGTCATCTGTGAAGAGAGAGAGTTTGACTTCTTCAATGCCAATTTGAATACCTTTTATTTCTTTTTGTTGTCTGATTGCTGTTGCTAGGACTTCTAGTACTATGTTAAAGAAGAGTGGCGGGAGTGGGCATCCTTGTCCTGTTCCTGATCTCAAAGGGAAGGCTGTCAGCTTTTCCCCACTGAGGATGATATTCACTGTGGGTTTTTCATAGATAGATTTTATAATGTTGAGGCATGTTCCCTCTATTCCTCTACTTTGAAGTGTTTTAATCAGGAACGGATGATGTATCTTGTCAAATGCTTTTTCTGCATCAATTGAGAGGACCATGTGGTTCTTCTCTCTTCTCTTATTGATTTGTTCTATCGCATTGATTGATTTACAAATGTTGAACCACCCTGGTAACCTAAGGATAAATCCCACCTGGTCATGGTTGATAATCTTTTTAATGTACTGTTGGATCCTATTAGCTAGGATCTTGTTGAGAATCTTAACATCCATGTTCATCAGGGATATTGGTCTGAAATTCTCCTTCTTGGTGGGGTCTTTGCCTGGTTTGGGGACCAGAGTAATACTGGCTTCATAAAAAGAGTCTGGAAGTTTTCCTTCTGTTTCTATTTTTTGAAACAGCTTCAGGAGAATAGGTATTATTTTTTCTTTGAATGTTTGGTAGAATTCTCCAGGGAATCTGTCAGGTCCTGGGCTCTTGTGTTTTGGGAGGTTTTTGATCACTGCTTCAATCTCGTTACTAGATATTGGTCTATTCAGGTTGTCAATTTCTTCCTGATTCAGTTTTGGAAGTTTATAGGTTTCCAGGAATGCATCCATTTTGTCTAGGTTGCTTAACTTATTGACATATAACTGTTGATAATAATTTTTGATGTAAAGCTTTCTTTTTTCTTTATCTATAGCATTAATAAAAAATGAAATCTTGCTCCGTGTACTTGTTTGGCTTATTTTTGGCCAGCCCTTAATGTTCTTCCATAAGTTTTTCTATAAAAAATTTCGAACAGTGTTGCCTGGGTGGCTCAGTGGGTTTAAGCCTCTGCCTTCGGCTCAGGTCATGATTTCAGGGTCCTGGGATCAAGCCCTGCATTGGGCTCTCTGCTCAGCAGAGAGCCTGCTTCCTCCTCTCTCTGCCTGCCTCTCTACCTACTTGTGATCTCGGTCAAATAAATAAATAAAATCTTTAAAAAAAATTTCAAATATACAGAATTGTTGAATAAATATCCATATATCTACCTTCTAGCTTCTGCAATTACTATTTCCCTACATTTTATTTTAAAAAATATCTTCCTATTCATCCCTCTATCTGTCCATCCGTCCATCTTATTTTTTTAATGCATACCATGGTAAGTTGCAGCCGTCACTACCCTTTATCCCTAAAGGCTTCAGCATGCGTATCATTCACGAAGTTCCATATTAAACCCTTGAGTTTTCACCTTATGTGGGTTATTTGGTTTTCAGTGGCTCTTAAACAGCATGTAGTTGATTTTTGGATTCAGATCTAATCTAAGCATGTACATCTTTTAAAGAGGAGCTTATAACTCTATCACATTGTGATTAGGGAATGCCAACTCTTACTTCTGGCTTCATATTCTCTGTCTTTGTGTGTGCCTTCTTGATATTTTCCTTTTTATTCTTTTTTATAAACTTTAGCCAGTTATTCAAGATTTCTTTGGTCTTTTTCCTCCAGGGAACACACTGTATTCCTCCCCCCCGCCCCGAAACGAGTAGTTACCTTTAAATTAAAACAAATGTTGAGTTTAAGTTCTTTTATTCACATCAAGATTAAGACAGCATTTATATTGCCTCCTTTATTGTGAGATGAGATCATTGAAGCTCCTTTACTTTCCTTGGCAGCTGAATCATTTCAGAGTTTTGGCCCAAGAAGTCACAGACTCAGAGCATATCAGGTTCTTATTTTGCAGGTGGGGGAAATTGAGGCCCAGAGCAGGGGTTGGGGGAGATTTTCTCCTGAACAGCCCCCAACTGAATGGAAGAATCAGAGAGCTAGCTGGGACACAGGGCATCTGGTCCACCTCTACCTTTAGCTCAGACAACACTCAAACAGTTCTTGACAACTCCAGACAGATGAGAAAATACACTAGTTTTAGAGGATTAAGGAAAATGGATTTCTCAATTCACTGCAGAAGTTTAAAAGCCTTGCAGGAAATACTTCCATCTCTATGATAAAAAAATTTTAGCCTACATTCTATTAATCTTTGTGTCCACAGTGGAAAAGCCTTTTGCTTAATAATATCCCCTCAAATATTTGAAGACTATTCTTAAGTCTCCCTATAGACTCCGTTTCTCAAGAATAAATAATCCAAATTCTTTTAAACTTTTCTCATAAATTCTTTCCATTCTTTTATTAATCTTTCTAACTTTCCCTGAGATTTCTTCAAATTTTTTGTCTTGCTTCTAAATTGTGAAGCCAGGAAGGGACAAAGTACTATAATATTGATTATTGAATTTATGCCAAACTCTGAATTCCTTGAGGACAGGGGCCATTTCTTATTCAACTTTATACCCCTAGATTAGGGGTCAGCAAAACTTTTTTTTCTTTTTTCCTGTAAAGGGCCTGATAGTAAGTTTTTTATGCTTTGCAGGCCAAGAAGCAATGTGCTCTACTTTATGAACAGCTCTTCTCTCTGAAAGACTAATACTCTTTTTAAATGTTTTACATTATGGAAATGTGAAAAAATCATTTTTCAATGAAGGGCCATCAAAAACGGGTAGATTTGGCCACATAGGTGCTAGTTGTTGGTTGACTCCTGCTCTAGTTCTTGGTACAATGCATGGCACATAGTAGGCAATCAGTAAATTTTGTTGAGTAAAGGAATGCATGAATTTATGAAAATTATTTCATAGTATCTGTCTTTTTATGTTCTTGCTTAGCAGTTCTATTATATTGCTGGCTCATTGAGCTTGTCCACTAAGACCTTCAGATTTTCCTCTGCCATGCATACCCATGGCCAGCACTTTCACATTCTGTTTGTACTTGAGCAGTTTAATTGTTCCTCCCTTAATTTGAGATGTGGTAGGGACCCTCTATTAACCTTCATTCACTGGTGGCCTCGGATCTCACTTTTAATTTAGTGAGGCCATGTTGAACTTTTGTTTTTCCAGTGTGTTCAGCTGCTTCCCTACTTACAAATTGTGTATGAACTTAACAAACAGCCCCAGGCACTTGACAAAACCAAAATGCAATTGACAAAATCATTCAATCACCTCAACCAAGGCTCCATGCTCTGTTTCCATTGTCATACTCCTATTGGAGTCGGGAGGCTCATGGCTACTTATTGTCCTGGAATAGATTGGAAGGGATCAGACAGGCTCACAGAGAAGGCTGACACTAATGGCAAAAGAAAAAAACCCCTTCCTTTCCTTCTCCTTAACTTTTGGGCCTGTAGAGAACACTTGTCACAGCCTGAGGGAGTGTGGAGTTCTGTATTAGTTAGAGCCGTTGCCATTCTGAGCTGAATTGGGATGAAGCAGTCCTAAGCAGCACCAATCCATAGCATCAGGGGAACTGAGCTGCTCTACAGAATGCCTGGAGGCTGATGCCTGGGACTGAGCCCAAGTCAGTGCTGCCACCCACTCTGTCCCACTCCCAGTTTCCAAGGAATTGATTCCTAGGCTCACAGATGCCTTTTTGACCGAAGCCCCCTGTTTCTCTGCAAATGATCTTCTGGGGATACTTGCTGTGGCTTTTGACTAGGGTCCAATGGACCCAACCCTAAACTGTTAGTGGGTCAACTGACAGCCAGCCACACCTCTTCAGTCCTCAGCACCCTGCCTTGGGACAGATGTGAGATCAAGGCTGATGGAAAACTTGGGAAGGGATTGCTCCTTTTTCTCCAAGTTCCAAGCTGTGGGTGGCTACAACTTTCAATCCAAGGGAACTGGGAAAAGCTTTACCTTGTTTCTCTAGGGTTGATGTGTGCTGCCCATAGTCCATTTTATTCAATCCTTTCTTCACTTCCACTCTCTCCTCCTCTCTGTGTTGCTAAAATTGCTGTGATTTCTACCATTTAAAATGTCCAGGAAAGCTGCATTTATTTACAATGACTTCCTTCTTAACCAGCTGGGGGAAGTTGCAAAATAGCCAACCCAGTGGTGGATCAATCTTTAACGTTTCTTTCAAATGTTGAAGTAAAGAAAATGATGACAATTTTAAGGCTCTATTAGGCGGAAATGATCTACAAGGGATGGCGGACAGATGAAGGTCACAAATCAGGCAGCTGCCTCTGGCTCAGTGATTCAGAAGTGTGGAAGGCAATGGGGAGTATGTTCCTGAGTTTTATGAGAGTCCAAGTTTGGGAATTTATCAATGTGTGCCTGGGATTTGCTGTAATGAGCTTCTTCACTCCTCTCATAAAACAAACCAGTGTCTGATTAAAAGCTGGCTGGTCTTCCTTAGATACAGATATTAATTTATTTTGGTTTTAGGGAGAAAAATATCACGCCTTTGTCTGGCTTACCTGATAAATAGCATCATTTGCATACGGGGATCCTGCTTCTTTCCCACCTAGTTAAAAGAACAATGTAGGTGACACTGGGTATGCATATTTTCCGTTATTAAAGTTTGGAGAGCTTCTTTTAAGACATTTTAGATTCTGGGTTTACTTTCTCTTTTTTTCTGTTTTTGTTGGAGATCCTTCTTTACCTGTATATCAGTCAGGATGGGCTTGATCAAGCTGGGGCAGCAAAACTACCTCAAAATCTCAGTGGCTTAAAACAGTGGAGGTTTATTTCATTCTTAGGCTACATGTCTGTCATGTCCAGCATGGGCTGGGCTCTGTGAAATTTTCTGTCAAGGACCCCACCATCCAGGGCAGGGGTTGGCAAACTTTTTTGGTAAAGGGTCAGACGGTAAATATATTAGGCTTTTAGAGACCACTTGGTCTCTGTTGCAGCTACTCAATTTTGCCATTATGGCACACAGACTGCCATGGACAATGTATAAAGGAATGGTGTTCCAATAAAACTTTATTTATAAAAGCTGGCAGTGGGCTGGTTCGGTCTGTGGGCTGTGGTTTGCTCACCTGGTGGTCGGGAGAGGAAGGGAAGGTGGCAAATCTTGCACCAGTTGTTTAAGTCTTAACTTCCATTTATCTTTCCTTGGCCACAGCAGATCACATGGCCATGCCTAACTTCATGGTACATAAAGTGCACAGCCTTCCTTTGTGCCCAGAAGGAGAACAGGAACTAACAAGGAATAGCACCAATGGTCACACTCTTCTCCTCTCTTCTTTTTAGAGAAGGCATTATTTCCTGAACTTCTAGACTAGCACGTCTTCAAAAGGCATTCTTTAAATGCAATCTTTGTATTTTATAACTTGGTTGCTTTGATGGGAACTAAACAAATTTAGGAGATGAGTAAAGACTGAATTTCCCCTTGTCGTTCTTGATATTAAGTACCTGACATTTTTTTCTTTACACCCACCAAAACTCTGTCTGAACCCCCACACTAATCAGAAGTGAGATTAAGTTTATCCATCCAACTCATTCTCTGGTATTTAGATTTCTGGTTAGACTTCTGGAATCCAGAGTGACCACATCTTTCCCTTGGCCTTTTTTTTTTTCTTTGTAGTCTTAGAAGTCTGAGGCTTTTTCACCTTTCACTGGGACATGGTTGGGGCTGGGTCTTACTGACCACCTTGGGCATGGTGACCTCTTTTGAGTCACCGGGGAGACCAGCAGTCTCTACCATGAGGGGTCCCTGGAGCCTTCCCTTGTCTTTCAGTATCAATTTCCTTCTAAATTTTGCAGTCAGGAAAGGAGCCATCACTTCATCCAGGAGAGGGCACTGTGCCCAAAGTCTAGAGTACTCTGTTCCTTCTGGTAGAGGCACAAATTAAGGATTAATGAAACCCATATTCAAACGCTCAAACTATAGCACCTATCATAAAACAAACCAAAACACCACACTAAGAATGTACTCTATAAAAAGGGAAGAAATGCAATTTATTAACAACTTGTACATTCCAGAAGGTACAAACTGCATCGTTAAATGAACCAAACATTTTTAGTGGCTGCCCCTCTTCTCTTCTTACATTACGAACTCAGGTTCTCTGAACCAAAGCCTGCCCTCGTGTTGTCTGCTTCCATGAGGTTCTAGGGACTTTGGGGGCCAAGGCTGTAGGAAAGATGGGAAGGTTAGGTCCTGTTGTAAAAAGAATAACTTTCCCCTTTCAGGTTTCTTTTCCCAGAGGAAAGTGAATTAACGCTTCAGGGAAACTTAGTACAAAATGTGGGAAGCAAGTAGAGCTATATTTAAGGGTTCCCCAAGTGCTAAAATGGAAGACACCAAATTTTATAAGTGGGGAAATTTTGAAAAGACAACTTGGTTGTAAACTTTTTTTGTCTCACCTTCTTGGTTCATTTGTACTTAAGCATCTATCTCTCTGTAGTGTGTTCTTGGTATAATGATACAGAGGTTGTTTTTTTTTTTTTTTTTTTTTTTTGCTGCAAATGTCTATTTAGTCACTAAGCTTTCTCCTTGGATCCTGACTGTGACCATTGGGTTCCTAACCACTTTCTGCCTCAGTCTTCGTGTCTTTAGTATAGGTGTTATTACAGTGCCCGTCTTAGAGGTTGTCATGAGATTCCTGTTATCCTGTATTCTTTTGTTGTCTCTTCAGCAGCAAAGATGAAGGTATTATGTAACCAAGTGGACATTTGAAAGAACTGGAGGATAGATCACTGCAGTAGCAGGTTGGAACCGAAATAGCAAAAGCTATAGAAATACAGTTGATCAGTTTATGAAGTCACCGTGCTTTAAGTCTGCACAGTGAGAAATTTCAGAGAGATTGAGAATTCTCTGCAGTTGGAATGTCATCTCAAATGCAAAAAAAAAAAAAACAACAAACAGTTAAACATGAACGCATGTAAATTAGCATGGAAACCAGATTGATGTGGGACATGAAAGAGAATTAGCACAGCCCACAGAAAATACATGGTGACCAGTGTGGAAATAAATGAAGACCAATCAAATGGAAAGAAGCCAAAGCCATTTATTCAGAGCTTGATATAGCAAGAGAGTTAGACATTATCATTTGCATCTGGCAAACTGAAAGGCAAGCAGAGGAGTGGGAAAGCTTTATAATGGATAAGAGAAAAGGCTTCAGGGATGCTCTGTTTGGAGGCTGTTCTCATGGGGAAGCTATAGGCAGGTTAACCAGAAGTGGGGCATTCTATGTGATTGGTTATGGGTGTATATTTGGCTCTCTCTAGTTGGTCTTAAGTTGGAAGTGGGGATGAAAATCAGGAAGGTTGTCAGTTGTTAATCAAGTCTTGGCCATTTGGGGCCAATTGTTTCAGGGGCTCTTGATTGGCTTCCGTGACCAACTGCTAGAGACAGAGTTCTGACTTCCCATGAGTCTGATTTGTTGTGTCTTCTCACTGCCCAGAAATATCTGTCCTGTGTCTGCTTCCTCAGTCACATGCCCGATGTCTGTACTTCTCCCCCTGCCAGAAGCTGCCCCAGGGATTAGAAACAGTCCAGCTGCTGCTCACTCTGGGATTTTTCTGTCCAACTAGTTCCCCTGTCCTCGAATACCACTAGGAGAATAATGCTGTCAGTGTAAATCTGAGCAGTTAACATCTTAGCTAGAAAGTGATTTTAGTCTTAATTTGCCTCAATTGTTAGGGCACCTACTCCTTGTTCTGGGTTGTACAGAGTTGTTTCTGTAGCGTGGGCCGTTCCATGAACACTATGTGTTAGGAATTATGTTAGAGACTAAGGAAATGAAGATATGGGAATCTCTGGTTTCCAGGCAGACAGATGCCATACACATAAAAGAGAGGACCTGATGCCAGGTCTTATATTCTGAATGTGGGATTAGCCACTCCCCTTCGTTGGCACCAAGAATACCTGTTGCAGCCAGGCCATGCACTTGTCACAGTGTGGTGCAACTGAAAACATGTTGCTATCTTTCCACTGGACTCTGGTTCCTCGGGGACAGGGACTGAGTCTTGCATGACTGCTGTTTTGTTTTGGCTCCTCAGCTTGTACCTGGTTCATTGTAGGCAGGTTAAGAATATGAGCTATTTGGTCAAAGAGAAGCAAGTTCAAGTTCCAGCTCTTTTACGTATTAATTATGAGAACTGGAGCAAGTGACTTAGCCTTTCTAAGGCCTTGTGTTTTCATCCATAAAATGGGGATAATAATAATTATAACAGTCCACTGTACCTCATAATTTATTTCCATATCACTGGCACATATTAAATTCTCAATACATATCTTCAGCTATAATGACAAATTCAATTGCCTGGAGATTTCAGAGCTGCAGATGATACATACTCCAGCGTGGAAAGGAAGGAGGGATTGCTGGAGCACGTCGTGAAAGTTGGGTGTTTTTCTGGCGTGGAAGCCAAGCAAAACCATTCCAATGTTATGTGTCACTAGAGAAAGCGGTAACATCATGTAGCATTTCTGAACAACACACGGTAAAATAAAACGTCTCGTTAATGATGAGGGCATGAAGAACATAAGCTGAAACTTTAGAGAATTTCTGTTCCCCATCTCAAATGTTGGCAATCACCTTTCCACAGATGCACGGCAGAATCCTGATTTATTTTCTGGTGCTTCAGCAAAAGGGCCTTGATTGCAGGGAGAGTTGAATAGGGCTTGTTGATTGAGTCTAAGGAGGAGAAGGATTTAGTGAAATACATTTCATAGGGGAGAAAACGAGGAGGGGCTCTGAGCTTAAATGCTCTCATTTCACGTATCAATGCTGTGAATCTTAGTTTGCCCAAATGAGGATGCTACCTCACGAGGACTGAATGTGGTAACAAATGTGAGTGCCAATACAATGTCCAATGTTTCTTGAATACTAGACATATTTTAATATTATTTTCCTTTTGCATTCTTTTAGTGACAGGAGTAGTACACTTAGAAAATGTACAGAATACTAGAATAGTTATCCTAAGATGGGAAATGAGGATATATATATACATATACATATGGTTTATAAGTATATGTACAATAGTGTGGCTGAGTTTGCTGATTATCCCCCCAAATCCATTTTACTTTATTCCTGCTATAATAGAACCCTTCATTCTTAGATGGACCCATGGCCACCAGAATAATGACTACATTTTTCAGTTTCTTTTGTAGCAGGCGTGGCCATGGGTGGTGGGCTGTAAGGGAAAGAGGAGTGTGAAATCTATCAGATATTTTCTTAAAGAGAAAGAGCTTCTCTCTTCCTCACCTCTTCTCTTTGTTGCCTGAGACGTGATGGCTGCATGGAGCAGTTGTCCAGGCATATAGGTGTGGGCCTCACTTGAGGAGACAGGTGCCCGAGTCCTTGATGACTACAGAGCTACCATGTCATTGCTGGACTGTTGATGTTTATTGGAGAAAGAACACACTTCTATCTTTTCAAAGCCACTGTTGCTTAGGCTTCTGGTCACTTGCAGCAAAATCCAGTTCTAATAATTTTATCATCATTGATATAGTCATTGAAAGACATGGTTTTAAAGGGACCTGAACATTTCGAATTTTGTTATATTAAATTTTTAAATTTAAATTCAGTTGAATTAACATGTAGTGTATTGTTAGTTATAGAGGTAGAATTTAGTGATTCATCAGTTGTATATAACACCCAGTGCTCATTACTTCTAGTGCCTTCCTTAATGTCCATCACCTAGTTACATCCCTCTACCCAACTCCCCTCCAGTAACCCTCAGTTTATTACCTATACTTCAGAGTCTCTTATGGTTTGCCTTCCTCTCTGTTTTCATCTTATTTTTTTTTTCCTTTCCTTCTCCTAAGTTCCTCTGTTTTGTTTCTTAAATTCCACATATGAATGAAATCATATGGTGTTTGTCTTTCTCTGACTTACTTATTTTGCTGAGCATAATACCCAATAGTTCCATTCATGTCATTGCAAATGGCAAGATTTCATTCTTTTTATGATTGAATAACTTTCCACTATATATTTTTATATACATATATATACATAAAATATATATAAAAATATATATTTTTATCTATTCATCTGTTGATGGATGTCTGGGCTTTTTCCATATTTTGACTATTGGGTACATTGCTGCTATGAACATTGAGATGCATGTGCCCCTTTGATCACTATGTTTGTATCCTTTGGATAAATACCTCGTAGTACAATTGCTGGTTCATAGGGTAGCTCTTTTTTTAATTTTAGGAGGAAACTCCATACTGTTTTCCAAAGTGGCTGCACCAGTTTGCATTCCCACAAATGGTGTAAGAAGGTTCCCTTTTCTCCACATCCTCACCAACATCTGTCGTTTCCTGACTTGTTTGTTTTAGCCATTCTGACAGGTGTGAGGTAGTATCTCGTGTGGTTTTGATTTCTATTTCCCTGATGGTAAGTGACCTAGAGCATTTTTTTCATGCGTCTCTTGGCCGTTTGTATGCTTTGGAGAAATGTCTGTTTATGTCTTCTGCTCATGTCTTGACTGGATTTTTTTTTTTTTTTAATTTTTGGGTGTTGAGTTTGGTAGATTCCTTATAAATTTTGGATACTAGTCCTTTATTTGATAAGACATTTCCAAATATCTTCTCCCATTCTGTAGGTTGCCTTTAGTTCTGTTGACTGTTTCCTTTGGTGTGCTTTTTTCTTGATGAAGTCCCAATAGCTCATTTTTGCTTTTGTTTCCCTTGCCTTTGGAGATGTTTCTGGCAAGAAGCTGCTGTGGCTGAGATTAACAAGGTTGATGCCTGTGTTCTCCTCTAGGATTTTGATGGATTCCTGTCTCACAGTTAGATCTTCCATCCATTTTGAGTTTATTTTTGTGTACAGTGTGAGAAAGTGGGACCCGAACATTTTAGGAGACAAAGACCCAAAAAAATGTGAGTTCCTCACAAGAACTCATTTTAAAAATGCCATTCCATCAAAATAAGGAATGAAAACAACCAAGTTTATTGGTTTCCAGTACAAAGGCTGGCCAAGGCAACCTTTGATTTCGTATTTTTCATCAATGAAAAAGACACAGATAATGTCAGCATGGACAGGTTACTGTAGTCTAAACTTGTGCATCATTTTGGACTATGGCAGTCTAGAATTTCTAAGAATCCTAAGAAGTAGTACTACAGTAGTAGGTCTTCTCCTTATATATGGGATTTTGGGATGGCTTGTGGTAGTGTAAAAAAATCATACATATGTGTATTTGATACTTGTACACATTTAAAAAATTAGTACCCAGCTATGGCATAATCATATCACTGCATTTGTATCTGATTACTGATAGTTTAGTAATTATTAATGACTTGATAAGCTTCAGAAGAAATTGGTATAAATCCCCTCCCTCCCTCAGTCTCTGGAATAATCACTTCCTTTATGTTTAACTGCTGTCCACAGTGCAGTAGTGGCTATCTCACCTACTAGCTGTATGAGCCCATCTTAATTGTAGGACCAGATAATTACAAGGTGTTTGTTACCCTGGAGGCTAAGGGCACTCAGAATTATTTTGTTGCATGAGTCTTCCCTTCATGTATAGATCTTGGTTGATTTGTATTTTAAGTGTCTCACATAATAAGGGGAACCATTAGGAGTTATTCAAGTAGCTGATGAGGTTAGCTCTGCTCAGCTCTGTGAAGGCTTCTGTGGTAATCCCACTGCAAGTAGTTTGCAATGGCTTTCAACAGCTGTAGTTGGTCCCACCAACTTGCTGTTAAATTTAGAATTTTGTGTTTTAGAAGTGTACAGTAATGATTTTCTTTTGCTTCATTGTAGCTAATTTGGCACCTTGTACAAAGTAGGTACCTAAATCCTTGTTCATTTATTACCCAGTGGCTATGTAGGCTCAGAATGGGAATTGGGGCAGGCTGGGCTTTGCTGTAGTCCAATCTTAAGAAAAAGTTGATCCTAATTTTAAGGTGAGATTTTTGAACTTTGAATGACTAGCTTATCACAAATGCAGCCTGCAAGTAATCACTTAACCAGTTTAGTAAGGCAGCTCAACTGGTAAATTCTAGTCATTTTTTTTTTTTTAATGTAAACTGAAGAGGACTAAATTAATCATGCTTCTAAGTAAGTGGAAAATGAGCATCACTGTTTCATGCAAAATTCTTATTTGGCTGTATTTGTCCCTTTTTATCCTATCCCCATTCTATTCCCTATAGATAGTCATTTGGATGTGTCTCATATGTATCTTTCCTCTGTTTGTATTTAAAAAAATGAAATAATAAATAAGACTTCTATAGAATTTGCTATGCTCTAGACTGTGCTCTAAGTCATGTATGTATAATCATAAATCATTTATTTCATTGTGATAACTTATGAGTTAAGTACCATTATCATCTCCATTTAATATAAAAAAGAACTGAGGCACAGAAAGGTTAAGCAACTTGCCTAAGGTCCCACAGCTACTAAACAATGAGGTTGGGATTTGAACCCAAGCAGTTGAGTTCTTGAATCCATACTCTTAATCACCAACCCCACCACCAAAATGTGCACTGTGTTTTGTGTGTCTGCATTCTAAATGTATGTAAATGGTGTTGTGTAAATGGCACTGTTAGAAATCTCATTAGTTTCTCACACTTTGCCTTTAAGAAGTGCCCATGTTATTTTGCCCTCTTATGATCCATTCTTCTGATGGCTGTACCCCAGGGTGGACATCTATCATATTTTGCATCTCTATTCTCCGGGCGCTGACACTCCAATTTCCTGTCTCCACAAATAATGCCACAATGAACATCCTCCCTCAGGGCCTGTAGGAGAATCTCTTTGGGACATAAACCATGATTTTTTTCTTTATATAGAAAACGTGTGTCTTCTATGAAACAGGAAGCTAGTAAATTTAGAGCTCTTTCCTGAAAAAATTGCTTATGCCATTGCAGTCATGTCTCAGGTACTATTCTAGATGTAGGGTCCTCTTAAGGGAGAATACAGATATTCATTTATATGAAGTCAGGATCCTTTTAATTACTAAATAAATAATCACTTTGTAAATGTTTATTCATGCCAGTCACATGCTGATAAGTATTGGAGGGGTGATAGGATGGCAAAGGCATCCTTGGCCCCAACATAGTGAAGGGATTAAGGATATGGACTTGGATTTGGGGTGATACAGGTTCAGAGCCACCTCTATTACTTATACTTGTGTGAATTTATGTCACGTTTCTTGAACACTCCAAGGTCAATTTTCTCAGATTAAAATGAGGATGACAGAAGATAGTTGTGGGGATTAAATGTTGTTGGGATTAAATTAAAATGGGCATCATTGTTTTTACTGTGAGGATTAAGTAAGCTAGGCCCTAGCGCAGAGTGTGGCCTGAAATAAGTGCTCATAAAGGTTGGTTAATCCCTGCTGTCAGGAAGTTCCTAGCCTCATGGAGAAGACAGTTACGGACCTAAATATTCACAGGTCAGTGGCAGCAACATGTACAAAGTGTGGTGGGGGCACCAACAAAGAGGCACTGAAGAAAATATTAACATTTACCATTTATCCCATGCCTATCTTGTTCTATCTAGACACTGTCCATGTATTATTTTATTCTGGACTTCTAAGATGTATATTACTATTTCTATTTAATAGAAGTAGAAACCAAGGCTTGATGGCAACTTGCCATAGTCACTCAGCAATTGAGGTGCAGAAAAGATTTGACGTCCTGTCTCACGGACTCCAAAGCCTGTGTTTGTTTCAACTGCACCAAAGAGGAGCCAGAATTTGATCTGGACCATTAAAGATGAGCAGGCATTTTCTAGGTGGACAGACAATGCAAATATTTTTCTTGGCACTTTTTCTTTGGGATCTTTCCAAAGAATGATGTTCCAAAGAACTTGCCTCCAAAGAATGGTATTTTTTATTCTTCCATTGACATTACACATGTTCACCCAGAATTTATTCTGGCTGGCTGTTAGAAATGCAAAGCCCAAGAGATAAGGTCCCTGTCTTTCAGAGGTTTTATAATCCTATCACAGAGATGGCTGCATTCACATACACCATCCATAACCAGATAGGTAATGATACAAGGTTGCATAAATTACATGCCAAGAAAATGGTAGGGGTTTCTAGTTGAGTTCAGAGGAGAGAGACATCACTGAAGGCTCAGTGGTTAGAGGCAGGAGTAGAAGGGACTGCAATCGGGCATGAAAACAAAGAGGGGAGTAGGTTGGACACTTGGAGTATGTGCAGTAGTGTTATATCTAATGCAAGTGTTGCATTCAAAACAGAGGCATACAAACACAAATTAATGGAAAGTCAGATTTTACTCTTAAAGTTTCCTTAAATAGGCAACAACACATAGGCTCTTATATTGATTCTGTGGGGTGCACGCATCTTCTATACTCAGGCTCAGTATAGTCACTTTTCCCTGCATAGTTAACAGAAATTGCTGCTTCTTT
This sequence comes from Lontra canadensis, assembly GCF_010015895.1. Lineage (NCBI taxonomy): Eukaryota > Metazoa > Chordata > Mammalia > Carnivora > Mustelidae > Lontra > Lontra canadensis. The sequence goes on along the minus strand of NW_022631046.1, from coordinate 12,463,135 downwards.
GGACTATAGAGCCTTCTTCAGACCTTACATTTCATTAGCTGGCTTGCCTTTGAGATGGCATTGAATAAAAATAGCATTGCTTTAATTGTTAGAGTCAGATGGGTGAGACGGAATGCATATACTATTGGGAGTATGCAGTATTGAGGGTTGGTGAATAACAAAGAGGTGGTCCTTTGCCTCTGGCCAGCTCCTTGAAGTCTGCAAACTCTAGCTCAGGCTGCTGAGGACAAGCCCAAGTGCACTCAGGCATGGAGGAATGAACACATGTACACTTCTGATGTGCATAGATAAGCTGACATGAAAACATGTTAAATATTGAGGAACTAGTTTGGGGTGCTGATGTTCAGTTTGAGGAAGAGAGACAGTAAGTAGCAGAGGGAACTTCGCTTGAAAAGAAGATACAATCTATGTATATCTCATGCCATCCAGTGGAATGTTTTCCTCCATTCCGTGTGGAAGGGTTGCATCAAGGATGGATTCTCATAAATTTAACCTATTTAGGATGTGACATTAGTGTGTAAGTGGAGTTATGGGAATTCACAGAGATATATCTGGGCTTGTTGGGAGAAAAGGCTTTGCGGGGGAGGGATAGAGGTAAATTTGGAAAGGGACCAGGTGGTAGAGGACTGTAATGTGTAGGATAAGGGCTCAGTCTTCTAGGGTGACATTTTGGTATCTTTGCATATGCCTGATCAGGGTATTATCTTTTGAAAATAAAACTTTCTGGAAGACTAAACAAGTGATTATGTATAAGCTAGATTGGTTGGGAGCCTATAGCTAGTGTTTTGGAGCTCACTTGAAGGTGGTGGCAAAATTTTGGTGTAAGGCAATGAAGACCTAGAAATGGTGATGGAAAAGAAGAGGAACCAGCATAAGAAATAGATCTGAAGAGAGTTATGAAGAAAATAAAGTTTTGTAAACTGCAGTGGAATTGGAAAAACCACATCTACGTCATAATCACCAACTCCAACACGAATCCAGACCTGCCTCTCTTACTCCCTGAAGTCCATACAACTGGCATCATTTATTGAGGTTGATGGGGATCTCTGAGCTAAAAGCCAATTAAAAAATAAATATAGAACTTATATAGAGGCAAAACCCTGGACTGTGGTCTTGCAACAGTCTGCTGGAGCACACTGCTTTGGACCATTGCCAAGCAGGTTTCCTATCATTTTTCCCCTAAGTCTAGGTCTTGGGACAACCCATCGCAGGGAGGGTCTAAGTCAGTTACTGTGCTGACCAGCTGTGGTGCCCCTGATGGTATGGACTTCTGAAGAAAGTCACCCATGTAATAAATATGGACTCTTCTCACTTATCCAGTCAGATGTATGAACACTTTCTATTTGGAGGGGAGTGAGCAAGGGGTAGGACACGTGAGAAGTTTTACTCCATGGGAAGAGTGCAGTAACATACAGTTATGCAAGGAGAAGGAAATGGATTTCCTGAAGCATGGCTGGATATGACTGAAGATGAGAGGCAGTTGGGAAGGAAATCTATGATCTAGACTGCCCCACAGGTGTTAATGAATGAACTGGTTTCACCCATTTTGAAGGCAAAAGCTGAAGTGCTCACCATCAAACTCAGGAAAAAACACAAAGGACTGGTGATTGGCATTGGAAAAGTGGCCCATGAATATGTCCTGGTTAGCCTCTGTTCTGCTCCCCCTAAGGAATCCAGAGGCTCCACATACATTGTTGGTTGTCCATGGTCTGGATGCTTGAGCCTGGTGGGTTAAAAGAGCAAAATCTTTGCAGTCATAAGGGAAATCTCTTTCTCCTTGTTTTGTTTTGTTGTTGTTTGCTTTGACCCATAAAAATGGGAACATATACCTTATGGAAGAAAGGGAGACTTGGTAAGATAGCTTCTGTCTCTTTTTCTGTCCCCTTTCCTGGCTGGGAAGAGAGTCATTGTATGTGAAAGTCTGGCTCATCTGGGTTCTCTGTTTCCCAGTGGCCTGTTCTCCCCACATGTTCATTCTCTGCCTGTCCATACCATGAACTCAGTGGAGCAGCTCTGCTCCTCAGAGAGAGGCCTGGCTTCCAGTTGGCAAAGTTGGTTCTGGTCGCAGGTCAAGGCAGGTTCTCCAACTAGCATTATTGGAAATAGAGCTGATCATTGCTGCTGTGTGGATCTGCGTCTATCTTCTCAAAAAGTTTGGGACATGTAAGAGAAGAGGTGTGATAAAATAACATCATCCTTTCAATTCCAACATCTATGTCAATGTAAACATCCTAATTTTGAGAATCTTTGGAATTTTCTTTTTTTTCTTCCCTTTCTTCTTCAAAAACATTTACCAAACCGAGTGACCATTTTGAGCTTAGCACTTAGGTTCAGTGCTTTTAAATAGCCATGGTTGGCCCTGATACACAGTGTGTAGGGCCACAGGCAACCCAAATGGGCACATGTATTTTCAATTTAAGACCCTTCTATACAGTGAACACACTCGAACCCTAGGGTCTATAAAGGACTCTGCAGATTATAGGTATATATGTAAAAAAGGATGAGACATTACCTTTTGTAACGTGAACCTAGATGGTATTATCCTAAGCAAAATAAGTCAGACTAAGAAAGACAGATATCATATGATCTCACACATTTGTGAAATCTAAAAAACAAAACAAAGGAATAAACAAAGGAACAAAAAGCAGAATCAGACCTGCACATACAGAGAATAAACTGATAGTTGCTGGAGGGAAGGGGGTATGGGATGGACAAAAATGGGTGAAGGGTAGTGGGAGATACAGGTTTCTAGTTATGGAATGAATAAATCATGGGAATAAAAGACACAGCCTAGGGAATATGGTTAATGATATTGTAATAGTGTGGTATGTGGTAATTGTGATAGTGCAATAGTGTGGTATGGCGACAGATGGGAGCTGCACTTGTGGTAAGCATAGCGTAATGTATAGAGCCGTTGAATCACTATGTTGTACACCTAAAAATAATGGAACATTGTGTGTCAACTACACTCAAAAAATTAAAAAAAATGTGTATATGGACATGTGAGTGCACATTCACCTGTTCACACACCCACCACACGCACACCCACTACCACATGCGTGCACATATACTATGTGCAAATACACCCACATTATATGCACAGTGAACACATACCCAATAGCACATGCATGAACACATGCCATGCATACGCACACACTACACACAGACAATGCACACAAACACATACATTACCTAGGTAGGTCCACATTACACCCCCAATATGCATGCACATAGTACATGAACACACACAGGTCACACACATACATCACATACATACAGAATGCTCATGCATACACCCACAACACCAAACATGCATGGGCAAACACACATACCATTGCTTATACATGTAACCCTAGGGCCTATGTAGATTTATAGAAAGCTCCTCAACACATTCTCTCTCTCTCTCTGTGTCTCTCTGTCTCTGTCTATTCTTTTCTCTTCTAATCCTGGGGTCCTTATATATTGGACTACACAAAGCACACACACAGACACAGAGGAAACCTCTGGACTCATATAAAAACAACCACCCAGACCCTGGGAAGCTCAGCTTTTGTGCATAAGCCCTACTTCTGTGGACCACTCCCCTGCTGCCGCCCCCAGGAAGGCCCTTCGACAAAGAAGCACCTGAGCCCAAGCTAGACATCTTTATTTCTTTTTGCCTTTGATTAAGTCTCACAATAAAATGGCACACCAAGGGGTGTGACATTACAGTGTCATTAAAGTGAGCATTTTGCAAAGAGCATTGCCTGAACTGAGATGCTTCTGATGTTTTTATTTTCACTGAGCCTTTGAGTCCAGCAGATGGTAAAAAATTATTGTGGCCAGAGCTTGAGGAGGCCAGCTTCACCTGAGAGGTAAGCTAGTCAGGCTACCCTAAGCCCTGACCTAATTTCCTTAAGAAAATATGAAAGAGTTGAAATGTCCAACACGAAATCAATAAACAAGACTCAACAGTACAAAACCCACACACACCATACCTGACAGAATCTTAATACAATTACAAAGAAAGTTGACTTTGTCATGCAGAGAATATAGCTGAATTGTTTTTCCTTCGTGATAGATCTGCTTTTTATAATGGTGGATTTCCACGATTTTCCCCTCAAACACACACACACACACACACACGGGTGTGTGTGCATGTGCACAGACACACATACATGCACACGCAGATATTTCTACTTCAGTTCTTTTAAGGTCCAATCTGGTAGGAATAGCAGTTTGTTCTAAGGGAACCCTTTACAGGTGTGTTAGTGAATTTGGGGCTTTCCATGTGCTTTTGCTGAAAGTGGCCACTGCTCCTAGATGAGATGCCGTGTTTCTGTTAATGTCATTAGCAAGCAGAAGAGCAGTGTCTACAAAGCCCAGAGAGGAGAAATACTATCCTGGGGAACCACATGATGCCAAATAAATGTGAGGTGAAAGACTATTTTCATCACCACATTTGTAGGTGGGAGTCCATTTGTAAGGGGCTGATGGGGAGGGGGCAATCAGACAATCTGGTGGCAATTTCCATTGTCCTCAAAGACACATCATTCCCAGGAACAAAGCCCTGGGTCATACCGTTTGTCCTGAAGAAGCTCCTGATAAATTTTTCTTTTGAAAAAAGCCCCCTTTCTTTGATTAGCCATAATAAAAGCTCTTCCTTCTAAATATATGTCCTTACACATCAAAAGCCTGAGATGAAAAATTCATTGTCATTTGCAAAGAATAGTGTCTCTTTGTGACTTGTTATCTGTTGAACTGGATATTATGAAGTCTCTTTGAGGATTCTGATAGCAACTAGAATATTCTGCCTCTTGTGACAAACACGTTTGGAGGCATAATTATGGGGTGTGGGCTGGGGTGACCAGCACATTCTCCCAGACCTACCAGATAGTCAGTGGGTTTTGTGTATGCAGGAAACTTCTTCTCCTTTATCCTGTTTCAATGGAAGTGGGACTGACATCAAGTGATAAGCTGTTCCTATGGTTAGAAACCTCTGTCCTTGTCATCAAGTCTGGATTTACAAATAGCCGTCTTCCATTGTTTGACTTTCTGACATCAAAATTATGGATGGGACCATAAAAATGACAGAATAGCATTAGTTAGGGGACGGTCTCCAAATACTTTGATGTAATTAAGGATGACTTTCTAATTAGAATAAACTTCATCATATTTGAATTCTTCAAAATCTTTTAAATTGAAGTAAATTCTGTTTTAAGAAACAAAAGCCAAGTGGTTGAAGGAAAATGATCTTAAGTAAAACATTTATTTGATTTAGAAATCAGAATTCCAAGGGAGGAATGGAAGCTATTGTTCAATGGGTACAAAGTTTCAGTTTTGCAAAATGAAAAGACTTCTGGAAATGAATGGTGGTGATGATCGCACAGCAGTGTGAATATACTCAGTACCACAGACTCTGTACACTTAAAAACAATTAAGATGGTTGTGTATTTAGATGCTATACATGTGTCTTACCATATTGGTACGGTATGGTATCATACCATATGGTATCATCTTACCATAATTAAAACAACAAATAAAAATAAAAATTATAATTCCTAGGGAAGTACTGGTAATAGAATAAATGTAGGTTTTTCATATGTGCTGAATTAAAAATCTTGCCCCCCAAAGTCCTGCTTCTTTTATCTTCTAGTTAACAGTTTGATCGGACTCTTTAAAACTGACTTATTAATGTTACTCTGTGGATAAAGTACAGCATATAAACTTGAGCAATTGCTAATGTGATCTTTTGTTTTAACCTGATATAAACTGTGGTACTCTAACCAAATCTTTGGAGATTTAATTATACAGGAAAGTGTTCTTAACCCTCTCATTTTAAGTCAGCTGGTTTGCTACTCATTTATCTTTTAAAATAAAACCTTTGGCTTCTTTCATGGTTCTTTTGCTACCTTACTCAGTTACATGCCATAATACTCTTTCTCTTCATGAAACACTTTAACCCACACTCTTTATGTGTTGAGTTTTCAAAGGTTTTTTTTTTTTTTTTTTCTTTGCCATTTGAGAGACTGTTGGGAGTAGGGGAAATAACAATGGAGCCAGAGGACCAGGGTTTGAGTTCCAGGGTTGTGAATTACAGGTTTATTTCTTGGGGTTTCAGTTTTCTTATCTATAAAATGGAGGCAATATCTACTTGTAGGGTTACTGAGAAGTTCAGATCATGTAATAATAAGAGTACTTACTCTTACTTACTTACTTACTGAGTACTTACTTACTTAGTACTTACTACTTACTGAGTACTTACTCTGTGTTAAGCATCATTCTAACTAATTCATGGGTATCAACTAAATTAGTTAAACTTCCCAATAACATGGTGGAATTTTTATCATGTCCATTTTAAAGATGAGGAACCAAAGCACAGAGAGACATGGAAACTATCCAAAGTCACAAAGGTGGTCAATGGTAGAGCTTGAGTTTGAACCCAGACAGTCTGATTGCTGAGGTTGTTCTTAATCACAATCTCAGTTCACAGTCTGCTTCTGCCAGATGTGAAGATTCAAAGCAAACTACTTAAAGCATTATATAAAGTGCAATGAGTGAGCAAAGTTGACTTTTGCTAGATTCGTTTTCCATGCAGAATGCTACAAACTTTGGTTCTGTGTTCATTAGATCATCTCAGCAAATCTGCCTTCAATCTAGAGGCCCCAGTTTACCGAGGATGTAAACAATCTGGAACATTTTCAGAGCATTTTTAATTCTGACAATATAAAGGATTATCTGGATAATTATATGTATAATATTTTCTTCTATACATCAACTCATTTCATGTTCTCAACAACCCCATGAGGAGGGCACTGTGATTACCATCTCCACTTTATGGATGAGAGAAATTACGAAGTAACACATCCAAGGTCCTACAGCACTAACTAGTGGAGTCTGCATTGGGACCACGCTGGCTAACTCTAAGACCTGCCCCTGTTTCAGTTCCTGATAGATCAGAGTAGCTGAAACTGGAATCCTTTCTAACATGGACCTGGAATGGCTGTAAAACCCTACCACTATGTCATCTTGGCTTCCTGGACACAGCCCTAATGTTGGTCAATAGGAAGGAGAAATTGCAAGCTGGGAAGTTGGGGAACGTTCTTCTGATGTGGTGAACCAACTAGATGATTGCCGAGGACTTTATTGGCAGTGGTTGAAAAAGGTCAGGATATCAGTAGTTGGCTGGTTCTTGACATTCTGAGCAAACTTCTAGAAGAAAGAAGTCTGGCCAATTTGTAAGCAAAGATGAAAGGTAATTGAACTGTGCCATGGAAGTTCCTGCCATCTCCACCTGTGGCCTGTGGCCTAAATCAACTGAGGGTCTGGTCATGTGAGGCCCTTCAGGACTGCCACAGCCAATTCCTTCTGATTCCAAAGAGGAGGAGATAATGTGCAGCCCAGGCTCTTTGCAGGAGCCTCTTGTTACATTGCTTTTGGAGAGGTCGTGTGTGGAATGGTCCGGAAATATTAGTGCTGAGCTTTGGAAAATTATAATCATAGCTACTACATGCTAGCGATGGGAAGAAGTGCTTTACAAACCTACTTTATCTCATTTATTCTCCATGATTACCTCTGAGGTAAGTATTCTTACCCCGGTTTTACAAACAAAGAGACACAAGTCAGAGAGAATCAATAACCTGTCCCGAGTCATGCTGTATTAAATGATGGAGTTGGGATTTGAACCCCGGTGGGACCGACTTCAAAGTCTGGGCTTTTCTCCCCCTCTTGGAATTGAAGCATCCGTCCCAGAGCAAGGCAGTGATGTCGCGGGGTCACGATGCCATGTGAAGCCATGGCCCGAGAGTCTGTCCTCTCTGACACCCTTTCTGTCAGGGCTCTGTGATGGGCACTGGGCTGTGTCAGAATGTGGAGCTGCTCCCAGCGCCACCTGCCCGAGGTGTTGAGGCCACTCGCTGTGCTCAGAGCTGCTGAGGCGCGTACACATTGTGGTTCCTTGCAAGCGCCAAGCCCCTCATGCTGAGCACAGCAAGGCTCTGACACTGGGATTTTCCAGGAGGGCTAAGGAGTATTTTCTTCCTCAAAAAAAAAAAAAAAAAATCATTTTTAATGACACGTAGGAGAGAAACATTCCATTTTTACTCATAATTAAGGCATTTATTTTCCATTTCGAGGAACACAGTGGAAGAGAAATTATACTGAAAGGGTGCTGGCTGGGTTGGGATGAGTGAAAGGCAAGAAAGGAAAGAAATCAGCCTGGGTGGCTCAGTTGGTCAAACATCCGACTCTTGATTTTGGCTCAGGTCATGATTTCAGGATCTTGAGATCAAGCCCCTGTTGAGCTCCTCGCTCAGCTCAGTGCAGAGTCTGCTCGAGATCCTCTCCATCTGCCCCTCCCTTGCCTCAAATAAATAAATAAAATAAATCTTTAAAACATATTAGCCTTATTTCTACACTATCAGGTCATAAATGTAAATGTAAATAATAGTCCCTGGGACAAACCCTCCCCTGTTTGCAGTTAACATTAATAAATGTTATTTAGTTATTAATTAAAATAATTAATTAATTACAATAATAATAAAATAATAAAATAGTAATAAAATAATATAATAATAAAAAATTAACAAATGTTCATTCAACTGTATGTCAAATTCTGTTGAAGCAGGTTTCATGGATTATCTTTATTTTTTTAAGATTTTATTTATTTATTTATTTGACAGAGAGAGAGAGATCACAAGTAGGCAGAGAGAGAGGAGGAAGCAGGCTCCCTGCTAAGCAGAGAGCCCGATGTGGGGCTCAATCCCAGGACCCTGAGACCATGACCCGAGCTGAAGGCAGAGGCTTAACCCACTGAGCCACCCTGGTGCCCCTGGTGTCATGGATTATCTTATTTAATCTTTACAACAACAAAAAACTGATATTATGTCTACCTATTTTATAGATGCAGGATCTGAAACACAGAGGAGTTAAGTCTGTGCCCAAAGTAGAACAGCTAGTAACTGGTCAAGTCTGAATATGTATCCAGGCAGGATTGCTCCAGGACTTCCGCCCAGCCATTATGCTATAAGCTCTTTATGCCATTTGTCACTGTGACAGAATCCTTCAACTCTCAGTCGTCAGTAGGCAATAATTGTGCATTTGTTACTGTCAAGTCTTTTTATGCAATAGTTCTTTTAACCTCGTGACAACATAAGAAGATAGTTAGTCTTACAACCTCCCACTTCAGAGAAGTCCAGAGAAATTGAGTGCTGGGTGCTGGGGCTGGGCTTACAGTCTACATATTTTGGACTTCTAGTCTATTTTTACAGCAGAGTCAGCCTCAGCCCTTCTACAGAGAGACCTGTACCTGAAAAATATTTGAGGTTGCTAGTGATCTCTGAAATAATGCCCCTTTTAAATATGTTCGTTGGTTCACATAGGAAGAATTCTTTTAGCTTGTTGAAGAAATTTGCTGCCTCAGAATATTTACATTTATAACTTGACTTCTCTAGAAACAATAAAATAACCTCTCGACGTGGGTAATTAACAGAACCATAAAACATTCCTGCAAATATCATCTGCAGAAGCAAGGTGAAATGAAGAGCTGTCCTTTGAGCCAACCCCATTGGAAACTCATTTCAAAACATTTAACCAAAGGGAGATAAGGGAGAGATGTGTGGCTGTTGGTTGCAGGATCATTTAACTAATAGCAGTGTGCTTCAAAATTAAACCTTCCATTTCGAAGGGCTGAATGTGTGTGTGTGTGGGCGTGCACACGTACGTGTCTGAACAACTCTCTGTTTATATGAACAAGTTGCACTGATTACCTGGAAGTCGGTTTTTCAGTTCTTTTAAAGAAGGCAGCCTGTCCTCCCTGGTCCTGTGAACACTGCCCATTCGGGATGTCTGTGCTATAAAGAATATTTATAATTTGTGACCTTGGGTATATCTCAACCTTGCTGGGCCTTGGTTTCTTAGTATGTGGAATGTAATCCTGCAAACTTGTGAGGGAGATAGATGAGTAAATGGATACATTATGCCCACATGCTTTTAGATGTGTGCCTAGAACAGCCCCCAGAGGGCTAAAATGAAACAGATAATATGATGTGTTGGTGAGGATGTGCAACAAAGGAAATCCTCATACACTTCTGGTGATATGGAGATTGGTGCAGCCACCTTGAAAAGCTCTTTAACATTGTCTGCTAAAGAGAAAAGAACACATAATTGATGACCCAGTACCTCCATCTCCAGGCATATACCAACAGTAATGTGCATGTGCATTTAACCAAAAGACTTGCCCAAGAATGTTCATAGCAGCATATAGCCCCCAAATAGAAACAAGACTGTCAATGATAAATTGGAAAAAATATCATGGTATGTTCACTTAATGGAATACTTTGTGGGAATGTGAAAAAATGAACTCCAACAACATGGATAAATATTACAAAAATAATACTGAACCAAAGAAGCCAGGCACAAAAGAATATGTATTATAGGAGTCCATTTATAGAAAATTCCAAAATAGGCAGAAGGGGGCACCTGGTTGGCTCAGTTTGCAAAGCATGTCACTCTTGATCTTGAGATTTTGTGTTTGATCCCTATGTTGGATGTGGAGCCTACTTTAAATAAATAAAATTTTAAAAAATAGGGAAAAAATCTCTTTGTTAGAAATCAGGATAGTAGTGACCATCAGAGACCTTCGTGCTGGGCGTGGGGATTGTTCTCAGAAGGGGAATGAAGGAACTTCTGGGATTCTAATAGAGTTTTATTTCTTGACTTGGGTGTTGGCTACACAGGTGTGTTCATTTTGTGAAAATTTGTTGAGACCTACCCCTATGCTTTGTGCTAATTGTATGGCATACTTTGATATATGTACATAAAAAGGAGCATTCACAGAATACTAAATGAATACCAGAAAGGGACACTTAATCCAGAACTGAGATAACCAAGGAAGGCTTCCTGTAGGAGATAGTTCTTGATCTTTATCCTTTTACCTTTATCATTTACCCCTTATCCTTTACTGTAAATACATTGGGATCTGTTTAACTCTGAAACCATTTCCATTGATCTGGCTTTCCATTTTTATTTTTTTGCATCATAGTTTTAAAATTAGGAATGTTAGGTTGAACATGTATCTATCTATCATCCTTCATTTAAAAATTTTCCTTAGCTGGTTTCATCTATTACTTCACATAAACTTAGGAACAATGTTCTCTAGGTATATAAAACACACCCACCCCCAGTTTTGATTGGGAATTATATAAATCATAGAAATGAAATTAATTGGATAAGAAATAGATACCTTGATGATACTTAGTTTTATCAGCCAGGGACAAGGTTGGCATCTGCACTGCTCACTCCGTTTAAATTACATTTTCATCTCTACAAGATGTTTTTGATAAATGCTACTTGATCAACAAGGCCTATGTCAGGTAGACCAGTTGCCTCTGACCATTACAAAGGCACAATATCATGGCAAGAAAGAAATGATTAATTTTTTTTTAAGTAATCAGGAGAGATGGAAAAAAATCAAGACAGGGGACATCTTGAGTTGAGGAGAAAATTCTCCTTGTGAGAAGAACGGCTGGCCTAGATATAAGTCAGTCACCAAGAGGATGGTGGGGTACATCGTCGTTCTGCAGATTTCCAGGATAGAATGTATAAGAGAGACAGAGAGTTCAGAATGGGGACAGAGCTGATTCCCTCATTGAGTCTCCATCCATCTGCCTGCCTGTTTTTCTAGCTCTCACTTATTCAGTGACTTTTTTTGCTCTAAGAGCTGAAGATACAAGGTGGTGCAGGAAGGCAGAGTTCTACCATATCTCAGTACCATTGCCTCTCTGCCCATCAGGATGCTCCTCAGTGAACTTCATCCATGAGACTAGATGGATTTTTAATGGGTGTATCTACTCTTGATCACAGCAGAGGCACAAATGCATGCAATGTGAACAGAAGGATTCTTGAGTCTATAGCTGGTCCCATTAAAAAAATCACAACCCTTTCTATGTTAGAAGCACAGTACAACAGACAAAGATATTCCTTAGCCATTGTCTCATTTCACAGCCCCCAACACCCTAATTCCTGGTCAACAACTCTTGGAGGTAGAGAAAAAGAGCCAGGGCAAGGCTTGCTGCACCATTTTGGAAACAAGGAAGCAAATTCAGAGGTTGAACAACTTGTCTGTGTTCCATGGGTAGTGAATGGCAGAGCAGGGGTTCGAACTCAGGTCTGGCTGAGTCTAAATCCCATGCTTTTCCTCTATATTCTACGGTACATCTGTTCAAGTCTTTTGATTCAAGACTCCAAACAAGGTTTTGCTATGGAGAGCAACATGACTTGAAAGTGATCATTCTTGTTTGTTTTAGTACCAAAGGCAGCATTAAAAACTGTTTGATATATAGTCGTTTTAGTTCATAGCCTGAAATTAAAACTGTAAAGTAATTTCCTCTCTCAGTTTTAGAGGCAGCTTCTTGCTGTGACTATTATTAGTGGGCTTTCAATATTATCATTGAAGTAGAGAATCTAGCAAATCAAGCAGTGACTCATTGTAAATGAGCGAGAGACTAAATAATGCTATGACGCATCTTAGTTGTCAGAAGGCTCAGGAAGTCTAGACTTTTAAAATGGGTTGTTTTCCCCATAGACTGAGCTCATCTTCCCTGGGTGGTACAGCTCATGTCTGGAACAAGGAAGTCTATACCCTGGGAAGGGAAAGAGGCTGGCTTGCTCTGTGTCATACCTTATTACCTTATCTTTAAGAGCAGGACTCAGGAAACTACAGCCCCCAGGCCAAATATGGCCCACTCCATCTTTATAAATTAAGATTTATGGGAACACAGCCACCCTCGTGTGTTTACTATCGTCTGTGGTTGCTTTCTTGCTACCGTGGCAGAGTTGATAGTTGCCAGAGGGACAATATGGCTGGTAAGACTGAAAATATTGATTAACTGACCCTTTACAGCAAAGTTTGCCAAGCAACTGCTCAAGACCCTTTGGCAGATGCAGTCATTAAAATGCCTATCTTGAAAAAGGATTGGTCAAATATATATTAACTTTTGAGAAGAATTGAAACATAAGCAAATGATCATAAAAGAGTACAATACAGAACTCATCAGGCAGATTAAAACCTTGGTACAGAGTTGGGTTTTGACTTTTCCAGGTTAATTTTATTTCTTTGCAGGTAGTTGTGTGTGTGTGTGTGTGTGTGTGTGTGTGTGTGTGTGTTTGTTCTTGCCAGGGTTCTCTCTAAGGGTCTGCTGAAGCTTCAAGCTACTCAATGTGATTCCTCTCAATATGTTTGGGAACAATCTATCCTGCACTCTGAAAAGTGTTATTAGTAGTTTACCTTAATTACCTGAGTCATCTGCCAAAAAAGAAAATGAATATTTGCTGGTTTCTGCTTTTAAGCATTCAGAAGTTTCCAGAGTCAATAAACTATTCCCCCTTCATTCTGTTGTGCAGCTGAAGTGAGTGACAGAATGAGACTGGACTTTTGTAATTGATTTATAAAGTTAGTCTCAGGATGAACCGAGTATCCTTTCAAATGGGAAGCTGGCCTGCAGAGGTGGACGGTGCCCATCTAATAGCAGCCATATGGGCTTCTCCAAATAGGCAGCAACCATATCATGTTTATTTTGTCTGCTTTGTAGAAATGTGCTCATTGTCCAAAAAGCCTCTGGCTGATTGAATCCAAACATTTATTGCAGTTAAGAAAGAACTCATGGCTGAATACAGGAAGGAGAATAATGGTCTGAAGGCCCATACAGGGCAGTGGGAATTTAAATTTGAGCTCTGGCACGAATGCCCCCACGTGTGGGCCCCAGCGGGAGGATTCTCTCTCTTTACTTGAAGGCTAATTTAGCTATCAGTGTTTCCTTCTTACACTTCATTGTTCTTTCTCCAGTCGACTTTTTAATTTCTTGCTATGAGTAAATCATCTGATTTAAAGGAAAAACAACAACAACAACAACCCACAATTCATCTTTGTAGGGTTTAACTGTTTTGCTTTGTTTCTATCTCACGGATACTTAGTTGCTCTGATTGCTGTTTTTCCCGAGCTCAACGAACCCACTTAAGACAAATGTGGAGACTCCGGTGAGAAATCACAACCAAAGGAAAGGTACGCCCCCCACCCCGTCTTGTAGAGCCCATTGCCAAACACTTGGGAAGTCTGAGGAGATGAGGCAGCAGTAGAAAAAAGCATATGGTCGATGAAATACATCCGAGATACAAGTGCCAAATTACCAGGACACAGCATGATAAGCCTGGAACCCAATCTTCAAAAGGAAGAAACTTAAAAAAAAAAAAAAAAAGCAAACTCCGAACCTTTGGATGAGCGATGCCGCTAAACGAGCTGACAGCAGAAATAATTTAAAAGAGGAAGCCGGAGCCAATGTTCGAATACGAGGGGGAAGAACAGCCGCTACATTGGCAGTCGGGGAGCAAGGGAAGAGGCAGAGAAGCAGCCAGAAAACCAAATTCTGCAAACATTAGCAGTTTATAAAATACCCACAGAGTGTGAGTACATAACAAATACAAACAGACCGAGGAGCAAATTGCTGAGCAGCCTGCCCAGGTATGCCAGGGAAGGGCTCCCCGCTCTCCTTAGCCTCACAGACCCCGGCGAAGGGAGCCCGTGACTTCTGCGGAGCAAGGGCGGGGAGGAAGTGCAGAAGGCGGTATTTGGAACTTGGTGGAGACTGAGTACATGGAGGCTTTGAAACATGCCCCCTTTCAGATTAGGTCTGATGAATCATTGCCCGGAACAGTGGTGGGATCTGTCCCTTTGGGAGCCCTGTGGTGTGAATAGTATCCAGTGCGGTGTCACCACTCTGGAGAATAATAGTTCAGGATCTTAGATACCATGGTGGCCCTTGATGTCCCAAATAGCTCTTTCACCTCTGCATTCCCTGTACGTCCAACATTGTGCTCAGCGCATATGTGATGTTTCAACCATGTGTGTTGAATGAATGACCATAGGCTTTAGGAGGTAGTGACAGAGAGTCAACACTGCGGTTAAGGGGACCAGCTGGGGGTAGGTACACATTCTGGTTGTGGCACTTACCAGCTGTGTGACCTGAAGCAAGTTAATTCTGTTTCCTGACCTCTGGTTTTTCCATGTGTATAATGATATGAATGTCACAGTGCTATGAGGATTAAATGTACGAGTGTGTAGAGCGTGCCTGTGTAGTGTAGTGTCTCAGGCCTAAAAAGCATCTAAAAATGGTAGATGTTGTTAGGTGGGCTATTTGCAGTCTAACAGAGCAACTTAAAGGTGACTAGTCCTGCTCCTGGAGTTATAAGGAAATGTGATAAAAGGAGAAGGCTATGGGTAGAAAGAGAGTTGAATGTGCAGCTCAACTGGGTCAGGGCAGATTGGGACCAAGACAGTGAATCCTAAGGTGAATTTGGAGGCTACTGTGTGGCGTTGGGTAGGACTGAGCTTAAATAAACCATATAGAATCAAGGAGGGTGACTCGGGGTCCTCTAAGCTAACTGAACCTTGGTTTCTTCACTTAAAAATGGGGGGAGTTAGACTACTAATTGGTTACTAACATATCATGGTTCTGGAATAAACTTGAATTGAGACAGATTTTAAAGGGTATGTTAATAAGTCCAACAGATCAGTGACAGGACCAGAATTGGAATCCTGTCTTCTCACTCCCCTGAACTAGCCCTGGAGGTAAAGGGCATTTAATTCCTCATGCATTCTCCATATAATTAGCTAAAAAGTGTTTGAGGGAAGATAAGGGATGCCCTAGGTATCATTTTCTCTTCCTCAACTTGCTGCTTTCCATGATATGGGTTGTTATTAGACTGATGGAAAAAATATTGCCTCTGCCCCCATGGTCCTTAGGCTCAGAAACTCACTAGAATTCAATCCCGAGAAAGACAGTGCCCCATGCTTTGTATACTATCACACACAAAAAGTAATACAATCATTAAAAAATAATCATCCTGAATTTTTGATGGCGCTCTGCTTGCTTGCAATTTTATTATTCATAGGTGTTAGCTTTGCAATTATAAAACATGTTGTTGGTATTTTTGAGCAGATTTTGACATCAAATTTGGTTTGCCAATAGATGGGATGAACATGTCAAGGAAAACAAGATGATGACAATGGATAAAATCCCATTTGGTTTCTACAGCTAATAATCTTGTTCAAAGCACAAGATATTTGAACACCATAATATGATTTCCACATTAAAAGCACGTTCCAGTCAATTCAAAAATTAAGTAGAGCAGAGGCATACAGTTCTACTAACCCACCAATGTCATAAATTTAATGATTTTAGCAGCTCAAGGAAAATAGGGATTGGTGTCAGACCTCACATCCTAATGTGTTATTGCTTTTAACAATGATTATTTGTCATTTATCTGACACCAAAGGTGTGAACTGCACATTATAGGAGTCAAAGGTTTTGCATAAAACAAAACAAAGCCTCTTTCTCCAAGGGTTACACTTTGAAAGTGTGCAAGTGACTCATGAGAATGTGTCAAAAAACCAATGAGAGGCCTGGGGCTAATATATCTGAAGTTGGCATTGGAAAGGACACATTTCTCATAAAGGGAAACCAGGAATGTTTCTGTAAAACCACTAAGCTATTCTTTTTTATTTTTTAAATTTATTTTCAATGTAACAGTATTCATTGTTTTTGCACCACACCCAGTGCTCCATGCAATACGTGCCCTCTCCAATACCCACCACCTGGCTCCCCCAACCTCCCACCCCCTGGCCCCTTCAGACCCCTCAGATTGTTTTTCAGAGTCCATAGTCTCTCATGGTTTACCTCCTCTTCCAATTTCCCTCAACTCCCTTCTCCTCTCTAACTCCCCTTGTCCTCCATGCTATTTGTTATGCTCCACAAATAAGTGAAACCATATGATAATTGACTTATTATCATATGGTTTTTTAATAATAATCATATCATTATTATCAATGACTGCTTGACATATTTCACTCAGCATAATCTCTTCCAGTCCCGTCCATGTTGCTACAAAAGTTGGGTATTCATCCTTTCTGATGGAGGCATAAGTCCACTAAGCTATTCCAAAATGAAATAGGTTATAGAAAAATCTAGAATCTTCTTTGGCCATTACTCATGGAACAAAACGGTCTTGGACATCTATCATTCCTGTACATTTTCTTCCAGGATCTTATAGAGGTTTGGAAGAATAATGGAAATGCACACATTTTAATCTCTGATTTATCCGTGGAAGAATTAGGCTTTCAAGCATATTAGTAAGTTAGTAAAGGTTTCGTGATAAGTCTTATATTCTGGACTGTATATTTTAAAAAATATTACTTATTCCATATGCAATGAAACTTGTTCAGGAAGGGTTCATGCTGCTTACCCTATCACTCCTCCAGAGATCAGAATTTTTAGAGCAATTGTCAGTTGGGTCTGATCACCATTAGCAACAGCAGTAGAAGCAGTATCCCCAGATTTGTGGTACTCCTCTCTTATTTGGAGTGGTTCTTTTAACATGGAACTCTAAAAGATCACCAATGATTATTTGAGAAGAGCTGAATCTACTAGAGAAAAAAAAAATGGTACAGTCTACATAGCAAGAACATTAAGCTGCAAACAAATCATACTGATAAACATAGTGCCATGGTCTAGAGCCATTTCTCTTTCCTGTGAATCTCTCTTAAAACTAAGGTATTAATTAAATATATAAGGGCGGAATCCCGGTCCTGTTTGGGTCCTTTTCTTCTTTTGGCATCTTGAGTCTGTGTCATGAATTTCGGCACCCCCATTCTGGCCTGTGTTACACATATCCAAGCCAATGTAGGAAGCAGACTTGTCAGTCTTTCCATCTGCAAATTTTTAATAAACAGACTGAAAGCATGGGATCATCATCAATTCCCTTTCTATAATACTGGTTATATTCCCATTCTCACTGGCTATTGCATTACTATGTGTAATATTGGAACTTTAGTAAGTTCTAATTTTGCAAAGATGCCTGGTTTCTTTGGCTGTCAGACGATGAGAAAGAACAATCTCCATTCTGAGAATTATCTCCTAGTGACTTGACCATTATGCTGAAGTCGGTGGCTATATGTATATTTGTTTTTTAATTATTCCAGAAAAGCAGTGTGATAGCAGAAAGTGCCTCGATCAGAAAAGTTCTGAGCCTTTATCTGTCGCTCACTACAATAGAAAAGGTTCTTTAGTTCTCTCCTCTTTAAAATGGGGTGACTAACATTCCACAAGATTTCGTGGGTTTAAATAAGACGACGAGTGTTAAAATATCTTGTTTGGAAATTAGTATCCAGTAGACATTCCATAACTGATCTCACTTCATGTCCACTTATGTTTGGCCTGTGTATGGATACTGAAATATAAAGGAATGTTCTGAGAAGTAAAGTTTTGGGGTTCCGCCCTCTCTGCATGGTGTAAAATAAATCTATATTTGTCAGAAAGATTCCGGCCTCATCTAAAAGGGAGATATATAGGGAGAAAGCTTTTGATAAAATGAACAATAGAGAAATAATTGTGTTTTTTTAAGGACATTTATTTATTTGAGAGAGAGCGAGGGAGAGAGAGAGCACAAGAATGGGAGGGACAGAGGAAGAGGGGGGAATCTTAAGCAGACTCCCTTGCTGAGTGTGGAGCCCAACACAGGGCTCAATCTCATGACCCTGAGATCATGATCTGAGTGGAAATCAAGATGCTTAACTGTACCACCCAGATGCCCCAAGATGATTATGTTTTACATCAATTGTATCTTGATAAAACTGGGAAAAAAGGAAATAATTTTAAGTATGAAAAAATGGAGACTTTTATTACTAAACAAAAGTAGGATTGTGATATATACTTGGGGCTAAATTGAGTATTTTTGTGGTGGTCTAATTCACACCATGGACTACTCTGAGAATCATTGGTATAGGGCCAGAATATTAGAAACCTTCTTTCCCTGCTGCCTCCCAGGGAAAGGTTTCTGGTTCACTTTGAAAAATACATGTGCAAACATCTCATCTCAGACTTTGAGTTGTTAGGGACTGTGATTTTCCCAACACCTGGTCTTTGAACTTTGAGGTACTGTCCACGTTTTTCTTCCTTTTTTTCCTTTTGCTTCCTGTGTGAGCCCTTTGTGCATTTGAAGTAAAAAATAGGGTGAAAAAAAAAAAACAACAAAGAAAGGGAGAGATAAAGTAATAAAGAAAATAGTGCCCATTCAGTTATGTTAAAGATTATTATTAGCCTAAAACATCCTAAGCTCCTGATAGCAAAGATAATTTTTGCAGCTCTCTGGTTTTTTCTTTTCTTTTCTTTTTTTTTTAATGAAAAATTTAAGAGTATTTGACATGGAGATAAAGGCACAGTTTGAAACCCAAATGTCATTGGTTGAAGCTTCCATAGCTACCTCAGCAAAATGCAGCTGATACATGGGCTGCTTTTCTTCAAAAAACACAATAGTTGAGAATACTTCCATGTTTATGTGAATAAATTCTACATAAATTTACACCTCTTGAATTCTATACACATAATACCTGGGAGACAGACTTTAGACTTTGTGTCTAAAATCAAAGCAGCAGTTAGAACATGAAGAAAAAATCCTGGCATTTCTCTTTCAGTGATCTTGAAACACCGGATTATGAGTAGACATGAAAATATCGACCCAGCCATAGACAACCACTGTCTGCTGCTGAGAAATAACCTGGCAGAAGTTTCATTAGTGACACAGGGGAGTGACATACTCAAATTCTCCATTGGCTCTTGGGGTCATGAAAACTGAGACGTGCACCATTAGGCTTCCTAAACAAGAAGCGGAAATGAACATCTGCGTATGCCCCATGCACATCCCAAGCCTACCTTTGTCGGTCCAATATGATGTTGTTGCTCTTAATTCACCCAAGATCGTGGGTGAATTGTAGGCAGAGGGTTTATGACCAAGAATTTCGGAGCCAGAGGAGCTGACTAGAGGTTTTTTTTTTTTTTTTTTAAGTTTGTTTTTTATTCATTTGTTGGGGGGGAGGGCGTGGGAATTAAAGAGAAAGGCAGAGAGAAAAATCCCAAGCAGACTCCATGCTGAGTGTAGAGCCCGATGTAGGGCTCAATCTCACAACCCTGAGATCATGACCAGACCCGAAATCAAGACTGAGCCACCCAGGGACCTGGGCTGACTTGATTCAAATTCAGTCCTGCCACCTGCTAGCTTTGGCAGTTATTTGACCTAATTCAGGCCTCACTTGTCTTATCTCTGAAGTAGGCTTAAAAACCCCCACTAACTATTGCATAGGACTGCTGTGAGGGTTAAATAAATCAAAATGCATAATGTATTTAAGAGCATGCCTGGCACATTGTAAATGCTAAGTGAGTATTAGCTTTTGTTATTAGTGGGAGACTGTGATACAAGTTTTGTGCTCAAAAGCTCCAGATAGGAGAGGAACCGGTTAGAACACTTTTGGTTGCCATGAACAAAAACTGTAACTCAACCTGGCCGAAACAACAAAGGGGATTTATTCATGAATTTGAAAAGTTGAGGGGGAGAGCACGTTTGGGGTAAGACTTGATTCAGTATGTTGGTGACATCTTCGAGGAATCAGACTAATTTCCCCTATGTCTTTGCTTCCTCTCCCATCTGTGGTGATGTTAGCTTCATCTGAAGACGGGATTGCCTTTAGATCCTTTGCTCAGCTCCACCAAGGCCAAGGCATCCCTCCGAGTGAGCCTCTGTTTACGGAGTAACTGGGGGCATGGGGTAGGCTGCTGGGAACATGTCTGTTTACTTGTCTCCTGCCAACTCTGGCATTTGTTCTTTGAATATTCTTTGAATATTTATCCTTTCAATGTTAACTAAAAGAACACATGATAAAGCTAGGAAACTGGGTGGGAAAAACTGCTAGCAGAGCTCGCAGCAGTGACTCTGGGAGAGGTCAGAGAAGCAGCAGTGTGAGCAGTAAGACCCAGGGTGCAATCCCAGCTTGTTCACCTAGCATTGTGATACCTGACAAGTTGCTAACTCTCCCTGAGCCCCTTTCCTTATTTGTAAAATGGGAACTTAAGAATAGTATCTTCTTAACCGGATCACTATGAAGATTAGATGAGACAATCTACTAATACCTTGTTGCACAGAGTAAATGCTTAGTAAATGTTAAGTATTATCATTACTATTGTTGTTATTGTTCTTACACCGGCAGCAAATAGACTAGAGGAAGATATCCTGACACTCTTAAGATGGTAAGTGAAGCAGGAGATATTGGGTGCAGGGTTTGGACTCAAGAGATTTTTAGTTTCCATACTTTTCTCTATGGAAAACAGTGGAGGAAACATTGTTTCCTATCAAACAACCTTTTCTTTCCATATTTTGTTTTGAGTAGGAATTATTTAGGAAACTGTGTCTAGGAAATCATCAGGCTTACATAGAGTTTTAGCAACAAAGATATTTCTTGTGGTATTTTGTTTGGGGAGGTTGCAAAAAAGTTGAAACTCACTTAAAAACCCAACAGTCCAGGACTGATTAAATCAGACATTGTTATAAGACGTTGTATCAGTTAGCATGCTTTTTGGCTACAAACAGGACAACCCTCCTCGCCTGGTGTGCCTGTAAATAAGGTATACAATTGAGGTCATTTATTATCTAAATAACAAGTACAAAGGTGGGACTGGCTCCTGCTGCGGTATTTCAGGGTCTAGTTCAGTTTCTCTTGATTCTTCTTGTTTGGACCTTGCTGTGTTGACTTCATTCTCAGACACCATTTCCAGGCTCTCATGAGGAGAGAACACCCTCTAGGGAAAGAAGAACCACCTTTTCATCCTATGGAAGTGACCGGCCAGCTGATCCTTTCTCTCCCAGCATAATATACTAAGTGAAAATAAGTAGATTATGAAGCAATAGGGTAAGTTTCCCTGACTTTTTTTCTTTTTAGAAGAAACACTAGCCAATTCTTGTTTTCTTTTCCAATTGATTTAGAATTAGCTGATTAATTTTCAGAAAATATCCTAGAGGTTTCAGCTCAATTATTTTGAATTTATGGATTCATCTGGGGACAAATGGCCTTAAGTATTATTTTAATTTGGAAAATTCCAAAGTGGTAGCATTGTTTATATTACTGAAAACCAGGAAGGAATTCTCCATCTATCTGTAGAAAAATGGATGAATAAAACATAGCATAGTTATACACTAGAATATCATATAGCAGTTAAAAGTGAGGAACTGGCAGCCTAGGGTAGTGCTTAAAGGTATGATACCATTGATGTGAATCGCAAGAACCACACAGTACAAAATTCTCTGTGGTTCACAGACACATGCATATGTATGTAAAAACCATAAAAAAGGCGTTGGAAGGATGCGTCAAATTCATGATAATGGTTGCCTCGAGGGAGCATTGAGAGTGAATGAGGAAAAGGAGACTTCAACTGTATCTATAATGTTTTATTTCTTTTATTTAAAAAGTATCCGAAACATGGTAGCCTCTGAGGGTAGAGAGCTGGATGTATGGGCAACAGTGGATGGGGGGAGATTTATGCTATATCCCCTTCTTTACCTTTGATATTTGGAACCACACGCATGTCTCATTGACTCAGCAGAAAAGTAAAATCATTAAAAAACAAAGCAAAACAAAACAACAACTCTAAAACCCATGACAACGTGGTAACAGTGGTCTAGTCTCAGTGGTACTTTTATTCCTTACATTTTTCATATTGAAAAATTTTCTCTAAAAAGGGAAAAAAATAGTAACTTACAGCTAGGTGGTGGCAGCTGAGTGGGAGGTGGAGGTGTGGAGAGTTGGAGGAGCCTGTTGTATGCACTGTTCCTCCAGTGTGGTTTAGGTTTTCAGGTCCTCTCTGTGTGAACTTTGCCCCTGCAATGAACTTGTTCCCTGGTGTCCTCAGGTCCAGAAGCATGTGCAAGAGTTTTGGAACTTGAGAAGGATGGGCATGACTTAGAAGAGTGCTTTGCACTCTACTGCTCCCTGGAGTGGTGATGCTTTGGACTCCAGTCTCATTGGTTTCCTTTCCATACATGGCCAACATCTCATTCCTCCTAGACCACAAATTCCTGGACCATATTATTCAATAAGATGAAAATCGCAGCTTTCTTGCACCTAAGCTTCGCCCATCAAGCTCCCCACTCCTTCTCCTTCTAAGAAAAGACCAGAAACTCTATGTGGATTCTCATGAGAGTAAGAGAAACCTAGAAGAATGACAGGTCCTCTGGGGTTTAGTGGGAAGACAGGGGTGCCAACAGCTTGTTCCTGAGGGCGAGGAGGAGAGAGGCCACTGATGCACCAGCAGGCTGGTAGGAATGGGTAGTATGGATGAAAAAAAGAGGGAGTGAGAGAGAGAGAGAGAGAGAGAGAGAGAGAGAAACTTTTGGGGAGGTGGAGAGAGGCACTCCTGGGAGTTTTAATGAGTTCCTGTGAATACCCATTAATCTGAAGGCGATGAATGAAGATTACAAACTCCTGGGCTTTGCTTTGTTAAACATGCTGCTGTTCTGAGGCAGTAATTTGGAGCTTTGTATATATTACCATTATAATGGGCTAACCCTACAGGGCACACAGTGATCTTGTGGCACTGATTGATTGATTGGACTAATTTTTATTACAAATGTAATTCCAGAGTTGTTGAACTCTGAGGATCCTTGTGCCAGGGTTTCTGGTGCACTTCTGTATAGGACCATGCTGTGAATTATGGCCTCCGTCACCTGTCTTTCTCCTTCTCCTTCTCCTTCTCCTTCTTCTTCTTCTTCAAGATTTTATTTATTTGAGAGAGAGAGAACGAAAGAGAGAGAGCATGAGAAGGGGGAGGGTCAGAGGGAGAAGCAGACTCCCTGCCAAGCAGGGAGCCTGATGCGGGACTCAATCCCTGAGACTCCAGGATCATGATCTGAGCTGAAGGCAGTTGCTTAACCAACTGAGCCACCCAGGCATCCCCTGTTGCCTGTCTTTCTGTATTCAGAGGGTGCAGTCTCTAGAACATGGTGGAAACAGGAAGTGGGAAGGGGGAAACAACAGATGTAGCAGGAAGTCATATCCTTTGTGACCCAAGACAGCAAATGTATTATTAGACATGAGAAAAGATGAAAAGGAAGGAATGGAGGGTTACAGACCAAATGTGTCCCCCCTTCTCCTGGCAAATTCATTTGTTGAAACCTAATCCCCACTGTGATGGTATTAGTGGGGACTTTGGGAGGTAATTAGGTCATGAGTGTGGAGCCCTCAAGAATGGAGCTGTGCTCTCATAAAGGATATCCTAGAGAGCTCCCTTGCTCCCTCATCAATGTGAGGTCACAGTGAGAAGATGTCTATCTGTGAATCAGGAAGTTGTCTCCCACCAGACTCTTGAGTCTTCTGGCACCTTGACCTTGAACTTTCCAGCCTCTAGAACTGGAAGGAATAAACTGGGGGGTTGTTTAAGCCACCCAGACTATGGTATTTTGTTATAGCTGCCTAAGACACATTGGATTTCTCAGCTTTTTATTTTTTGTGTTTGTTCTTTTTACAGTACCAGGAAATGTGGTGTTTTTTTTTTTTTTTTGACACATTCTTCCCACCATAGTTCAGATGGTTGTTGTTGCAACATTTGAAAACCACTTGAAACAATAATTAGTGTTATTGTCCAAGTACTTACAAAGAACGACAATACTATTTACATGCTAGGGACCCTGTGCCAGAAAAATTACTGAACAAATCCTACTCTTCTTTCCTTCCACAAAATCAGAGTTGCAAAGAGCAATACATTAATGATTTTCTTTGCCAGAGTATTTGAGCGATGGTATTCTGCTTCTTTAAAATTCTAACTTATGAATGTAGACATTGGGTTTCTAAGTAAAAAACTCTTTGCAAAATCGTCTGTGTAGAACTTGGGTGTTTTCTGTGTTGAATTTACTTAAAAAACTAGCCTCTATAGTTTGATTTCAATCATGTAAAAATATACAGGAGGAAGGCTGCTGGGACAAATAGTAAAATGTTTTTCATTAATTTTCTCTGGGCATTGACATTCTGGGTGATTTTATTTTTCTATACTTCTTTCTGTTTTTTAAATTTTGCAATCTGTATTCATAACTTGAAAAATAAAAAGAGCTATCATTAACAATCATTCTATATAAGTTTTTTATATGTCATACAATTGCAAAGGTTTAAAAAATTGATGAGGCAAAGAGTCTGCACATTGAAAAACCAAAATATGAACAGTGCTTCTCATTGAGGTATAAACCTTTTTTATTTTGCAATTACTCTATAATGAACAGGAACTACTTTCATAAGAGAAAAAATTATTTTAAGAACGAATTTATTAGGCTGGATCTAAAGAAATGCCAAAAAGGTCAGACCAGCTTAGCATTCTCTTTCTCACGGTGGCATTCTAGAATCCTTTTTGAAAGGGTATGTTTTCCCCTGATAGCAATCTCAGGAGGTTGAAGAACTTACCCCAAACACCTCTAGCTTCCTTTAGTAACTGATTTGAATGTATTATCCTCATAGTTTTAGAAATTCTTCTTGAGACTCACTGTGACTCAATTTGAAGGAGAAAATGCATTTGTGTCTAACTTAATAGAAGTCTAATGGAAAGTATGGCTGAATTAATGTCTAATTCCTTGTTATTAGGGAGCTCTAGTGGGGAGACTGGTTTATGTGCACTTACCCTGGGATAGAGCTAATCTCCACTAGAAGTGGGGAAAGGGTCAGTATTCTCAAGGGTCTGGAGGTTGCCCACCATCAGGAAGAATGAATGTGCAGACGTACTGAGAAGGGAGACCAGTTCAATATTCAGAAAGTGGTGTAGTGTCAGCTTCACAGGAGAGGTAGAAATCAGGAGGGAAACAGTCAGAATATAGGGTTTAAGCCAGGTAGACCTTGGCCCAAATTTGGTTCTGCCACATATTTAACTGTGGCCAGATCACTTAATCTCTTTGACTCTGTGTTTCTCCATCTCTAGAATAGTTGTGACCCAGATGTCAGCTGAGGTGATTGTGTTCTTTGACCCTTGAAATATGATTGGCTTCTGGGTGAAGTCCAGTGTCCTCTCTTTATTGGCTAGAGTTAGGATTGGCTATGATTAATAGAGACTTGAAAATACTAGCTCAAAAAGAGTATTTCTCTTTCCTAGTGAAGTCCAGGGATGGATGGTCTAGGGATGATGTGGTGGCTCTAACCATGGGGGATTCAGGCTGCTTCCAGCTTTTCCTTCTACCTTCTCTAGGGTATGACTCCTGTCCTCATGGCCCCTGATAGAGTTCCAGCCATTTCTCCTAACTCTGTGCAGCAGAAAGGGGGAAAAGTGGAATAAGAAAAGGGGGAAGGATGTATGCTATCTATCTTTTATGGAAGTAGCTATTAACCAATGTAGTCTCCTCCATAAGAGCCCTCTGATGCCAGCTGTTAAAAAGAATACCTTATCGGGTACCTGGGGGGCTCAGTCGTTAAGCATCTGCCTTTAGCTCAGGTCATGATCCCAGGGTCCTGGGATCAAGCCCCACATCAAGTTCCCTGCTCAGAAAGAATTAAAAAAAAAAAAAAAAGAATACTTTATTCATTCTTCCACATTAGAATAGTAATAATATTCACCTTATAGTGTGATTGCAGCATATAATCCTTGGCACAAGAACATAGCAAATAATCAAGATTTTTATTAATAACTAAACATTAATTATACTATTATTAATGTATATTAATATATTACTGACAAATTACAACTCACTGTGAAATTCAAAACAGGCTGGGAATAAGCTCACCCTCTGGTGGACATGGTCTTATTGGGTGGGTGCTGGCTACATGATATGGGGAGCAGGCAGTCTAGCCAAGATGAGAGCTGCAAGACCAGACTTGACCAATATGACTCTTAGTAATGCCTTTTCTCAATCCCATTCAGTCTTTTAAGTAACTCTAGGGTATCATTCATGTATAAATTTCCTTTACAGTCAATTAATAATAATTGCTCAATAAATCAGATTTACCGAGAGCTAAATCTGGGCTGGGCACTGAGCTAAGCAGTTTCCGTGTTGTCTGATTGAATTCAGTCTTAGGGGACAAATGCAGTTAGTTCCTTCATGCTGTGTGTATGGAACTGGATGGTAGAGAAAAGAAGTCATGTTTTCAAGGTCATGCATCTAGAAGGTCATAGAAAGTGAAACCAAATCTTCATCTCTCAACCATTCCACTTTGTGTCTCCCAAGGATCCTTGTCACTGTCCTCAATAGGGGTCATGTCTCTTGGCAGCTCCAAGAACACCACTCCATATCTGTGTTCTCAAATGTGAACATGACCTACGCCTGTAAGGCCCAGACTCTATTCCACATCAGTACATTGAACCTTGAGGACTGGTTCTTGCCACAAATACCAGGTGCAGCCAGAGCTTTGACTTTGTCCATTTGTGCTTTAGTTTCACTTTTGAGTGGCTTGAACACCCTTGTGTTGCTGTTATTTACTCCATATACATTGTTTATGTCCAGTTTGTCAGTTAGCTCTAGTATATTCTATGTGTTTAACACAATTCCCTCTATTGTCCCTTAGCACCCAATGTTCAAAGGACGCTTTGAGGGTGGGGTCATCTTCAGTGAATTTATCATTAAAGGGGATTCTTCACAATCTCCTCTTTGAGTTCTGTTTTCCCCTCTTTCCCCTAACCCCACCAAATCCTTAATTCTTTAGCTGATGTCTTTTCTTTATTAAATATAAAACTTTATTAATTATAAATATATAAATATAAATATTTATATAAATATAAATATATTAAATATAAAAAATTAAATATAAAATATAAATTAAAAATAAAACTTTATTAAATATAAAAATATAAAAATATAAATATAAATATATAAAAATATAAAATTTAATATAAAATATTAAATATAAAATATTAAATATAAAACCCCACCAAATCCTTAATTCTTTAGCTGATGTCTTTTCTTTATTAAATATAA
Source organism: Lontra canadensis (assembly GCF_010015895.1). Lineage (NCBI taxonomy): Eukaryota > Metazoa > Chordata > Mammalia > Carnivora > Mustelidae > Lontra > Lontra canadensis. The sequence continues at coordinate 12,435,343 of NW_022631046.1, read as the reverse complement.
AACTTTATTAAATATAAAAATAAATATAAAACTTTATTAAATATAAAAAATATAAATATAAAAAATATATAAAAATATAAATATAAAAAAAATAGAGTCTGGGCCTTACAGGCGTAGGTCATGTTCACATTTGAGAACACAGATATGGAGTGGTGTTCTTGGAGCTGCCAAGAGACAGCTTTATTAAATATAAAAATATAAAGAAAAAAACTAAAACAACAACAAATTAAACCCCAAAAAACCAAACCCAAACCCCCCAAACCATGAAAAGATGACTAGCAAATGAACATGTGATATACAACTGTGAATAAAACTAGAAAAATATTGTCTTTCTTATAATCAAATATATCCTATTTTGAAAATATAAAGAGATAACTTGTTTGCCTATTATATCAGCAAAAATAATAAATGATAATATCTAATACTTGTGACACTGTGGTGAAATTGGTATTCACTCCAGTGAAAATGCTTAACCTTCTAGAAAACAGCATCTTACTATCCACAAAGTACCATAAAAATGTTCACAACTATTTATTAATAGTCTTTTTTTTTCTTTTCTTTTTAAAATATTAACATATAATCTATTATTTTACCCAGGAGTACAGGTCTGTGGATCATCAGGCTTACACATTTCACAGCATTCACCATAGCACATACCCTCCCCAATGCCCATAACCCAACCACCCTCTCCTACCCCCGCCCCCAGCAACCCTCAGTTTGTTTCCTGAGATTAAGAGTCTTTCATGGTTTGTCTCCCTCCTGATCCCATCTTGTTTCATTTTTTCCCTCCCTACCCCTCACGACCCCCGCCCTGCCTCTCAAATTCCTCATATCAGGGAGATCATATGATAATTGTCTATTTCTGATTGACTTATTTTGCTCAGCATAAAACCCTTTGTTCCAGCCATGTTGTGGCAAATGGCAAGATTTCATTTCTTTTGATGGCTGCATAGTATCCCATTGTGTGTATACACACACACACACACACACACACACACACAAACACCACATCTTGTTTATCCATTCATCTTTCAATAGACATCGAGGTGTTCTTTCCATAGTTTGGCTATTGTGGACATTGCTGCTCTAAACATTTGAGTGCACGTGCCCCTTCGGATCACTTCATATGTATTTTTAAGGTAAATACCCAATAGTGCGACTGCTGGGTCATAGGGGAGCTCTCTTTTCAACTTTCTGAGGAAACTCCATGCTGTTTTCCAGAGTGGCTGCACCAGCTTGCATTCCCAACAGTGTAGGAGGGTTCCCTTTTCCCTGCATCCTCACCAACATATATCGATTCCTGACTTGTTAATTTTAGCCATTCTGACTGGTGTGAGATGGTATCTCACTGTGGTTTTGATTTGTATTTCCCTGATGCCGTGTGATGTAGAACACTTTTTCATGTGTCTGTTGACCATTTGGATGTCTTCTATTGCAGAAATGTCTCTTCATGTCTTCTGCCCATTTCTTGATTTGTTTTTCGGGTGTTGAGTTTGTTGAGTTCTTTATAGATTTCAGATACTAGCCCTTTATCTGATATGTTGTTTTTGAATATCTTCTCCCATTCTGTCAGTTGTCTTTTGGTTTTGTTGACTGTTTCCTTTGCTGTGCAAAAGCTTTTGATCTTGATGAAGTCCCAATAGTTCATTTTTGCCCTTGCTTTCCTTGCCTCTGGCAATGTTTCTAGGAAGAAGTTGCTGTGGCTGAAGTCGAAGAGGTTGCTGCCTGTGTTCTCCTCTAGGATTCTGATGGATTCCTGTCTCACATTGAGGTCTTTCACCCATTTTGAGTCTATCTTTGTGTGTGGTGTAAGGAAATGGTCCAGTTTCATTCTTCTGCTTGTGGCTGTCCAATTTTCCCAACACCATTTGTTGAAGAGACTGTCTTTTTCCATTGGACATTCTTTCCTGCTTTGTTGAAGATTAGTTGACTGTAGAGTTGAGGGTCCATTTCTGAGCTCTCTATTCTGTTCCACTGATCTGTGTGTCTGTTCTTATGCCAGTACCATACTGTCTTGATGACGACAGGTTTGAACTAGAGCTTGAAGTCTGGAATTGTGATGCCACCCACTTTGACTTTCTTTTTCAATGTTCCTTTGGCTATTTGGGGTCTTCTCATTCATATAAATTTTAGGATTATTTGTTTCATTTCTTTGAAAAAATGGATGATATTTTGATAGGGATTGCATTAAATGTATTTAATTGCTTTAGGTAGCATAGACATTTTCACAATATTTGTTCTTCCAATCCATGAGCATGGAATAGTTTTCCATTCTTTGTGTCTTCCTTAGTTTCTTAAATGAGTACTTTATAGTTCTCTGAGTACAGATTCTTTGCCTCCTTGGTTAGGTTTATTCCTAGGTATCTTACGGTTTTGGGTGCAATTGTAAATGGGATTGACTCCTTAATTTCTCTTTCTTCTCTCTTGCTATTGGTGTACAGAAATACAACTTATTTCTGTGCATTGATTTTATATCTTGGCACTTAATTGAATTCCTGTGTGAGTTCTAGCAGTTTTGGCATGCAGTACTTTAGGTTTTCCACATAAAGTATCGTATCATCTGCAAAGAGTGAGAGTTTGACTTCTTTGTCCATTTGGATGCCTTTAATTTCTTTTTGTTGTCTGATGAGGCTAGGACTTCTACTACTACGTGTGTGTGTGTGTGTGTGTGTGTGTGTGTGTGTGTGTATAATAGCAGTGGTGATAGTGGACATACCTGCCATGTTCTTGACCTTGGGGGAAAGCTCTCATTTTTTCTCCATTGAGAATGATATTTGCTGTGGGTTTTTCATGGATGGCTTTGATGATATTGAGGTATGTGCCCTCTATCCCTACACTTTGAAGAGTTTTGATCAAGAAAGGATGCTGCACTTTGTCAAATGTTTTTCAGCATCTATTGAGAGCATCATATGGTTCTTGTTCTTTCTTTTATTAATGTGTTGCATCACATTGATTGATTTGTGGATGTTGAACCAAACTTGCATCCCAGGAATAAATCCCACATGGTTGTGGTGAATAATCCTTTTAAGGTACTGTTGGATGCTATTGGCTAGTATTTTGGTGAGAATTTTTGCATCCGTGTTCATCAAGGATATTGGTCTGTGATTCTCCTTTCTGATGGGGTCTTTGTCTGGTTTTGGGATCAAGGTAATTCTGGCCTCATAAAATGATTTTGGAAATTTTCCTTCCATTTCTATTTTTTTGATCAGTTTCAGGAAAATAGAAATTAATTCTTCTTTAAATGTTTGGTATAATTCCCCTGGGAAGCTGTCTTGCCCTGGGCTCTTGTGTAATGGGAGATTTTTGATGACTGCTTCAATCTCCTTGCTGGTTATAGGTCTGTCCAGGTTTTCTAATTCTTCTTGGTTCAGTTTTGGTAGTTTATACGTCTCTAGGAATGCATCCATTTCTTCCAGATTGTCAAATTTGGTGGTGTATATTTTCTCGTAATATGTTATTATAATGGTTTGTATTTCTTTGGTGTTTGTTGTGATCTCTCCTCTTTCATTCCTGATTTTATTAATTTGGTTCCTTTCTCTTTTCTTTTTCATAAGGCTGGCCAGGGGTTTATCAATCTTATTAATTCTTTCAAAGAACCAGCTCCTAGTTTTGTTGATTTGTTTTACTGTTCCTTTTGTTTGTGTTTCATTGATTTTTGCTCTGATCTTTATGATTTCTCTTCTCCTATTGGGTTTAGGCTTTCTTTGTTGTTCTTTCTCCAGCTCCTTTAGGTGTAGGGTTAGGTTGTGTACTTGAGGCCTTTCTTGTTTCTTGAGAAAGGCTTGTATTGCTATACACTTTCCTGTCAGGACTGCCTTTGGTGTGTCTCAAAGATTTGAACAGTTGTGTTTTTATTTTCATTTGTTTCCATGAATTTTTAAAAAATTCTTCTTTAATTTTCTGGTTGACCCATTCATTCTTTAGTAGGATGCTCTTTATCCTCCATGTATTTGAGTTCTTTCCAACTTTCCTCTTGTGATTGAGTTCTAGCTTCAGAACATTGTGGTCTGAAAATATGCAGGGAGTGATCCCAATCTCTTGGTAGTTGAGACCTGATTTGTGACCCAGGATGTGATCTATTCTGGAGAATGTTCCATGTGCACTAGAGAAGAATGTGTGTTCTAAAGTTTGGGATGAAATGGTCTCAATATATCTGTGATGTCCATCTGGTCCCGTGTGTCATTTAAAGCCTTACTTCCTTGTTGATCTTTTGCTTGGATGATGTGTCCGTTTCTGTGAGGGGGGTGTTAAAGTCTCCTACTATTATTGTATTATTGTCGATGTGTTTCTTTGATTTTGTTTTTAATTGGTTTATATAGTTGGCTGCTGCCATGTTAGGGGCATAGATATTTAAAATTGTTAGATCTTCTTGTTGGACAGACCCTTTGAGTATGATATAGTGTCCTTCCTCATCTCTTATTATAGTCTTTGGCTTAAGGTCTAATTGATCTGATCTAAGGATTGCCACCCCAGCTTTCTTTGGATGTCCATTAGCATGGTACATTGTTTTCCATCCCCTCACTTTAAATCTGGAGGTTTCTTTGGGTCTTAAATGAGTTTCTTGTAGACAGCATATCGATGGGTCTTGTTTTTTTTTTTTTTTTTAATTGATTCTGATACCGTATGTCTTTTGAATGGGGCATTTAGCTTATTTACTTTCAGGGTAACCATTGAGAGGTATGAATTTAGTGCCATTGGATTGCCTGTAAGGTGATTGTTACTGTATATTGTCTCTGTTCCTTTCTGGGCTCTACTTTTAGGGTCTCTCCTGGCTTAGTGGATCCCTTTCCATATTTCCTGTAGGGCTGGTTTGGTGTTTGCAAATTCTTTTAGTTTTTGTTTGTCCTGGAAGGTTTTTTTTTTTTTTTTTTTTTTTTTTTTTTTTTTTTTTTTT